>NW_028225206.1:1200000-1562561 GCF_052327205.1 Somniosus microcephalus | reverse complement strand
GGTTGGAAAAAACTACTAGAGATCATTGTCAAGCACAAAATTAATTCTCACTTGGAGAAGCATAGGTTAATAACGGACAGCCAGCATGTATTCGTTAAAGGTAATTCGTTTCTGACTAAACTGATTGAGTTCTCTGATGAAGTAACAGAGACGACTGATGAAGGCACTGCAGTCCGAAAATAGACGCTCATTATATTAAAGGGATGATGGTAACTTGTGTAGTACATTAGCTAAGGAATAGGAGGCAGAGAGTAGTGGTGAAGGAATTTTTATCTGTCTCGATAGAATTATGAAGTGGGGTCCCCCAGGTGTCGGTATTAGGACCATTGCTTTTCTTGCAATCTATAAATGAGCTGGACTTCTGTGCATGGAATACAATTTCAAATATTGCGGGCAATATACATTTACGCAACGTATTAAATAGTGAGTGTTATAAATGTCATAATTCATCAAGAAACTACTCGTGAAATAATGCTGGACGGCCAGCTGTTGGCACCGTCCAAGGAGTATAAATACTCGGGCGTCGGCCCCAGCCTGCCAGGGACATTTTGTAAGACAAGGAACTAGTGAAGTACAACTAGACCTCCATGTTCTGAAACAAGTTGATTAAAGCCTTGCTTTATGCACAAACCAATTGCGTAGTGAGTTTTATTATGTCAGTGAACATTATAGTAGCAGAATTCAGAAAGACATCGACATACGGTGAAATGGGCAGATGCATGGAACATGCAATTTAACGTGGATAAGTGTAAAATGCTGCACTTTGAGAGGAATAATATGGAGAGACAGTATAAACTAAATGGTACTATTTTGAGGGGTGCAAGAACAGAGGGAACTGACAAATATTTGTAGATGACTGGGGAAGTTGAGAGGGTGGTTAAGAAAGCGTATGGGATACTTGGCTTTGTAAATATGGGTATTGAATATAAAAAACTAGTCAATAATGCTAAAACTTTACAAATCTCTGGTTATGCCTCAGCTGGAGTATTGGATACAATTCTGCACACCAGGCTTAAGAAAGGAGTATAGGGTTAAAGGCAAACAGCTGGGGATGTGGAACTAAATTGAACAGCTCTTTCTAAGAGCCGGCACAAGCAGAACGGGCCGAATGGTCTCCTTCTGTTCTGTATGAATCTGTGATCCGGATGCGGGGTCGGTGATTCATTTTGTTTATCTGACTCACGCAGATCAACGGCAGTGGATGGAACCGGGGCTCTTTGCATCTATTAATGTACAGGTTCCTTCTCATTGGTGTATTTTACCAGGCTGCAATTCACGGTTAACACATTTCAAAATCTATTGGTTATTTTGAAAGAAACATTGGTTTTTGTACAAACAGTAGTCCACGAATTAAGTTCCAGTTCAGTCGGGGTGTCGGAAGGTGCTGAAGGGCCCGCTCGGTAACTGGGAACAACATTCGGTGAATGTTCATGACCCGTCGCTGTAACTGGCTCCGGGGACGATGCTGCGGTCTTTCCTGACCATCTTTTTACTGCAGCTTCTCAACTGTGAGTCATCGCTGATTATTAATATTATAATCTGTGCCTCATTAATACAATTATTGCTCTTTACTACTGAACATATTGAGGTGATGTGGAAAGCAAATGTTGTTTTCTTGAATTGTAATAACGTCATCTAGAGCTTAATGTGATATCGGGGCTGGTTTCTCAATCGCCTTCACATGCTGCTCCTGTACAGACAGAGCAGACTGGAGTTCAAAATCTAATCGGACGATTTAAACTGAGCCTGTTAGAAGTAGAGCGCGTTCACTGATAGAATGGAGTGTATCGGGGTCTGGGTCCATTTACAGAAAACTGGTATATTTTATTCAAGTTTGCAATTGATTGGGATCGTATGAGGTGAATATTGAAATGGTTTATTTAATTTGTAGAAGTTTCATTTAATACATATTTTGGGCAGTTTGTTTGATTTTAAGTACTATCAACTTCAAATAGGGAATCAATTCTCCATTTCTGTCGGTGACAATCAGCGGGTTTAGAATAATCTTCAACTGATTAACACCTATTTTAAATTCCCACTCGAGATTTGTGTCAAACTTAGATTTAAAACAGAAATCGGTCACAAATACCGCGGCAGTTTTGTTTTTCTTTTGTCCCCCGCGGCTCCTGTACAGACAGAGCAGACTGGAGTTGAAATTCTAATCGAATTATTTAAACTGAGCCTGTTGGAAGTAGAGCACGGTCACTGTTAGAATAGAGTGTATCGGAGTCTGGGGTGTGAGTGAACTCAGAGTGTAGAACACCAGTCAAAGCTGCACCTACTGCCGACTGAACACGCACACACATTTCTGTCACAGATATTTCTCAGTAGAAGTGCTGTCTGACCCCCGGGCTTTGCTGAGACTGGAACGAACAAATGCTTTGTTCAGCGTTAGAGTGTTGTCGAAGGTCCACAATATTGTATAAAAAATATTAACCAGAGGAGCAACCGATATTGTTTCAATTAGCATTAATTATTAGTATTTTAATACACTATCCCAAAAGATGTCACTGAAACTTCCTCAATCTCCGGGGAATTTACTGTGTGTTGTTGTTTAGTTTATCTATGGATACGCTTTTTATTCTTATAATAGGTACCTCATTAATTTAACTATTGGTCTTTACTAATGAACAGATTGAGGTGATGCGCAAAGTAAATGTTGTTTTCTTGAATTTTATTCGTGTCCTGTAGAGTTTAATGAGATATCGGGACTGGTTTCTCAATCTCCTTCCACCTGCGGCTCCTGTACAGACAGAGCAGACTGGAGTTGTAAATCTAATTGAATCATTTAACCCGAGCCTGTTAGAAGCAGAGCGCGGTCACTGTTAGAATAGAGTGTATCGGTGTCTGGGGTGTAAGTGAAGTCACTGAGTGTAGAACACCAGTCAAAGCTGCACCTACTGCCGACTGAACTCACACACACATTTCTGTGACAGATATTTCTCACTAGAAGTGCTGTCTGACCCCCGTGTGATAGAGTGAACTGAAATATTTTAAAAAGTTTTTCAGTATTAGCATGTTGGATGAGTTTATAAATATTTTCTAATAAAATATTAACTAGTGGTGGAACCAATATTGTCAAAATTAACATTAATCATTAGTACAATTATAATTAAATACACTCTCCAACTATTGATGTTAATATAATTTCTTAAATCTTTGGAGAATTTTCTGTGTGTGTTGTTGCTTAGTTTGTGATTACCTTCGAAGTTTTGAACTTTTATGATTAAATTATTTTTCCAGTTCTAACAATTACATGTACAGAGTCATGTAATAATTAAGCTTTCTCAGTCTGTGTCCACATGCCCCATACTTTTCATACAGAGTCATGTAGAATTTAATGAGCTATTGAGATTGTTTCTAAATCTCCTTCCACATTCTCCATACTTTTTATAAAGTGTCATGTAGGGTTTATTCATATTTCGGGACTTGTTCCTCAGTCTCCTTCCACTTGCTCGATATTTTTTGCTGAGGTTTTTGGTCGGTGACTCCATTCAGTTTCTATCTGTTTCCAGCGTGTGATTGGTTATATTTATTAACCTCTATCAATAACAAATGCTGGTTTACTGACAGGGAAATATTATCGTACTGCTATCAGACACTTTATGAGTTTAAAGAGATAGACTTCTGTGGTTAAATTTATTTTATTTTTAAAAACTGATTGAATACTAAAATCCTGTTTTGCAGATAATTTAAAGAACATTTTCTGCAAATCATAGGACGGAGAAAAAGCATGAAATGTCTATCACTCCCTGAATCATTGTCTCAAGTCGCCTGCTGATCACATTCAATTTGAAGAAAACGGGCATCTTTTCCTCAAATTTGTCATTCATTGGGATCGCATGAAGTGAATATTGAAATGCTTCATGCATTTTGAAGAATTCTCTTTTAAAACATATTTTGGGTTGGTTGTTTCATTTTAAATTGCATCAACTACAAATAGGGAAACTTTACCCATTTCTGTCGATGTCATTCTATTCAGATATAAGAATATTTTACATCCGAATAGCAATTATTTTAAATTCCCAGGTGAGCCTTGAGCGAAATTTAGTTTTAAAACCGAAATCTAAGGCACTACCGCACCAGTTTGTTTTATTTTGTCCCCTGCAGCTCCTGCACAGACAGAGCAGACTGGAGTTGAAATTCTAATCCGATTATTTAAACCGAGCCTGTTGGAAGTAGAGCGCATTCACTGTTAGAAACATAGAAACATAGAGATAGGAACAGGAGTAGGCCATTCGGCCCTTCGAGCCTGCTCCGCCATTCAATGAGATCATGGCTGATCTTCGTCTGAGATCATAGCTGATCTTACCAGTTCAGTACCCCGTCCCCGCCTTTTCTCCGTAACCCTTAATCCCCTTAGCCTTCAGAAATATATCCAATTCTCTCTTGAAAATATTTATTGAATTAGCCTTCACAGCCCTCTGTGGCAGGGAATTCCATAGGCTCACCACTCTTTGAGTGAAGAAATTCTTCCTCATCTCTGTTTTAAATGATTTGCCTGCTATTTTTAGACTGTGGCCCCTGGTTCTGTGCTCCCCTGCCATTGGAAACATTCTCTCTGAATTCAGCCTGTCCAGGCCTGCCATAATTTTATATGTTTCGATGAGATCCCCTCTCAATCTTCTAAACTCCAGTGAGTACAAGCCCAAACTATTCAATCTCTCCTCGTAAGTCATTCCCGCCATTCCAGGTATCAGCCTGGTGAATCGCCGCTGCACTCTTTCCATGGCAAGAACATCCTTCCGCAGATGGGGCGACCAAAACTGTACACAATACTCCAGATGCGGTCTCACCAGCACCTTGTACAGCTGTAGTAAGGTATCCCTATTCCTATACTCGAACCCCTTTGATATGAAGGCCAACATACCATTTGCCTTCTTAATCGCCTGTTGCACCTGCATGCTCTCCTTCAGTGACTGGTGCACAAGAACACCCAGGTCCCTCTGCACTTCCCCATCTCCCAATCTATTGCCATTTAGATAATAATCCACCCTCCTGTTTTTACCCCCAAAGTGGATAACCTCGCATTTATCCACATTATAGTGCATCTGCCACGTATCCGCCCATTCCCCCAACCTGTCCAAATCGCACTGTAGCCTCCTGACATCCTCATCAGAACCCACCCCTCCTCCTAGTTTAGTGTCGTCAGCGAATTTGGAAATATTGCATCCAATTCCCTGATCCAGATCATTTATATATATTGTGAACAGCTGGGGTCCCAGGACAGATCCTTGCGGCACCCCACTGGTCACTGCCTGCCACTCCGAAAACGAGCCGTTTATTCCAACTCTCTGTTTTCTATCCGCCAGCCAGTTCTCTATCCACGTTAATACTTTGCCCCCAATCCCATGAGCCTTAATTTTGCATGATAATCTTTTGTGTGGAACCTTATCGAAGGCTTTCTGGAAGTCAAGGTACACCACATCCACTGGCTCTCCCCCATCTATTTTACCAGTTACTTCCTCAAAAAATTCCAGCAGATTAGTCAAACACGATTTACCCTTTGTAAATCCATGTTGACTCTGTCCGATCCTTTCCCCATTTGTCAAGTGCTCCGCTATTTTATCCTTAATAATGGACTCTAGCATTTTGCCCACAACCGATGTAAGGCTTACTGGTCTATAATTCCCTGCTTTCTCTCTACCCCCCTTTTTAAATATTGGGGTAACATTAGCTACCCTCCAATCCACGGGTACTGTTCCCGAGTCAATGGAGTTCCGGAAGATGATCCTTAGAGCATCTGCTATCTCCAGGGCCACCTCCTTAAGTACCCTAGGATGTAGTTTATCAGGCCCCGGGGATTTGTCGGCCTTCAGTCCCCTCAACTTACCCAACACCATATCCCTAGAGATACTAATTTCTGTCAGCTCCTCCCTCTCATTAGTCCCTATGTTTGCCGATATTCCTGGGAGGTTATTTGTGTCCTCCTTTGTGAATACAGAACCAAAGTATGAGTTTAATTGGTCTGCCATTTCCTTATTCTCCATTATATATTCTCCCGAATCGGACTGCAAGGGACCGACTTGGGATTTTACCAGTCTTTTCCTCCTGATATACCGATAAAAGCTTTTGCAGTCTGTCTTTATGTTTGCTGCAAGTTTACTTTCGTATTCTATTTTCCCCTTCCTGATTAATCCCTTTGTCCTCTTTTGCTGTATCCTGTACTGCCCCCAATCTTCCGGTCTGGTGCTTTTTTTTGCCAGTTGATATGCCCTTTTTTTTTATTTTATGCTGTCCCTAATTTCCCTCGTTATCCACGGTTGAGCCACCTTTTTAGGTTTATTTTTATGCCAAACCGGTATAAACATGTTCTGGAATTCTTCCATTCTATCTTTGAATGCTTGCCATTGTCTATCCACTGTCAATCCCCCCAGAAACACCACCCAATCAATCTTACCCAATTCCCGTCTCATACCCTCGTAATTCCCTTTATTTAAGTTCTGGACCTTAGTCTCTGATTCAATTTCCTCACTCTCCATCTCGACTGAGAGCTCGATCATATTATGATCGCTCTGACCCAAGGGGCCTCGTACAAGAAGATTGCTGATAAGTCCCTTCTCATTGCACAATACCCAGTCTAAAATGGCCTGATCTCGAGTCGGCTCCTCGACATATTGGTCCAGATAACCGTCCCGAAAACATTCCAGGAATTCCTCCTCCTCAGAATTTTTACTAATTTGGGTAGTCCAATCAATATGTAAATTAAAGTCACCCATGATGACAGCTGTGCTCTTATCGCACGCTTCTCTAATTTCCCTTTTTATGCCTTCCCTCACCTCCATATTACTATTTGGAGGCCTATATATCACACCCACTAACGTTTTCCTCCCCTTGCTATTTCTCATTTCTACCCATACAGATTCCGTTTCATCCGAGTTAATATCCTTCCTTTCCATTGCATTAATCCCCTCCTTTACCAGCAATGCTACCCCACCTCCCCTACCTTTTTGCCGATCCTTCCTAAATATTGTATATCCCTGGATGTTAAGTTCCCAGCCTTGCCCACCCTGCAGCCACGTTTCTGTAATCCCAATCAAATCATACTTGTTTACCTCTATTTCCACAACTAATTCATCCACCTTGTTCCTAATGCTTCTAGCATTAAGATACAAAGCCTTCAGGCTTGCTTTTTTCACACTCTCATTATGAATTAGTTTGGCCCTTTGTGTTTCTCTCCTTTGCTTATTGCTTCTCACCTTTCTACCATCTATTTCTAACTTCATATGACTTCCCTCTTTTCCACTACCTAGGTTCCCATCCCCCTGCCAAATTAGTTTAAATCCTCCCGAACCGCCCTAGAAAATATTACCCCGAGGACACCGGCTCCCTCACAGTTCAGGTGTAGACCGTCCCCTTGGTACAGGTCACTCCTCCCCAAGAACTGGTTCCAATGCCTCAAGAATTTAAATCCCTCTCCCTTGCACCACTGCTCAAGCCACGGATTTAGCTTATCTATCTTACTCTCTCTAAACTTATTAGCTCGTGGCACTGGTAGCAATCCAGAGATTACTACCTTTGAGGTCCTACTTTTCAATTTAGCTCCTAACTCCCTAAATTCAGCTTGTAGGACCTCCTCCCTCTTTTTACCTACATCGTTGGTACCTACATGTACCACGACAACTGGCTGATCCCCCTCCCCCTTCAGAATGCTCTGCACCCGCTCCGAGACATCCTTGACCCTTGCACCAGGCAGGCAACATACCATCTTGGAGTCTCGGTCTCGGCCACAGAAACTCCTATCTATCCCCCTTACAATTGAATCCCCTATCACGATAGCCCTATCCCTCTTTTTCCCGCCCTTCTGTGCAGCAGAGCCAGTCATGGTGCCCTGAACCTGGCTGCTGGTGCCTTCCCCTGATAAGTCATCTCCCCCAACAGTACCCAAAACGGGAAACCTGTTTTGGAGGGAGATGACCGCAGGTGACTCCTGCACTACCTTCCTGCCTTTACCCTGCCTTTTGGTCACCCATTTACTGTCTGAGCTAGCCTTTACCTGCGGTGTGACCAAATCACTGAATGTGCTATCCACAACATCCTCAGCATCGCGTATGCTCCAGAGTGAGTCCATTCGCAGCTCCAGCGCCGCCATGCGGTCTGCTAGGAGCTGCAGCTGGACACACTTCCTGCACACATAGTTGTCAGGGACAGTGTCCCTGATTTCCCACATGGCACAGGAGAAGCATGACACGGGTCCGAGCTGCCCTTCCATGACTTAACCCTTACAATACCCTTTTATTTACTACGATTTAGTTAATTATTGAATTCTACTTAGAATAAGTTTGTGAAAGTACTCACCAACCAGTCACCTACCTGTTTTCTGGTGTTGTATTTTCACTGCCGCCTCCTGTCCTGGAACCTTTTCCACCTAGGTTAGGCTCCTGAAATAAAATAAATTGAACCTACCTTTTCAACTTCCCCTAACCCCTAAAAGGTTAGAGGAGGTGGAAGGGTGGGAGACACTACACTGTAGTGTTTCGGGTTTAGCAACAGCTCCACCTATATAAGAGTTACTGGCCTCCTGCTCTCCCGACTGCACCAGCTGTGAAAGAAAAAGCCCGCGAAAGTTGAGCTTTTAAACTCACCAGTTACTGGCCTCCTGCTTCTATTCTCCCGGTTATATATTACAGACAACGTGACACCGATTCCTGTCCTCAGCTGCGTTTGTCAAGAATTCTTGAATGAGAGCAGTTTCCAAACAGAATCTCTCTGGTCTCGTTTTGGCCCGGGCTCTGTAATGTTGACAGAGCGTTACAAACTTCCACTCCAGGAGAGCCTCTGCAGTCCTTCCCAACACTCTGCTGTCCTGCAAATTCATCTTTTATTGTTAACCATTGACAGACTAGTGGGAAAATTCTTTCAGTATTTACTCAAAAACGTTAAAAACTCAACGCTTCTGTTAGAATTGGTCATTTTGAGATTACAAAATAGAGTCACTAGAGAGTGTTTATAAGAAAATTGTTCTCATGTCAGACTATCAGGCCTGTCAAGAATCAAAATAATTATTTTATATTAAATGATTTCAAGTCCGACTTGAACAGCTTTCACAATTAAATGAGTTCCTGTTATGTTTAAGAAGCAATTGAATAGAAAATCTTTAATTGTAGGTTAAAACCTCCAGTAAAACACCAGAGGGAGCTCACACCAAACAATCCAGACTCTGAGCGTTAACAGCGCAAAGAATAATTTCAAACAAAATATCTCCATAGCCCTTAACTAGTGCTTGGATAAACGTTACAATGGTTAGAAAATCAGCAAACACGCATCGAATATTGACAAGAACAGGACAAAGTGCTCTGATCGCTATCTGCCGAAGTTAAATATACAAACAAAATCAGGATTTGTTACACAAAACTACCAGAGCATGGGACATGTGGAAGGAGATTGAGAAACATGTCCCGCTATCTCATTAAATGCTACATGACACTATCTAAAACTATGGAGTAATTGGAAGGATATTAAGAAACAAGTCCCTATACCTCATTAAACACTACATGACAATGTATATAAAGTATGGGACATGTGGTAAGAGATTGAGAAACATGTCCCGTTATCTCATTAAACACTACATGATTCTGTAGAAAAAGTATGGACCATGTGGAAAGAGACTGAGAAACATTAATTGTTACATGACACTGTTCGTACAAATGTATGAAATAGAAAGCTTAATTTAACATAAAAAGCTCATAGTTTTGACGATCCTCACAAATTAAACAAAAATAGCATACAGCAAAACCCGGTGTGATTTAGGATCTTTCAATAGCATCATTTATGATGAGTGTACTTGATAAGAACTCCATTAATAATGATTACTAATTGAGGCAATATTGGTTCCACCTCTAGTTAATATTTAACTTTTACAATATTTATAGTCCTTGTCAAATGCTCCAACGCTGAACACATTTTTTAAAAAAGGTCAATTCTCTGCATCACATGGTGTCAGACAGCGCTTCACTGAGAAATATCTGGGACCGAAATCTCTATGTGGGTTCATTCGGCAGTAGGTGCAGCTTTGACTGGTGTTCCACACTCAGTGAGTTCACTTACACCCCAGACTCCGATACACTCTATTCTAACAGTGACCGCGCTCTACTTCCAACAGTCTCTGTTTGAAACATCGGCTGGAATATCATCTCCAGTCTGCTCTGTCTGTACGAGAGCCGCAGGGAACAAAATAACAATAACTGGTGCGGAGTTTGTGCTCGATTTCGGTTTAAAATCTAAATTTGACACAAAGATCCTCTGAAAATTAAAGTAAGTTTTGATCAGATGCAATATATAATACACATATTTACTGTCACCGACAGAATTGAACAATTGTTTCCAATTTGAAGTTGATCAAACAAACAACCCAAAATATGTATTAAATTAAAATTCTACAAATTAACAGAAACATTTCAATATTCACTTCACTTCACTTCATTTCATACGATCCCAATGAATGACATATTTGAATCAAATATGCCCATTATCTGTAAATTGATTTTCATCAACACGCGATTTGTGAAAATGATTCAGGGAGTGGGGTACATTTCATGATTTTTCTCCGTTCTATGATTTACAGAAAATGTTCTTTAAGCTATCTATAAAACAGGATTTTAGTTTCCAATCAGTTTTATAACATCAAATAAATCACGGTAACATATTTCGTTAAACGTACAATGCATCTGATAATGTTACCCTGTCAGTAAACCAGGCTTTGTTAATGATCGAGATTAATAAATATAACCAAACACACACTGGAAACTGAGAGAAACTGAATGAAGTCATCGACCGACAAACTCAGCAAAGGTTATCGAGCAGTTGGAAGGAGATTGAGAAACCAGTCGGGATACCTTATTAAACACTACCTGATATTGTATAAAAACATGGGCATGTGGAAGGAGACTGAGGTACGTTAATTATTACGTGACACTGTTAATACAAATGTATGAAATAGAATGATTAATTTCAGATAAAATGTTCATAATTTTGAAGGTCATCAGTGACTAAACAACAATAAGCACACTCCCGGACAGTGTGGAAATTTCAGGAACATATTTGTTTGGAGAGTAAACTTAACAATGATTGTACTGATAATGAATTCAAATTGAACAATATTGGTTCCACGTCTAAGTAGTATTTATCTTAACAATATTTAAATTCCTTCTCCAACCCTCTAATGCTGAATAATCTAGTTAAAATAGTTCAGTTCACTGTACCACACGCGGTTAGACAGCACTTCTGCTGAGAAATATCTGAGACAGAAATGTGTGTGCGTGTTCAGTCGGCAGTAGGTGCAGCTTTGACTGGTGTTCTACACTCAGTGAGTTCACTTACACCCCAGACTCTGATACACTCTATATTGCATCTGATCAAAACTTACTTTAATTTTCAGAGGATCTTTGTGTCAAATTTAGATTTTAAACCGAAATCGAGCACAAACTCCGCACCAGTTATTGTTATTTTGTTCCCTGCGGCTCTCGTACAGACAGAGCAGACTGGAGATGATATTCCAGCCGATGTTTCAAACAGAGACTGTTGGAAGTAGAGCGCGGTCACTGTTAGAATAGAGTGTATCGGAGTCTGGGGTGTAAGTGAACTCACTGAGTGTGGAACACCAGTCAAAGCTGCACCTACTGCCGAATGAACCCACATAGAGATTTCGGTCCCAGATATTTCTCAGTGAAGCGCTGTCTGACACCATGTGATGCAGAGAATTGACCTTTTTTAAAAAATGTGTTCAGCGTTGGAGCATTTGACAAGGACTATAAATATTGTAAAAGTTAAATATTAACTAGAGGTGGAACCAATATTGCCTCAATTAGTAATCATTATTAATGGAGTTCTTATCAAGTACACTCATCATAAATGATGCTATTGAAAGATCCTAAATCACACCGGGTTTTGCTGTATGCTATTTTTGTTTAATTTGTGAGGATCGTCAAAACTATGAGCTTTTTATGTTAAATTAAGCTTTCTATTTCATACATTTGTACGAACAGTGTCATGTAACAATTAATGTTTCTCAGTCTCTTTCCACATGGTCCATACTTTTTCTACAGAATCATGTAGTGTTTAATGAGATAACGGGACATGTTTCTCAATCTCTTGCCACATGTCCCATACTTTATATACATTGTCATGTAGTGTTTAATGAGGTATAGGGACTTGTTTCTTAATATCCTTCCAATTACTCCATAGTTTTAGATAGTGTCATGTAGCATTTAATGAGATAGCGGGACATGTTTCTCAATCTCCTTCCACATGTCCCATGCTCTGGTAGTTTTGTGTAACAAATCCTGATTTTGTTTGTATATTTAACTTCGGCAGATAGCGATCAGAGCACTTTGTCCTGTTCTTGTCAATATTCGATGCGTGTTTGCTGATTTTCTAACCATTGTAACGTTTATCCAAGCACTAGTTAAGGGCTATGGAGATATTTTGTTTGAAATTACTCTTTGCGCTGTTAACGCTCAGAGTCTGGATTGTTTGGCGTGAGCTCCCTCTGGTGTTTTACTGGAGGTTTTAACCTACAATTAAAGATTTTCTATTCAATTGCTTCTTAAACATAACAGGAACTCATTTAATTGTGAAAGCTGTTCAAGTCGGACTTGAAATCATTTAATATAAAATAATTATTTTGATTCTTGACAGGCCTGATAGTCTGACATGAGAACAATTTTCTTATAAACACTCTCTAGTGACTCTATTTTGTAATCTCAAAATGACCAATTCTAACAGAAGCGTTGAGTTTTTAACGTTTTTGAGTAAATACTGAAAGAATTTTCCCACTAGTCTGTCAATGGTTAACAATAAAAGATGAATTTGCAGGACAGCAGAGTGTTGGGAAGGACTGCAGAGGCTCTCCTGGAGTGGAAGTTTGTAACGCTCTGTCAACATTACAGAGCCCGGGCCAAAACGAGACCAGAGAGATTCTGTTTGGAAACTGCTCTCATTCAAGAATTCTTGACAAACGCAGCTGAGGACAGGAATCGGTGTCACGTTGTCTGTAATATATAACCGGGAGAATAGAAAGAGACCTGGAGATCTGTGGGACACAATATCATCAGGGGGGTTGGGAGCAGGTTAACAAACTGGCTGCATTTCAAAAAGCAGCAAATTAACCAGTAAACGAGAGGACCATTAACCGAACATCATTAACGGGTAAAATGATGAACCAATCGGCGAGGACAGTTTACAAGAGAATTCGCTCAGCAGGAACTTAATGAGGAACGCCCAGCACGGAGATAGGAGGTGGGAACCCGCCTGACAAACGGCTCATTTTGTTTTGTTTGGCGAATTTAGAAATAAAATGAGTAGCAGAAACTTCCAATTACAACTTTATTGAAACTTTGAAATTTCCACGTGGAAAACATTGGTTTAAAATAAAAGAGATGAAACGCATCACACAATAAGATTATCTGTAACATAATTTCAATCATATTTATGTTCCATCATGAACTTTGCATGGGAATCCTTTACCTCGCTATCTAATATCACTGTGAGAGAGCCCTCAAATTCGGCTGCTTCACGACAATATGCCATCCGTGTTCCAGACCAATGGATCCACCACAAACCCAATTCACGTATGGACCATGGTCAAGCAAGGTTGTGTTATCACAGCAACGCTCTTCTCAATCTTCCTTGCTGCAATGCTCCATCTCATCCTCAGTAAGCTCCTCGCTGGAGTGGAGCTAATCTACAGAACAAACAGGAACTGTTCAACCTCTATCACCTCCAGTCCAGGTCCAAGGTCGTCCCATCCTCTCTCATCGAATTACATTATGCAGACAATGCTTGCTTCTGCGCACACTCTGAGGTCGAACTCCAAACCATCGTAAACACCTTCACTGAAGCGTACGTGAGCATGGGCCTTACCCTAAACATCAGTAAGGCAAAGGTCCTCTATCAACCTGCACCCGCCACACAATACTGCTCCCCGATTATCAAAATCCATGACGACGCCTTGGACAACACGGGCCACTTTCCGTACCTCGGGAGCCTACTGTCAACAAGGGTAGACATCGATGACAAAGTCCAACACCGCCAGTGCAGCCTTCGGTCGCCTGAGGAAGTGAGTGTTTGAAGACCAGGACCTCAAACCCAGCACCAATCTGACAGTCAAAAGAGCAGTAGTGATACCCGCCCTCCTGTATGCTTCAGAGACATGGACCATGTACAGAAGGCACCTAAAAGCACTGGAGAATTACCACGAATGCTGCCTCTGCAACATCCTGCAAATCCATTGGCAGGATAAAGGCACCAACGTCAGTATTCTCGCTCAGGCCATCATGCCAAGCATCGAAACTTTGTCCACGCTCTATCAGATCCGATCGACGAGCCAGGACGTCCGCATGCAAAATACGAGACTCCCAAAGCAAGCGCTCTACTCGGAGCTCCAACACGGCAAGAGAGCCTCAGGTGGGCAGAGGAAACACTTCAAGGACACGCGCAAAGTCTCCTTGAAAATGTGCAACAATCCCACCGACACCTGGGAATCCCTGGCCCAAGACCGCACAACGTTGAGGAGAAGCATTCGGGAGAAGCAGGTCCATCACCACCGCCATCTCTGGGCACCTACACACTGGTAATAAATGGGGCCCGAGCACCGTCACCACAAGGAGAGAGTGCACCCAGGGGTCAGTGTGTGTTTGTGTGAAAATCATTCTCGATAAACTGTAGGCACTTTACAAATGTCAGGTTGCTGCATAGATTGTATTTGCGGTTTTATAAGGAATGAAGAACAGATGAAATCACAGATCCCGGTATCAGTTCTTTCGCAAATTGATGGGAAATTTTACCGCGCAGTTCTTTGTATTTGTGACTTTTCTTTCTGACAGTTTTATCCATTTCTTGCCCTAGCGAACTCTAATTCTTAATGTCTTATTTCAGGCAGACCCGGGAACAGTCAAGCTCACCCGTCAGGTAATCGCCTTTTATTTTCACGTTATCTGGAATCTCTCTGCTCTGATCCATCCCATTGAATATTAAGGCTGGGTGACAACCTCAGGGTCTTTTTGATCACCGATTAACCAGCTCCTCGTGTGTCCCTCGGACAGGAAGAGTGTTTCCCGCGGACTGTTACTAAAGATCTTTAATCCCAGGCGAGAGGCGGCTGCTGCCTTCATGCAGAGCGACAATAAACGGGGTCCCTGAAGGGCAGAGTGTGAAGGGCCGGCTCCACTGACACTGCTGCTGGTCCCACAGCAGCTCTCACTTTCCACCTCACCAATCAGTGCTGACATTAGGATCACATGACCATCCAGCCCCGCCTCTTCCTCTACTGTCTCCGGGGATTGGGGGGAATTTCTTCCAATCCTGACTGGGGCTGTGCTCTCACTACGTTCGGCCAATCGGTACTGACCATGATGGACAGCTGACCATTGCAGCCACGCCCATCTCCCGACCTCTGGAGGCTGGAATATATTCTGAGCCAATCGCCACCCGGCCCCGTGGGTGCCGCTCTGGTGCTGGGAACTTCCTGCTGACTCCCGGTTCCCTGCTCGTTCACACCGTTTATTAATATTTCCCTCTCCCTTTTGCCATGTTTAATATTTACTTACTCCGGGTTTTATTCGGGGTCTGGACACAGTCTGATGTTCCCATTGATTCCTCACATGGTCCCTCTGGCCTGGTGAATGGGGGCGGTCCGTGCGCTGGTAGACTGCGGGTTTAATACACTCTAACCGCTTGATGTTATTTCTGATATTTTACAGAGACGGTGAAGCTGAGACTGGTGAATGGGGGCAGTCCGTGCGCTGGGAGACTGGAGATTCACAGTGGGGGACTGTGGATGATGATCTCTGGGACCTGCCGGACGCCGCTGTTGTGTGCCGGGAGCTGGGCTGCGGGGCCGTGCTGTCAGCACCGTGCTGGGCTCACTTTGGGGAAGGGTCCGGACCCATTGTGACGTATAATGTTCGGTGCGGCGGGACCGAGGCCGCTCTGCGGGAGTGTGATTCACCTCCATGGGATCACTATTCCAGGTCACACTCCGATGATGCCGGCGTCATCTGTGCAGGTAAAAATCTTTCTTCTGCCTCTCATCTCCCGCCGCCTCTGATTGTTTCCGGAATAAAGCGGAAGTAAAATAATCAGCGGGTGTCCGTCCCCGGAAAGCGAGAGATTATAATTGCAGTATTCCCCGGTTATTATTAATGTTATATTATTAACATTAGGATTAATGTTTGTGTTATTATAATATTACTGTTATTTTATACAATAAACACCCCCACCGGGAGCAGTAAATAGCTGACACTCGGCACATTAACAATGCAGACAGAACAAGTTTCCATTGAGATTTGCCCCAAAGCCGCAGTGAATGAGCTGACCCGCTGGAAATGTCACAATCTCAATCCAACTCTCCATTCTCAACCCAACAGCCGCTACCGGGCATGCGCCGTGAGCCCGGCTCTGCGCCTGCGCTCATCGCTTGTTGTGCGATCTGATATTTTCCACAGACTGTGAATCTGAGACTGGGGAGGGAGGTTTCTCAGCCTCGGGGAGCCTGGGCAATGGGTCCGCGGTTACTGTGGGCAGCACGGGAGGAACTACACAGTAAGATCCCACAGCTGCCTGTACATTCCCATTCATTTCGAGTTTTGATAAATATTGAGAAGATAAAAAGGACAGAATCTTAGACAAATGGCTCCAATAGGAAGTTCAGGGGAAACAAATTTACCCAGAGAGTAGTTCATTTGTGACCCGCTTATATTTATGGCTCCGAGTTTTGCTCACCCCACAAGTGGAAACCTTCTCTATTCTACCCTATCAAATGCTGTCATTTTCTTAAATACCACAATTAAGTCACCCCCTCAGCTGTCTTTTTTCTAGCTTGTTCAATCTTTCCTGATAGGTATTGCCTCTCAGTTCCAGAATCATCGTTGTAAATCTTTATTTTCTCAGTGCCTCTTTATCCATTTTATAAATTGGAAACCCGAACTGTGCACAGGATCGGACAAAGTCAACATACATTTCCAAAGGGTAAATCATGCTTGACTAATCCACTGGAATTTTTTGAGGATGTAACTGGTAAAATAGATAAGGGAGAACCAGTGGATGTGGTGTATTTGGACTTTCAGAAGGCTTTATATAAGGTCCAGCATAAGTGGTTAGTGTGTAAAGTTAAGGCACATGGGATTGGGGGGCAAGGTACTGACTTGGATAGAGAACTGGTTGGCAGACAGAAAGCAAAGAGTTGGAATAAACAGGTCTTTTTCCGAGTGGCAGGCAGTGACGAGTGGGGTACCACAGGGATCGGTCCTTGGACCCCAGCTATTCACAATATATATTAATGGTCTAGACAAGGGAACTAGATGTAATATCTCCCAGTTTGCAGACGACACAAAGCTGGGTGGGCGTGTGTACTGTGAGGAGGATGCTGAGAAACTCTAGGATGATTTGGACAGGTTGGGTGATTGGGCAGAAGCATGGAAGGTGCAATATAACGTGGATTAATGTGAGGTTATCCATTTTGGTCGCAAAAACAGGAAGAGAGATTATTATCTGAATGGCAATAGATTGGGAGAAGGGGAAGTGCAACGAGACCTGGGTGTCCTTGTGCACCAGTCGCTGAAGGTGCGCATGCAGGTGCAGCAGGCGGTTAAGAAGGCAAATGCTATGTTGGCCTTCGTAGCGAAAGGGTTTGAGTACAGCAATAAGGATGTCTTGCTGCAGTTGTACAAGGCCTTGGTGAGACCACATCTTGAGTATTGGGTGCAGTTTTGGTCGCCTTAGCTGAGGAAGGATGTTCTTGCCATGGAAGGAGTCCAGCGAAAATTCACCAGGCTGATACTTGGGATGGCAGGAATGACGTATGAGGAGAGATTGGATCGATTGGGCTTGTACTCGCTGGAGTTTCGAAGAATGAGTGGGGATCTCATCGAAACTTATAAAATTCTAACAGGACTAGACAGACTAGATGCTGGAAGGATGTTCCCGATGGTCGGGGAGTCCAGAACCAGGGTTCACAGTCTAAGGATAAGGGGTAAGCCATTTAGGACAGAAATTAGGAGGAATTTCTTCACCCAGAGAGTGGTGAACCTGTGGAATTCTCTACCACAGAAGGCAGTAGAGGCCAATTCATTAAATATATTCAAGAAGGATTTGGATATATTTCTCAAGGCTAAAGGGATCAAGGGATATGGGGAGAAAGCAGGGACCGGGTACAGAATTTGGATGATCAGCCATGATCGCATTGAATGGCGGAGCAGGCTCGAGGGGTTCCTATCTTCTATGTTTCTATGTTAATCTAAGTATGGTTCAACCAAAGTTCTATACAAGTCAAACATAACTATTCTCCCTTTCAATTCTGTCCCTCTAGAAACAAACCCCAGGGCTTTGTTTGCTTTTTCTATGGCTTTATTAACTTGCGTCACTACTTTTAATGATTTGTGTATCTGTACCTCTAGATCCCATTGCTGCTCTACCCAATTTAGGCATTTACCTTCCAAGAAAAATGACTTATTGTGTTGTTTACTATCCATTCTGCTACTACCCAAACTCAAAGTGTTTATTTACACCAAATTCCCGAAATTTCACTCTAAAACAAAAGCAAAATACTCCAGCTGCTGGAAATCTGAACTAAAATCCGATAATGCTGGAAGCACTCAGCTGGCCAGGGAGCATCTGTGGAAAGACAGAATTAACGTTTCAGGTCGATGACATTTCATCATCACTAAAGCAAGATGGAATATTTGGGGGCAGCTGTTGTTATTGGGGGAACAATCCCTGTACAGAGATGGTAGCCATTCTCAAACGGAGTGGTCTGGGTCCCGCTGATCAAAGGGAACGGTCTGTGACCCGGTTATCAAAGGGAGCATGTAGAGGTTCTGGGTCGTTGCCAATTAACCCTTTCACTCTCAAGTTCCAAAAGATTCGACTTGACCCGTATTGGTGAGAGTAATTATATTTTGTTCAGTTTAAGTGAGATTTGATACATTACAGCATCTGAGCGGTAGTTAAACAAGGTGCAATCAAGATTTATATTTCCCGTTATGCCCTGGGTAGAAGACGCGATATCCAGGGTTCAACTCCAATCGGCCCTGGCCTCGAGGCTCGCCCGGCCGCTTGGTGTGACGCGTGTGGGTCCTCCAACAACCCGAATCCCTCCTCGGCTGGTCTAGAGGATGTTCCCAAGCTCTTCGCTGACTGTCTCTACAATCTATGTGTTTGAGAAACCCCCTTCTTATACTTCATCCCAGCAACGCCTCTGGGGAGCAGTTAACCCAATCACTGACTTACACCTGAAAGCCCCTGTGCAATTACAGGGATGCCCCGAACCTAATGATCCCGCCCGCCCCCGTCAGGCCCTCATCCCGTAACACCCTGACATCATCTGTTTTTGACCATCAAGACTCATGTCTGGGGTAGTTCTGGCAACACAAACGGAACATGTCTCCATAGGCTGAGATGTGGTGTCCTTGCTGTTTGCCTATGTTTTTAATTCACTGCAGCTACCAGAACATTCCACAAAGTGGCAGCCACACAGGACCTTGCTAGTTGTGTTCCCACAGACACGCTGTCTGTTCTTATTATTATGTTTGCTGAGAGGCACTTTTAAAAAGTTAATCAATGGAGGCCCAGCGCCTCGGTTTATTCCATTTTAAAATCTAATCAGGTCTACCCATGGCATATTACATCAGGATTTACAAGTATAGTTATAATCACGGTTTACAAGTATGGTTATAAATGAAGCAATAACACTATGAAATCTTTAAACTAGAATGCATAATATAATCATTGATTTAGTTCATTTCAGTAAGAGAAAATAAAAATGCGGATTTCCCAGGATTAACACAATCTGTCTGGGACCCGGTTATCAAAGGGAGCAGTCTGGGTCGCGGTTCTCAAAGGGAGCGGTCTGGGTCCCGGTTATGAAAGGGAGCGGTCTGGGTCCGGTTATGAAAGGGAGCGGTCTGGGTCCGGTTATGAAAGGGAGCGGTCTGGGTCCGGTTATGAAAGGGAGCGGTCTGGGTCCGGTTATCAAAGGGAGCGGTCTGGGTCCGGTTATCAAAGGGAGTGGTCTGGGTCCGGTTATCAAAGGGAGCGGTCTGGGACCCGGTTATCAAAGGGAACGGCCTGGATCCGATAGTATAAGTGTTGGTCGGAGTTAAGAGATCCTGTTTACTGAGAGCTGTGCTGACTGTGGATCTACGTTCCCCGAACTTAATCCAGGTAATTCGGTGTATGTGCTGAACGGTTACTCGCTGTTAGTGGAGGAGGTCGATGAGGGAGGATCGGGATCACTGCGGCTCCCTTCACATCGGCACTCTCTGTCTCAGTTAAACAGGAACCGAGGGGAGAGCGAGTGGGGAAGAGAGAGAACATGGCTGGAAATCTGCACTCCGGCCCGTGTTTTTCATCAATCATGGTCACTGTAGTCGTCGTCTTGTGAGGACATTTGCTGAAGTGTTTGATTAAATGAATAAGTGGTTATGGGAATTTCACTGTAAAACTTTAAATCTGATGTTAGAGACCGGTCCCTATATGGCGATGTAATATTATTAATTGAGCTTGCATCTACTGCTTTTTGTGGGAAGGAGTTCCACACTTTTACCAACCTTAATGTGAAGAATTGTTCCTGAACTCTATTGAATGGCCTGGCTCTGATTTAAAGGTTCTGTCCCCTGGTCCCAGACTTCCCGCCAGTGGAAGAAGTTTCTCTCTATCTGTCCTACCAGTTCCTTTCAAAATTCTATAAACACCATTTAAATTTCCCCTTAACCTTCTAAACTTCAGTTAATACAAGCCTGGTTCATGTCATCCCTCCTCATAATTTAACCCTTGGAGCACTGGCAGTGTTCTGGTGAATTTGCGCTGCACTCCTTCCAAGGCCAATATCTTCGTTCTGTGGTGCGGTGCCCACAACTGTACCCAGCTCTCCAGGTGTGGGGTAACCAGGGCGCTGTATAGCTGTAGGTAAACCTCCTCCCATTTAAATTTTAGCCCTCTAGATATAAAGGCTAACATTCCATTAGCATTTTTTATTATGTTTATGTAACTGACCACTGCAGTTTATTGATCTGTGTACACGTACCCCTCAATTTCTTTGAGCCTTCAATGTTTCTACCTTTTCACCATTTAGAAATTCACGGCTCTATCTGTTTTTGATCGAGCGTAGTTCTTGGCCTTGATCCTCTGATGCCCAATCAGCGAACAACAGCAATCAGCAAACAAACCGAATGCTCAACTATGTAAGCAAAAGAGTGCAGGGCCAATCAGGGTGTCTGGATTAAACCGAACACAGCTCCATCCAGTCACGCCTTGTGCTGTGTGTATACATCCGGTCACGAGGCACAAGAGCTCAGAGTTAAACTAGACAGTGCTCTGTCCAGGACTCGCCTTGTGCACCGTGTATAGTTCCGGTAACCAGGTACGCAGGGACAATTAAACCCTGGAAGTGGTGTAGAGCCAAAACTGGAGTCAGATCTCTACAAACCGCTGTGCTGAATAATGGGCCTTGTAGCGGGAAGTGATCTGCTGGAGGCAGTAAATGGGGCGAAATGGTGAATCTGAGAAAAGAAAACTTTAATTTGAACATGTCAATACAACAAGGTGTGAAATACTGAAGGGAGAGAAAGACAGACTTAGGACTGGTGTCCGGATATTCTTCTCACAGAGAGCGATGGAGGACTGGTCTGGAATCTGGTGTAGATTGATTGAGGAAAATAGAATCATTGAAAAGGCAGATGCGAAAAGCCGTCTTTAGGGTCATTCTGGGTTAATGCGCTCTACCGGCTCCAACCGTCATCATCAAACGGATGCATCGTGTGTTGTGTAAAGGCAGTGTGTGCCTGGAGGGAGGCGGGGTGGTCGGGAAATTCTCCCCTCGGTGTCCTTCAGTTACAGGGTGAAAGCGAGGGCGCCCTCTGCCGGCCCATCTCGGCCTCTGCTTTCTGAAGGAGAACATGGATGCGGCCCGCAGAGGAGCGAACCCAAAGTGGGTGCAGGGATGCAGAGATTGCTTGACTTCGATTTACTCTTCTCTCTCTATCGATACTTTGCCGCGTTCTCTCTGCTGATACAGTGCGTGTTTGTAACATCAGAGTGACGGCCACTGGGTAAGGTACCAACAAATAAAGCAATATTATAAAAAGCCAGACAGTCACATTATAACCAATAGCGTTAGAGGAAAAACAGCATCATCGGTATTGGACCAGAATGGAACCAATCTGAGAACCAATAGTGTCAGATCTGTCATTAATCAGATGTGTATTCATTTGTAAATATTTTATGGTGAATATCGTGAGTATTGTGATTATTATGATTATTCAGATCACAGATTTCCTAGACTAGTATCCGGAGACTCCCCATGCTCGGGCAGACTGGAGGTCCAGTACGGTGAAACCTGGGGAACAGTGTGCGACCTTCACTGGGATTTGAATGACGCCAATGTGGCCTGTGCTCAGCTTCAGTGTGGAGCCGCGGTGTCCGTGCCAAGAGGGGCTTATTTTGGAGAGGGCACTGGACTTCTACGGAGTGATGTCTTTGAATGTACAGGCAGCGAGACAAGTAAATCACCACCAGTGCACCCACAGGAACGATGCCAGTGTGATCTGCTCCGGTGAGTACAGACTTACTGAACAACAGACAACTTCCTCCTTAATATTGGGAAAACTGAGGAAGGTGACATTCCTGTGTTTCTCTCTAACAATATCATATATAAACTAGTCCTTACAGTTTACTATTATTGTTATAGGTCTGGCCGAACACGTCAAAATATCCGCAATAATTTGTCAATAGAAAGTTTCTAAACTTAAAGGTTTCTTCTGAAGTAAGCAGATTTGTTGCTAGTTTATTTACCGCCTGCACTGAACGTATTTTTCTCTTAGACAGTTGATGTCACAATCGGTGTCTAACAACTCGCTAGTCGCGCACTGTCTCATTAAACTTGTGCACACCTCATAGACCATCACGGTAGGTTCATTAATAGGACACCGCCTCATTCACTACGGGTTATCATCATTAATCACACGCTGACATCATTGACCGAGAACATCGTTCAATGTACTTTGACTCATTAACAAATTACAGACTTTATTAACTACAGGTTAACTTAAGTAACAACTCAGAACCCTTGCTAAAAATAAGCTGACTTGATGAACTGTGCATTGACGTCATTAGTTTGGTTCCTTTTTTGTTAACCATCCCTTGATTCTGACTTGATTTGTCGTGCACTGATGTTATGGGCGGTCGATTGTCCTCGTTGCCCAAACACGGACTTTCTGGTCCCTTCACTGCGCTCCTTACCCATCCGCTGACGTCATTAAACCGACACTGTCCTAAACCCCGGGCACCATTTCCATTGCTGATGCTCCTGTGTGATGGTGCCTGCACTGCGGTCATTAGCCCGACATTCACTTGATTAACAGCGCAATGATGTCACCAGCCGTGCACCGTCAACTTTACCGGTACACTGACTTAGGAGACCCGCACTGAACTTCTCAGTGGTGCAGTCACTTTAATTAGCATCAATCGTAGTAACAAGACACTGATCACTTATCTCATTAACTGTTCACTGACCTAGATAATTGACCATTGTCCCCAAAAGTCGGACATTGACTTCATAAACGCGCATTGACCTAATTAGATACTTTGATGTGAACACCAGGCCCCATTAATTGTACCACATGGCAATAGCATTTCGACCCACCCTGTCCAGAGTCACACTTACTGAACAGCAAGGTATCAGGGGGCGGCTGTACTCCCGCACTGGTCAGTACAATCAGGCCAGAGGGAGAAGATTGGGCAGTTATATTATGGAATCAATTCTCTTTACTCCCCACAGCTGATATGATGGGAAACAAATCCATATGATCATAAATAGGTGATTCCCTACCTCTAGCCTGTTCGGTCATTCTATTAGATCATGACTGATATGTATCTCAACTCTATTTATCTTCCTTTGAGCCATATTCCTTGCTACCCTTAACAAACAAGAATCTATCACAGTGTTGAACATTTCGATTGAACACAGCATGCAAAGGCTTTCCTTTAGGGAGCAGGTGGAGAAATTCCAGATTTCCACTACTCTTTATGTGAAAAGTTTCTTCCCAATTTCAGTCTTTGTCCCAACTATCGTCAGCTGCTTCATAAGTTGCCTTCCCTCCAACATAACGTCAGAAGTGGTGCTGTTTGCTGATGATTGCAGAGTGTTCAGCTCCATTCGCAATTCCTTAGATAATGAAGCAAGCCATGGCCACTTGCACCAAGACGTGGACATCATCCAGACTTGGGCTGATAGTTCACGAGTAACATTCCTGCCACACAAGGGTCAGGCAATGACCATCTCCAACATGACAAACTCTGACCACCTCCTCTTGATATTAATTGGCTTTACCATCGCCGATCCCCCACCATCAATATCTTCTGTGTGGCCTTTCACTAGAAACCCTACATGATCAGCCACATAAATGCCGTGTCTAATACGGCAGGTCAGATGCTGGGTATTGTGCAGCGAGTGGCCCAACTTCTGACTCCCCAAAGCCTCTCCACCACCGGCAAGGCTCAGGTCAGGAGTTGATAGAATCCTCTCTAGTTGGGTGCAGCTGCAACAATACTCAAGAATTCCGACACTATCCAGATGAAAGCCGTCCACTTGATTGCCTGCCCATCCACCACCTTAAACATCCAGTCCCTCCATCACTTTAAGCACTGTTGTCATTCTGCTGAATCTGCGCTGCAACACCTCCAAGGCCAATATATCTTTTCTGAAATGCGGTGCCCAAAACTGAGAGCAGTGCCCCAGTTTGTGTCTGACCAAGACTCGGTACAACTGAAACATCACTTCCTCACTTTTATATTCCAAGCCCGTTGAGATAACGGCCAACATTCCATTAGTTTTTCAGGAAGAGCTGTCAACTTTGAGTTATCACACAACTTCTTGGGGTCTTGCAGTAACTTTGATTGCGACAAAGAAATAACTATTTGATAAATTACGGAAGTGCGATAGTGGTGGATAAGCTTCCCCCATTTTCTATTTTGCCCCTTATATATACTAAAGGTGATTTACATTCTATTTGAATCTGTATTTGTTTCCAAAACAGGGAACCATGGACCACGATTGGTCGGTGGGGAGAACAGGTGCTCCGGCCGGGTGGAAGTGCTACACGGAGACCAGTGGGGGACTCTGTGTGATGTTTATTTCGGTTTCGAAGACGCCAGCGTGGTCTGTGAGCACCTTCAGTGCGGGGCAGTCACCGCAACCCCGGGAGCAGCTCACTTTGGGGAGGGAACCGGCCCAGTGTGGAAGGAGAACTACAGGTGCCGGGGGAACGAGTCCCGATTGTGGGATTGTCCGGTTTCATCCTGGGATCAGTTTAGCTGCTCACATGGAAATGACACCAGTGTCATCTGCTCGGGTGAGTCCACTCAGTGTATTGAACTGAAATACACCAACTGTTCTCCTGTCGAGCAGAGTCTCACACCAGTGGCACTATTTCTGTAAGTCACTGATTCACTCGTTTTACTGATCAAGATCACCTTCTTCCTCTGACACTAAGCGAGTCTGAGGTGTGTGTGTCGGTCGATTGGACTGAAGTGTATAAGCAATGAATCAAAGGCTTTCAATCCAGTGCACGTTTAATAAATACATATCTCGTGTTACGGTGTAAATCTTTGTAAATACAGAGCAACACCCAGCGTTCGCCACCAACAGCTATTGAAACGGCAAAAAGCCCCCGTGACCACTGCTATAGCACGAAAACACTGCACCAGTGTTGGGACCGTTATCAATGTTAGCGGTTCAAATATGAATCAACATAGAATTCTCCGCATAGATCAGCTGCATTTTCACAGAACATTCTGTTAATTTCTTGCCAGATAAATAGTGCGAGATGAGTTTTAATATCCATAAACTGCTCTGTCTCTCTGATTATTCACGAACTTTACGCACATCACAGTTATCCCGGTGTCCTGGAACACATTTATCCATCAACCAGCCCCACCTTATAACAGATTATATGGTCCGTTATCTCATTGCTGTTTGTGGGGACTGACTGAGCGCAAATCAGCTCTCGCGTTTCACACTTAAAACATCGCAACATGTGGACAGGAGGAGGCCCTTCAGCCCCTCCGGCCTGTCCCGCCGCTGTCGAAGTGACAACAAATCAGAAGTACTTCAGTGGCTGTGAAGAGCTTTGGGCCGTCCTGGGAAGCGCTCTATCAATTACACTTCTGTTTGTTTCTCTCCACATTAGCTGAACTGTGAGCAGCCAGAAGCTATTTTGTGCCCGTGCTCCTGCCTTTGATCACAGCTCGTATCAATAGCCGGCCTGGGCCGCCCTCCCCCAGTTAGTTTTTAGCCCCTTTCCCCAGATTAGCCTCCGGAAGCTGCTCGGCATCTCTCTAAAATCAATTCACTGAGAAAAGGTAATGGCGGAGAGGATCTGCCTACAAACCTTGTGGGTAATTATTACAGAAATATAATCATTAAAATTAACAATAACTGTCCGGGTGAGAGTTAGTAAATTATGGAATATTTTGGCTCAGTTTAACCGTTGCTCTCAATGTGTTTCTGTTTGTAGATGAAGGTTGGCCGCCGAGACTGACTAATGGGGGAAGCCGCTGTGACGGCCGAGTGGAGATTTACTACAACGGCAGCTGGGGGAGAGTGCGGGACAACCTCTGGGACCTAAATGATGCCAACGTGGTCTGCAGACAGCTGGGCTGCGGCTCTGCGATAGCCGCTTATAACTCTTCAAAGAACGGAGAGAGTGAAGGGCCCGTGTGGGTGAATGATGTCCAGTGTGAAGGAAACGAGTCTCAGCTCCGGAACTGCAGCTCATTCACATTGAATCCATCTCTCAATGACAGCATCGGCGTAGGGGTCCTGTGTTCAGGTGAACAAATGGTTCAATTTTACAGAACCATCAAGGGGAATATCAAATCCACTGAGAAAAGTGGTAAATTGGTCACTTGTTCCTCGGTGTCTCTACACCAGTTATTTAACTCAGGGGATGAGCGAAAAGCGAGAGGACACGGGCAGAACTGGAAAAAAACGAGAACTTGCATTTATATAGCGCCTTAAACGAAAGACAACCGTCGTAAGGTGCTTCACAGGAAGAGAGATGAAGGTATTAGAACAGGCGACTAAAAGCCTGGCCATTTGGGTAAGATCAAGAGCTGGTTATAACCAGGAGAGGCGGAAGGTTTAGGGAGGGAATTCCTGATCTTGGGACCAAGACGGAGAAATTCACGGCCGCCAATTGTGGAGGGAGGAAGTGAATGATGCACAAGAGGCCACATTTGCAGAAAAGTAGAGTTCCCGAAATGATTAGGGCTGGAGGCGGTTATAGTGATATTTGAACCTGAGGATGGTAATTTAAAACTGGAGTCTTTGCCGGACAGGAAGCCAATGCAGAGCAGTGAGCACAGGGATGCTGGTGAGTGTGACTTGGTGCGGGTCAGGATATCAGGAGTTTTCGGGTGAGCTGAAGGTTATGGAGGGTGCAGGATGGGAGGACGGCGTTTCAGCAGCAGATGGGCCGAGGCAGGGACGGAGATGAGTGATGATACAGAGGTGGAAGTCGGCGGTCTTTGTGACGGAGAGCACGTGGGATTGGAAGCTCAGCTCGGCGGTCAAATGCGGCCGAGTTTGCAAATCAGTTCCATTGTGCAGCATAAACGTGCAGACAGATGTGCTGGAGATTCACTGGTCTAAGTTCCATTATGTTGTGTATAAGTATGGAAGGATGTTTTGGCATGGACTGGTCTTAGTGTTATTACACAGCATGTGAATGTAGACAGACATTCTGGGCCTGAAATGGTGTAAGTTCCATTATGCTGTACGTACGTTGCATTCTGCAGTATGCAGTGTGCAGCGGAAGTGATAAATAAAGCTGTGGATAAGTCTATAAGCTAGTATTACGGGGGGAGGAATCTGGTGAAATTGACATAAGCCTGAAGATAAAAGAAAGAGGAGGTGTGAGTGAATGTCAGACCAAGGTAACCAATACGGGTAAGATTAACGGTTAGGGAACAGATACACTTATAGAACAGAATTATAAATTGATTGTTAAAAATAAAATGAGTGGCACAATTAATAAAAACAAATTATATTGGCTGTACATCTATGTGCACAGCATTCCAAACCAAACGGGAGAACTGGAGGCAATAAATCGAACGATGGAGAAATGAATAGAATGTTATCCTGAAAGGATTAGGGGAAGTGGGGTGGGAGGAGGCTAGTGTGGAGCATGAATACCGGGTTGGACCCTTTGGGTCGAATGGCCTGACTCTGTGCTGTACATTCTGTATAATTCTATGTAATATGTAAGTGCAGACAGATGTTGCGGGATATAATATCATGTACCTGTCACAGACACATTAAAAGCACCATTTTCTTTAGCTGGAGAAGCAGCAATGTTTGGATTGAGTGATGAGATAAATGTATATTTGAAGTATAATCCTCCTGTATTGTTATCTAACAGGACAAGTGCAGTTAAGGTTGTCCGACGGTGGAAGCCCATGTGCTGGGCGAGTGGAGGTTTATTACAGTGGGACCTGGGGCTCAGTTTGTGATGATTCCTGGGACCTGGCCGACGCTAACGTGGTTTGCAAACAGCTGGGTTGCGGGAATGCGGTGGATGTGGAACTTCCTACTGCTTGTGGACCAGGCTCAGGCCCAGTTTGGTTGGATGAACTGAACTGTTCGGGAAACGAATCGTTTCTGTGGGAATGTCCCTCAGCGCCGTGGGGTAAACACGACTGTACTCATAAAGAAAATGCGAGGGTGGTGTGTTCAGGTAAGGGAGCTTTCTATCTGCTCATTTCTGCAGGGTTATATGCGAGGCTTTACTCGGGAGATTTTACATAGAATCTACAGCACAGAAACCGGCCATTTGACCCAAATGGTCTGTGCGATATTTTTGCTCCGCACGTGCCTACTCACTCCGTACTTCATCTAACTCTATCTCCATATCCTTCTGTTCAGTTTCCCTCATGTACATATCTAGCTTCAACTAAAGGCATCTACGCTATTCGCCTCAACTACTCTATGTGATAGCAAGTTCCACATTCTAACCACTCTCTGGGTAAAGAGGTTTCTCCTGAATTCCCTGTTGGACAAGCGGCTATTTTATATACAGATAACCTTGTTCTGGACTCCCCACAATTGGAAACATCTTCTCTATGTCCACCTACCTATTCCCTTCATAATTTTAAAGACCTCTTTTAGGACACCCTTCAGCCTTCTCTTTTCTAGAGGAAAGAGCCGCAGCCTATTCAGACTTATTTGATAGTTCTAAATTTTGCGTTCTGGTATCATTTTTGCAACTCATTATTTGCTCTTTCTCCAGTGCTTGTATGTCCTTTTTTAGACCAGTATACTATACATTACTCTAAGTGGGTTCTAAACCAAGTTTCCATACATGTTTTAAAGTAATTTCAAAAATAACAACAGAAAATGCTGGAAAAACTCAGCAGGCCAGGCAACATCCATGGAGAGAGAAATAGAGTCAACGTTTCAGGTCGAAACCCTTTGTCAAGACTGAAAAAGCACAGGAAGTGAAACACATTAAGAGGCCAGGCTGGGAGAGAGCAAAAGAGAAGTGAAGAGACATTGAGAGGTATTGAAAACGAAACGAGATGGTGATAGGACTAGTGGAGACAAAAGACGGCTCTAGATTAGGGGGGAAGGGCCAAAACCAAAAGATGTGGATAAAATATAAGTTAAAATGTAATGGGGGCCGAGGTTATGATCTGAAATTGTTGAACTCGATATTGAGTCCGGAATGCTGTAAAGTGCCTAATCAGAAGATGAGGTGCTGTTCCTCGAGCTTATGCTGAGCTTCCGTGGAACATTGCAAGTGCCCGAGTACAGTGAGGTCTGAGTGGGAATGGGGCGGTGAATTAAAATGACAGGCGACCGGAAGATCGGGGTCACCCTTATGTACTGAACGGAGGTGTTCCAAAAAGCGGTCACCGAATGTGCGTTTGGTCTCCCCAATGTAGAAGAGACCACATCGTGATCAGCAAATACATTATACTAGTTTGCAAGAAGTACAAGTAAATCGTTGCTTCAGCTGGAAGGGCTGTTTGGGGCCCTGGACAGTGGGGAGTGGGGAGGTATAAGGGCAGGTGTTGCATCTCCTGCGCATGCACAGAAAGGTGTCGGGCGAAGGGGAATGGGTGCTGGGGATGATAGAGGGGTGGGCGAGAGTGTCTCGGAGGGAGCTCTCCCTGTGGAATGCTGAAAGGAGGGGGGAGGGGAAGATGCATTTGGTGGTGGGATCACGTTGGAGGTGGCAGAAATGGCGGAGGTTAATTCATTGAATGTGGAGGCTGGTGGGGTAAAAGGTGAGGACAAGGGAAGCCTATCGTGGTTCCGGGAGGGAGGGGCAGGGGCGAGGGCAGAAGTGTGGGAGATAGAATGGACACGGTCGAGGGCCATGTCAACCATGGTAGAGGGGAATCCTCGGTTGAGGAAAAAGGAACTGCCGCCGTGACATTGGCCATCTCCATTTCACTGCTGCCCTCACTAACTCCAACCTACCTCCCACTGAACTTGCAGCACTCCATTCTCTGATCCAACTCTGACATGCCATTAAACCTGCTGACAAGGGTGGTGCTGTTGTTGTTTGGCCAACTGACCTCTACCCAGCGGAAGCTGAACACCAACTCTCCGACACCTCATCCCACCTCCACCTGGACCATGACCCCACTACCGAACATCAAACTACCGTTTCCAAGGCGGTCACTGACCTCATCTACTCTGGGGATCTTCCCCCAGCGGCCACCAACCTCATAGTTCCCCAACCCTGCACAGCCCGCTTCTACCTCCTTCCCAAGACCTAGAAACACGACTGCCCTGCTAGACCCATTGTTTCAGCCTGTTCTTGCCCCACGGAACTTATCTCTTCCTATCTCGACTCTATCTTTTCTCCACTTGTCCAGTCTCTTCCCACCTACATCCACAACTCTTCTGACGCTCTCCGCCACTTTAACATTTTCCGGTTTCCTGGCCCCAACCACCTCCTTTTCACCATGGACGTACAATCCCTCTACATCTCCATCCCCCAACAAGATGGCCTGATGGCACTCCACTTCTTCCTTGAACAGAGTCCAGACCATTCCCCATCCACCACCACCCTCCTCTGACAGGCTGAACTTGTTCTCACATTGAACAACTTCTCTTTTGACTCCACTCATTTCCTCCAAATCAAAGGTGTTGCTATGGGTACCCGCATGGGTCCTAGCTATGCCTGCATTTTCGTGGGATATGTGGAACATGCTTTGTTCCAGTCCTACTCAGGTCACCTTCCTCACCTCTTCTTCCGGTACATTGATGAATGTATCGGTGCCGTTTCCTGCTCTTGCCCTGAGCTAGACAATTCCATTCACTTTGCCTCCAATTTACACCCTTCCCTCACCTTCACATGGTCCATCTCTGACTCTTCCCTTCCCATTTTGGAAGGGGAGGGTGAACAGCCAGTTGTAATGGTGCATATAGGTACCTACGAGGTAGCTAAAAAACGGGATGAGGTCCTAAAAGCTGAATATAGGGAGTTAGGAGGTAAATTAAAAAGTAGGGCCTCAAAGGTAGTAATCTTAGGATTGCTACCAGTGGCACGTGCTAGTCAGAGTAGAAATAGATGAATACATGGCTAGAGGAATGGTGCAAGGGGGGGGGATTCAAATTCCTGGGACATTGGAACCGGTTCTGGGGGAGGTGGGACTAGTACAAACTGGATGGTTTGCACCTGGGCAGGACCGGGACTAATGTCCTAGGGGGAGTGTTTGCTAGTGCTCTGGGAGAAGGTTAAAACTAAAATGGCAGGGGGTTGGGAACCTGAGCAGGGAGGCAGATGAAAGGGGATCAATTATAGAAGCAAAAGACAGGAAGGAGACAGGCAAAGGTGGCAGTCAGAGAAATCAAGGGTTTAAATCAAACATGGCAACAGTAAATAATAATTCTAAAAGGTCTAAGAGTGTTAAAAAACAAGCCTGAAGGCTTTGTGTCTTAATGCGAGGAGCATTCATAATAATGTGGATGAATTAGCTGCGCAAATAGAGGTAAACGGATATGATGTGATTGGGATTACGGAAACATGGCTCCAGGGTGTCCAAGACTGGGAACTCAACATCCAGTGGTATTCAATATTCAGGAAAGACAGGCGAAAGGGAAAAGGAGGTGGGGCAGCATTGCTGGTAAAGAGGGGATTAACACAATTGTAAGGAAGGATATTAGCTCTGATGATGTGGAATCTGTATGGGTAGAACTGAGAAATACCAAGGAACAGAAAACTTTAGTGGGAGCGGTATACAGACCCCCAAACAGTAATGCGAACATTGGGGATGGCATTAAATGGGAAATTAGAGAAGCGTGCAATAAGGGCACAGCAGTTATCATGGGTGACTTCAATCTACATATAGATTGGGCTAACGAAATAAGTAACAATACTGTGGAGGAGGAATTCCTGGAGCGTATACGGGGTGCTTTCCTGGACCAATATGTCGAGGAACCAACTGGAGACAAGGGCATCTTAGACTGCGTACTGTAGAGTCATAGAGTCATAGAGTCATAGAGTTATACAGCATGGATAGAGGCCCTTCGGCCCATCGTGTCCGTGCCGGCCATCAAGCCCTGTCTAATCTAATCCCATATTCCAGCATTTGGTCCGTAGCCTTGTATGTTATGGCATTTCAAGTGCTCATCCAAATGCTTCTTAAATGTTGTGAGGGTTCCTGCCTCCACAACCCTTTCAGGCAGTGAGTTCCAGACTCCAACCACCCTCTGGGTGAAAATGTTCTTTCTCAAATCCCCTCTAAACCTCCCTCCCTTTAACTTAAATCTATGCCCCCTAGTTATTGATCCTTCTACTAAGGGAAAAAGCTCCTCAGTATCCATCCTATCTATGCCCCTCATAATTTTGTACACCTCAATCATGTCCCCCCTCAGCCTCCTCTGCTCCAAGGAAAACAAACCCAATCTGCCCAGTCTTTCTTCATAGCTGAAGCGCTCCAGCCCTGGTAACATCCTGGTGAATCTCCTCTGCACCCTCTCCAAAGCGATCACATACTTCCTGTAGTGTGGCGACCAGAACTGCACACAGTATTGCAGCTGTGGCCTAACCAGTGTTTTATACAGCTCCATCATAACCTCCTTGCTCTTATATTCTATGCCTCGGCTAATGAAGGCAAGTATCCCATATGCCTTTTTTACCACCTTATCCACCTGTTCCGCCACCTTCAGGGATCTGTGTACTTGCACACCCAGATCCCTCTGCCCCTCCGTCTTGCCTAGGGTCTTACCATTCATTGTGTATTCCCTTGCCTTGTTAGTCCCCCCAATGTGCATCACCTTGCACTTTTCCGGGTTAAATTCCATTTGCCACTGTTCCGCCCATCTGCCCAACCCATCTATATCGTCCTGCAGACTGAGGCTACCCTCCTCGCTATTTACCACCCTACCAAGTTTTGTATTATCCGCGAACTTACTGATCATACCTTTTACATTCATATCCAAGTCATTAATGTAGACCACAAACAGCAAGGGACCCAGCACCGATCCCTGTGGTACCCCACTGGCCACAGGCTTCCAGTCACAAAAACAACCTTCGACCATCACCCTCTGCCTTCTGCCACTAAGCCAGTTTTGTATCCAATGTGCCAAGGCACCCTGGTTTCCATGGGCTCTTACCTTCTTGACCAGTCTCCTGTGCGGGACTTTATCGAAGGCCTTACTGAAATCCATGTATACCACATCCAGTGCGTTACCCTCATCCACACACCTAGTCACCCCCTCAAAAAATTCAATCAAATTAGTCAGACATGATCTTCCCTTGACAAAGCCATGTTGACTATCCCTGATTAATCCTTGTCTCTCCAAGTGGAGACTAATTTTGTCCCTCAGAATTTTATCCAATAATTTTCCTACCACTGATGTTAGGCTCACTGGCCTGTAGTTCCCCAGTTTTTCCCTACTTTCCTTCTTGAATAATGGTACTACATTAGCGGTTCTCCAGTCCTCTGGCACATCCCCTGTGGCCAGAGAGGTCCTGAATATATGTGTTAGGGCCCTCGCAATCTCTTCCTTTGCCTCACACAGCAGCCTGGGATACATTTCGTCCGGGCCTGGGGATTTATCCATTTTTAGGCCTGCTAAAACCGCCAATACCTCCTCCCTCTCGATGTTAATATGTTCGAGCATATCACAGTCCCCCCGCCCTATTTCTATGTCTACATCGTCCTCCTCCATAGTGAAAACAGATGCAAAAAATTCATTTAGAACCCCTCCTGCATCTTCCGGCTCCACACACAGATTGCCACTTTTGTCCCTAATAGGCCCTATTTTTTCCCTAGTTATCCTCTTACCCTTAATATACTTATAAAACATCTTAGGATTATCCTTTATTTTGCTCGCCAGTGTTATTTCATGGCCCCTCCTTGATCTCCTAATTTCTTTTTTAAGTATCCCCCTGCACTTTTTGTACTCCTCTAGGGCTTTCTCCGTCTTTAGCCTTTTGTATCTGCCAAAAGCACTCCTTTTTTTCCTAATCCATTCTCGTACATCCCCAGCTATCCAAGGTTCCCTGTGGTTTTTGGAACCACCCTTGACCTTTACGGGAACATGTTGCCATTGTATGATCTCAATCTCCCTTCTGAAAGCCTGCCATTGCTCCGATGCAGATTTTCCCACAAGTAGCTGATCCTAGTCCCTTTTGGCCAGATCCTGCCTTATCCTATTAAAATCGGCCTTCCCCCAATTTAGAACCTTTATTTCCGGCCCATCCCTGTCCTTAACCATGACATTTCCATATGTCATGAGAAAGGATTAATTAGCAATCTTGTTGCGCGAGGCCCCTAGGGGCGGAGCGATCAAAATGTGATAGAATTCTTCATTAAGATGGAGAGTGAAGTAGTTGACTCAGAGACTAGGGTCCTGAATTTAAATAAATGAAACTACTGTGATATGAGTTGCGAGCTGGGTAGAATCGATTGGGTGGATAGGCAATGGCAAACATTCAAAGATCGCACGGATAAATTACAGAATTTGTTCATCCCTGTTTGGCATAACAATAAAACAAAAAAGGTGACTCAACCATGGATAACAAGGGAAATTAAGGATAGCATAAAACCCAAGAGAGAACATACAAATTGGCCAGAAAAAGCAGTAAACCTGAGGACTGGGAGCAGTTTTGGATTCAGCAAAGGAGGAAAAAGGAATTAATCAAGAGGTTGAAATAGAGTATGAGAGTAAGCTTCAGTGAACATAAAAACTGACTGTAAAAGCTTTTATAGATATGTGAAGAGATAAAGATTGGTGAAGTAAAACATAGGTCCCTTGCAGTCAGAATCAGGGGAATTTTTAATGGGGATCACAGAAATGGCAGATCAATTAAATACATACATTGGTTCTGTTTTCAGAAAGGAGGACAATAATAACCTCCAAGAGGTGTCGGCGAACATAGGTTCTAATGAGAGGGAGGAACTGAATGAAATCAGTATTTGTAGGGAAATGGTGTTAGGGAAATTGACGCGATTGAAGGCCAATAAATCCCGAGGGCCTCATCATCTACATCCTAGGGTGCTTAAGGAAGTGGCCCTAGAAATAGTAGATGCAATGCTGGTCATCTTCCAAAATTCTATAGACTCTGCAACAGTTCCCATGGATTGGAGGGTAGCTAATGTTCCCCCACTGTTCAAAAAAGGTGGTAGAGAGAAAACGTGGAATTATAGACCGGTAAGCCTGACATCAGTAGTAGGGAAAATGCTAGAGTCCATTCTAAAATATATAATAGTAGAGCACTTGGAAAACAGTGACAAGATCGGACAAAGTCAACATGGATTTACAAAAGGTAAATCGTGCTTGACTAATCTACTGGAATTTTATGAGGATGTAACTGGTAGAACAGATGAGGGAGAACCAGTGGATGTGGTGTATTTGGACTTTCAGAAGGCTTTTGATAAGGTCCCGCATAAGAGATTAGCGTGTAATCTTAAGGCACATGGGATTGGGGGCAAGGCACTGACGTGGATAGATGACTGGTTGGCAGACAGGAAGCAAAGAGTTGAAATAAACGGTTTTTTTTCTGAGTGGCAGTCTGTGACTACTGGGGTACTGCTTGGATCGGTCCTAGGACCCCAGCTATTCACAATATATATTAATGATCTAGACGAGGAAACTAGATGTAATATCTCCAAGTTTGCAGACGACACAAAACTGGGTGTGTGTGTGTGCTGTGAGGAGGATGCCGAGAAACTCCAGTATGATTTGGACAGGTTTGGTGATTGGGCAGATGCATGGTAGATGCAGTATAATGTGGATACATGCGAGGTTATCCACTTTGGTGGCCAAAACAGGAAGGCAGATTAATACCTGAACGGCAATAGATTGGGAGAAGTGGCAGTGCAACGAGAGCTGGGCGTCCTTTTGCACCAGTCGCTGAAGGTAAGTATGCAGGTGTAGGAGGCGGTTAAGAAGGCAAATGGTATGTTGGCCTTTGTAGCGAGAGGGTTTGAGTACAGGAACAAGGATGTATTGCTGCAGTTGTACAGGGCCTTGGTGAGCCCACACCTTAAGTATTGTGTGCAGTTTTGGTCGCCTTATCTGATGAAGGATGTTCTTGCCATGGAGGGAGTGCAGCGAAGATTCACCAGACTGATACCTGGGGTGGCAGGAATGACGTATGAGGAGAGCTTGGGTCGATTGGGCTTATACTCACTGGAGTTTAGAAGAATGAGAGGGGATCTCATTGAAACTTATAAAATTCTAACAGGACTAGACAGATTAGATGCTGGAAGGATGTTCCCGATGGCGGGGGAGTCCAGAACCAGATGTCATATTCTAAGGATAAGGGGGAAGCCATTTAGGACAGAGCTGAGGAGGAATTTCTTCACCCAGAGAGTGGTGAACCTGTGGAATTCTCTACCACAGAAGGCAGTAGATGCCAATTCATTAAATATATTGAAGAAGGTGTTAGACATATTTCTTAAGGCTAAAGGGATCAAGGGATATTGGGGGAAGGCAGGGACAGGGTACTGAGTTTAGTGATCAGCCATGATCTCATTGAATGGCGGAGCAGGCTCGAGGGGCCAAATGGCCTATATCTGCTCCCATCTTCTATGTTTCTATGTTTCTTCCTCGACTTCTCCATCTCCATCTCTGGGGATAGGTTATTGACCAACATTCACTACAAGCCCACTGACTCCCACAGCTACGTGGACTACACTTCCTCCCACTGCGACTCCTGTAAGAACTCTATACACTCTCCCAGTTTCTCCATCTCCCCTGCATCTGCTCCATCGATGCCACCTTCCACACCAGTGTTTCCGACATGTCTTCCTATTTCCTCAACCAAGGATTCCCCCCTACCATGGTTGACACAGCCCTCGATCATGTCCATTCTATCACCCGCACATCTGCCCTCATCCCTGCCCCTCCCTCCCGGACCCACGATAGGTTTCCCCTTGTCCTCACCTTTCACCCCACCAGCCTTCACATTCAATGGATCATCCTCTGCCATTTCCGCTACCTCCAACGTGATCCCACCACCAAACGCATCTTCCCCTCCCCTCTGCTTTCAGCATTCCGTAGGGACCACTCCTTCCAAGACACCCTAGTCCACTTCTCTATCACCCCCAGCTCCCCTTCCACTTTGCCCGGAACCGTCCCGTGCAAGCACAGGAGATGCAACACCTGCCCTTATACCTCCCCCCCTTCCCACTGGCCAGGGCCCCAAACACCCCTTCCAGGTGAAACAGCGATTTACTTGTACTTCTTGCAAACTAGTATAATGTATTCGCTGCTCACGATGTGGTCTCCTCTACATTGGGGAGACCAAACGTGGATTGGGTGACTGCTTTGCAGAACACCTCCATTGAGTCCGTAAGGATGACCCCGAGCTTCCGGTCACCAGTCCTTTTAATTCACCGCCCCATTCCACTCAGACCTCGGCCCCCATTACATTTTTACTTATATTTTTTATCCATAACTTTGTTTTGGCCCTCCCCCTTTTTTTCTCTCCCACATGGCAGCTGCCTCCCATTCTGCCAGCGCATTTCACATCTAATCCAGAGCCGTTTATTGTCTCCATTATTCCTATCACCATCTCGTCTCGTTTTGAATACCGCTTAATGTCTCTTCACTTCTCTTTTGTTCTTTCCCAGCCTGGCCTTTTAATCTGTTTCATTCCGTGTGCTTTTTCAGTCTTGACAAAGGGTTTCGACCTGAAACGTTGAGTCTATTTCTCTCTCCATGGATGTTGCCTGGCCTGCTGAGTTTTTCCAGCATTTTCTGTTGTTATTTCGGATTTCCGGCATCTGCAGTATTTTGCTATCGTTTAAAGTAATGTCCTTGCTTTTCAATTAAATTCCACTTGAATTGAACCTCCTTGCTTTGTTTGCGTTCTTATGCCCTTGTTAACTTCCATTGCTAGTTTTAATTATTAGTTAAAGTGTATCTTTTGTTCCTCTATCCCAATTAAGCGTTTATTTTCCAAAGATTTTGTGGCCTCCTTATGCTGCTTATGAAAATGCACCACCTAACACTTACCGATATAAAAATTAATTTACCATTTACACACCAATTCTGCAAGTTTATTAATATCTTCTAATATTTTGTTGCAATCTTCCTCGGTATTAACTATAGCCCCCAGATTGGTGTACTCCATTTATTTAAAATTGTACTTCCAAATCCCAAGTACAAATCGTTTATGCAAATGATGAACAGTAGCAGTCCCTGCACCGATCCTTGGGGAACACCAGTTCTGAGCTTCCGCCAGTCTGATAAACACCTTTAACCCCAACTATCTGTTTTCTGTTTTGTAGCCAGCGAGCTATCTATTCTGCTACTTGTCCTCTGACTCCACATCGCCTGACGTCAGTCCTGTTTCTATGACGTGCTAACTTATCGAAGACCTTTTTCAAATCCATGTATATTGCACCCACCACATTACCCTTGTCTATATTGTCTGTAACTTCTTCTTTAATTCAATAACGTTGGTAAAGCATGACTTTCTCTTAAAATCCGTGTTGTCTATTCTTTATTACATATAAAAGCAAAACACTGTAGTTGCTGGAAATCTGAAATAAAAACAGAAAATACTGGAAATATTATGCAGGTCAGGCAGCATCTTTGGTGACACTGACAGAGTTAACGTTTCAGATCGATGGTTTTTCACCAGAACTGGAAAAATATGTAACAGGTTTTTAAGCAAGTACAGTAGTGGGAAAGCTGGGAGTGGAGCAAAGAACATACGCAAAGTCAGGGGAGAATAAATGACAAAACTGGTGATAGTGCCAAGCAAAAGGAGATGGTAATGGGACAAGTAACGAAACTAAAGTTGGGTCTAGTGGAGGTGTAAATGGGAACAGCAGAATCATCAGCAATGGCTGCCATCTGAAAGAAATACAGCAAAGTTATGATCTGAAATTGTTTAACTCAATTTTGAATCCGGAAGGCTGTAATGTGTCTAATCAATAGACGAGGAGCTGTTCCTTGAGCTGACATCGAACTTCCAATTTCAGCAATTGCTGTGTTTTTACTATCCGGTCTGGCCCCATATGATCAGCATCCCATACGCCCCTAACTCAGTGAATTTCGAGATCGGCACAATGCTGCACTAATCTTCCATCACCATCACCTCTGTGCCCAATTATCTGGCCAGAATCTGCCCCCGCACAGAGAATGCTTCCTACCATTTTCAGAATTCTCGTTCCCCCTATACCCGTTGCTCTGGCCTCCTACCGTCTCTAGTTCCTTTCATTGGGAACTGCCAACGTGACATCGGCCGTCTCAGTTTCTCTGCTCCACTCACTCACTCTAATCTACCTCCCTCTGACATTGCAGCAATCCATTCTCTCGTACCTAATCCTAATATTGTCATTAAACCTGCTGGCAAGGGCGGCGCTGCTGTTGATTGGCGAACCGACCTCTAACTTGCAGAGTCTGAACGCCCAGTCTCTGAAGCCACCTCGTACCTCCCCGTGGACCAAGACCCCACCACCGAACATCAAGCCATCATTTGAAAGACGGTTGCCGACCGCATCTTCCCTCAATGGCCTCCAACCTCATAGACCCCCAACCCCACACAGCCCGATTCTACATCCACCCCAAGATCTACAAACAGGACTGCCCTGGTAGACCCAATGTTTCAGCCTGTTCTCGCCCCATGGAAATGATTCCTTCCTATCTCGACTTTTTTTTTCAACTTATCCAGCCTCTTCACGCCTGCATCCATGAATCTTCTGACACCTTCCACTACTTGAACAGCTTCCAGTTTCCTGGCACTACCCATCTGCTTTTCGCCATGGACTCTACACATCCATCCCCCACCAGGACGGCCTGAAGATTCTCAGCTTCTTCATTGAATAGTGGGTCAACCAGTTCCCATCCACCACCATTCTCCCCTGCCTGGCTGAAAATGTTCTCACATTGAACAACGTCTCATTTGACTCCACTCACTTCTTCCAAATAAATGGCATTGCTATGGGAAGCCGTAGCTGTGCTTGTCTTTTCGTGGGATATGTGGAACATTCTTTGTTCCATTCCTAGTCAGGCCCCATTCCTCACATCTGATTCTGGAATGTTGGTGACTGTATCGATGCCATTTCCTCCTTTTGTGCCGAACTGGCAAATGTCATCAACTTTGTGAACAATTTCCAGCGCTACCTGGCCTTGACATGGTCAACCTGAGACTCTTCCCGCCCTCGACATCTCTCTCTCCATTTCTGGGGATAGGCTATCGACCAATATCCGCTATAAGCCTACTGACTCCCACAGCTAACTTAACTACATTTCCTCCCAGGCAGCTTCCTGTAAGGATTCTATTCCATTCTCCCAGTTTCTCCATCTCCATCGCATCTGTTCTGATGATGCCACCTTCCATCCTAGTGTTTCCGATATGTCTTCCTTTTTCCTCAACTGAGGATTCCCCTCCACCATGGTTGAAAGGGCACTCGAACTGTCCTTTCCATTGCCCGTACCTCTGCTCTTACCCCATTCCTCCCTCGCAGAACCACGATATGGTTCCCCTTGTCTTTACCTTCGACCCCACCAGCCTCCACATTCAACAGATCAACCTCCAACATTTCTGCCACTTCCAGCATGTTCCCACCACCAAACACATCTCCCCTCCCCCTTCAGCATTCTGAATGGACTGTTGCTTCCGCGACACCCTGGTCCAATCCTCAATCACCCTCAACACCCCGTCCCCTTCCCACAGCACCTTCCCATGCAAGCGCAGGAGAATCAATAGCTGCCATTTTACCACTTCCCTTCCCACCATCCAGGGCTCCAAACATTCCTTCCAGGTGGAACAGCGATTTACTTGTACTTCTTTAAATTTAGTATTGAGCATTCGCTGCTCACGATGCGGTCCCCTCTACATTGGGCAGGCCAAACGCAGATTGGTGTTCGCTTTGTGGAACACCTCCACTCAGTCTGCAAGCTGACACCAAGCTTCCAGTTACCTGTCATTTTTATTCTTTGCCCCCCTCCCACTCTGACCTCGCTGTCTTCAAACTCCTACACCAGTCAATGAAGCTCAACGTAAACTCAAGGAACAGCACTTCATCTTTCGGTAAGGAAATGTACAGAGTTCAGGACTCAACATTAAGTTCAGCAATATCAGATCATAACCTCTGCCCAAATGTTTTCTTGCAGTAGCTATTGCTGATGATTCTGTTACTCCTATTAATACCTCCTCTAGACACATATTGGTTTCTTTTGCCCCATTACCATCTCCTTTTGCCTTGCACCATCATCTCTTTTGTCTCTCAATCTCTCCTGCCTTCCACTCTATCACGGACCTTCCCTTTTGTTCTTTCTCCCCTCCCCAATTTCCCGCTCCTGCACTTGCTTAAAACCTGTTACATCTCTAACTTTATTCAAGTTCTGACGAATGGTCATCGTCCTGAAAATCTAATTCGGTTTCTCTCTCCGCAGATGCTGCCTGACCTGCTGAGTATTTCCAGAATGCTCTGTTTTTATTGTTTGTTTTATTTTCGATTTCTAGCTGTATTTCCATTAAATTTCTGAAATAATTATCGACACTAGTGAACACAACCGGTGCAATATGTGTTGTGCAGTATGAACACACAGAGTTACCAATCGAACCACCTGGACATTTCTTGTTTCATTGACAGAGCACAAAGAGATGCGGCTGGTGAAAGGAAAGCATCGCTGTGAGGGAAGAGTGGAAGTGTTCTACAATGGGACCTGGGGAACAGTGTGCTCGGAGAAACTGGATCGACATGATGCAGAAGTGATCTGTAAACAGTTACAGTGCGGCCCCCTCATATCTATTGAGTATAACACTCGGTTATTCGGAGCGGGATCCGGAACCATTTGGCTCGATGAGATGGAATGTAAATCACACGAGTCCTTCCTCTGGCAGTGTCAGTCAGACCCGTGGGGGGAACACAACTGTTATCACAGGGAGGATGCAGGTGTTGTTTGTTCAGGTAACACAAGGAACCGTTCAATGTGCGGGTGTCATTTAAAACATTGCTGTCCAATAGAGTCAGCATATTTCTCTTCTCAACAGAAGTCAAAGTGACGGAGAGGCCCCACAGCTCAAGGGTCTGCGATCGAGAATCTGATCCTAAACATGAACATTCACCAGGTGCTTCCTCCTCTTCATTATATCAACTATCTAACTTGTACTCCAGGCTTGTACTAAATAAATAACAATAAATGATTCTCTGTGATAGACTCGGGACAACCATTGCGCCTGGTTGGAGGCAACACCAACTGCTCCGGGAGAGTGGAGATATTGTCCAATAACAGCTGGGGCACGGTGTGTGATGACTCCTGGGATATGGCCGATTCCAATGTTGTCTGCAGACAGCTGGGTTGCGGCCCCGCTCTATTGGCCGCAGGAGGGGCCGCAATTGCCCAGGGGGCCGGCCTTATCTGGCTGGATGAGGTGAAGTGCACCGGAAGTGAATCCTTTCTGTCCGACTGTCGTTCCTCACCGGCAGGTCAACATGACTGTGATCACAAGGAAGATGCCAGTGTGATTTGTTCCGGTAAGGGTCGCAGGGCGTTTTCTCGTTCTGTGATCATTACTCATGGATTGCGGAAATTAAGAACAACGTTTATATTTTCAATATAAAATCCTTATATTTGAAGTTGATGAACTGTTTGTACAATATATTCCACAGGACTCGATTTGCCTCCTACTGCTTCTCCGTCCACACCTGCAGGTGCTTACCATTATTAGCACTATTATTAGTATTAATGTTAGCGTTCGTATTAGTGGTATTGGTGTTATTGACATTTTCTTGGTTGTGTTAATTTCTGTAGATAATGTGAGCAGTTCCAAATTGACTGGAACATTTTTAAAATACAAGGCGGACTGTGTCTGTGTTAAACCTTTCTGTAATCTTGTGATTAAGGACAGGGAGGAAAAACCACCTCCATCCCTGTTGCCGTCTGCATAACCCTCGGAGTCCTTCTAATCTGTGAGCTGATCGCACTGATGACGGTAATACAGAGAAAGTCCACAAGAAGAGGTGAGGCTCATATCTTGCCGCTGAATTAACACTTGATCTCAGATCGCTTCATACCCGGGCGAGTCTCCAGTTCACTTCATTTTCCATAGAGTGTCATGTTGTCTTGTTAGCAATAAATCTGAATTCGCTTTTGGCGAATTGTTCCATTCAATGTGCTGCTCGAATGAGTAAAATGTGACATTTAAAAGGGAGAGTTATTTAAAGTGTCCACATTCACTGTCCCAGTTCATCAGCCGGTACATGAGATTCCTGAAGAATTTAATTGCTGCAACAATGGGACAGAAAGTTTATTGAACTGTCTGGGCTGTGCGCTCAGTTATTTATTGGTCTGTTGTGCTTCCTTTATCCATTGGGTGTCCGTTCCACCCCTTCAGTTTCTGGGTCCGGATGCCCAATCTCGAACGCTCTGACCGGGTTCTGTCCACCATGTTGAGAGGTGACAGTTTTATAGGACTTTCTGCATTCTCCGGTGATTACTCTACATCCCAACACAACTATTCCACACATATCTCACCCGCCCAGCACACTCCTGTACTGTGTATACAGCAAGGCTCCTCTCACACTGACGGGACATGCCAAAGAACCATCAGCTCCTTACTCGCGCTTCCAAACTGATGCTGTCCGCAGAGATCAGTCAACTTCACCCAGCTTCTCTTCAGCTGAACTCCCCGTGTGGCCCCGTAACCGAGCGATCAACTGGAGCTCATTTCTCCTGATATCCCCTCATTCCCTCTTCCCGAGGTCAATACAACTGGCCGCAGTCTGCTGGAGGTGAACATGTGTCTGTACAGAGAAACAGACACACACACGGAATCACACACACAACTAACCTCCTACACATTCACGCTAACTGATTCTGTCCCTTGACTATCACTATATCAGTTATTTGGATTTTTCCGCAGATGAATTCCTGTGAAACGCGCGTGAAGTGAATCAAAATGTTAATCTCCCCGCCCTCCCTCCAACAGGTGCTGTCACTCGCGGCAGGGAGTCACCTGCTTGTTTGTACCAAGCAATTTATGAAGAGATTGAGAATATTCCACCTGGCCAGGATTCCGCTCAGACCCAGGGTTCAGGTCTGTATTTTCCGTTTGATATTGAATCTTCACTGGACAAATGTTGCCTTCCCTTAAATACCCCTTTTAATGGTCAATGTACTGACTGGACACGATCAGCAGTCCACTCACTGTCCCCATGTGAAGGAGTCCTGTCACAGTGAGAGTGTCTCTGTGTCCGTGTGTATAGTGAGAACAGCAATGGTTTGGGAAGATTCCCACTGGTCGGTATTTTTCACAGAATGGGATTTTGGGTTGTTTGTAAATAGAGAGCAGAGACGCTGTTTCTATTTCCCACCCGGCTCCACACGGACTCCTTCAGATATCTGAGCCCAGGAATAATAAACCCATCGGCTGATTGTATTTCTTATTTTATATTCACTCAAACATGACATGCAGTCACAGATTGATTGAAACCATCTTCATTCCTTCACTTATCGCCTTTCGTTTGGCCAGATATTCCGATCCCTACGTGTGTTTACGCGCTGTGTACGCACCCGCAGGGACATCGGAAATGCCGGTTTCATGCATGGTCTTGACAGATCCTCCACCTGCCCTGGAGAAGGGCCTCCGCGAGCAGAGAGTTCCGCTTTCTGGAGACCCTCCGCCCGCAGAGTATAGGAATAGGAAGATAGAACAGTTGAATGCGTGGCTAAAGGGATGGTGCAGGAGGGAGGGCTTTAGTTTCCTGGATCACTGGGTCTGCTTCTGGGAAAGGTGGAACTTGTACAAGTCGGACGGTTTACACCTGAACCAGAGGGGGACCAATATCCTTGCGGGGAGGTTTGCTAGCACTGTTGTGGGGGGGGGGGTTAAACTAACTTGGCAGGGGGATGGGATACAGCGTGGAGCTATAGTAGGGGGTGATTTACGGAGGAAAAAACAAGTCAGCTGGGAAGGCAGAGCAAATATGTGAAGGCAAAAGGGAATATGGCAAGGCTGGAAGGCATTTATTTTAATGCAAGGAGTCTTGCAAATAAGGTGGATGAACTGAAGTTGTTGTTGAACACATGGGAGTACGATATTGTTGCTATCACGGAGACATGGTTGAGGGAGGGTCAGGACTGGCAGCTCAATATTCCAGGGTATAGAATCTTCAGGCGAGACAGAGTGGGGTGTAAAAGGGGAGGGGGTGTTGCAATATTAATTAAGGAGTCAATTACTGCTGTAAGGAGGGATGATATGTTAGCGGGTTCCTCTAATGAGGCCATATGGGTAGAACTTAAAAACAAAAAGGGGGCAAGCACTTTGCTGGGAGTGTACTATAGGCCCCCAAACAGCCAGGGGGAGATAGAGGAACAGATATGTAGGCAAATCTCAGAGAAGTGCGAAAATAATAGGGTAATAATAGTGGGGGGTTTCAACTTCCCCAATATTAATTGGGATAGTCAGAGTGTGAAAGGCTTAGAGGGTGCAGAATTCTTAAAGTGCATCCAGGAGAGCTTTTTGAGCCAACATGTAGAAAGTCCTACAAGAGAGGGGGCGGTACTGGACCTAATTCTAGGGAATGTAGCCGGGCAAGTGGTGGAAGTGTCAGTAGGAGAGCATTTTGGCGACAGTGACCATAATTCGGTGAGATTTAAGGTGGTCATGGAAAAAGACAAAGACGGCCCAGAAATAAGGGTTCTAAATTGGGGGAAGGCCGATTTTAATATGATAAGGCAGGATCTGGCCAAAGTGGACTGGGAGCAGCTACCTATAGGAAAATCCACATCAAAGCAGTGCGAGACTTTCAGAAGGGAAATAGAGAGAGTACAACACCAACATGTTCCCGTAAAGGTCAAGGGTGGGACCAACAAGCAAAGGGAACCTTGGATGACAAGGGATATACAAAAATGCATTAGGAAAAAAAGGGGGGCTTTTGGCAGTTACTAAAGACGGAGGAAGCCCTAGAGGAGTATAAAAAGTGCAGGGGCATATTTAAAAAAGAAATTAGGAGAGCGAGGAGGGGCCATGAAATAACACTGGCGAGCAAAATAAAGGAAAATCCTAAGATGTTTTCTAAGTATATTAAGGGCAAGAGGATAACCAGGGAAAGGGTAGGACCCATTCGGGACCAAAGTGGCAATCTGTGTGTAGAGACAGATGATGTAGGCGGGGTTTTAAATGAATTTTTTGCATCTGTGTTCACTATGGAGAAAGACGATGTAGGCATAGAAATCGGGCAAGGGGACTGTGATATACTTGAACATATTAGCATCGAGAGGGAGGAGGTACTAGCGGTTTTAGCAGGCCAAAAAGTGGATAAATCCTCAGGCCTGGACGAGATGTATCCCAGGCTGCTGTGGGAGGCAAAGGAGGAGATTGCAGGGGCTCTGACACAAATTTTCAGAACCCCTCTGGCCACAGGGTATGTACCAGAGGACTGGAGAACAGCTAACGTAGTACCATTATTCAAGAAGGGTAGCAGGGATAAACCAGGGAATTACAGGCCAGTGAGCCTAACATCTGTGGTAGGGAAATTATTGGAAAAAATTCTGAGGGACAAAATTAGTCTCCACTTGGAGAGGCAAGGATTAATCGGGGATAGTTAGCATGGCTTTGTCAAGGGTAAATCATGTCTGACCAATCTGATTGAATTTTTCGAGGGGGTGACTAGGTGTGTGAATGAGGGAAATGCTGTGGACGTGGTATTCATGGACTTCAGTAAGGCTTTTGACAAAGTCCCGCATAGGAGACTGGTCAAGAAGGTAAGAGCCCATGGGATCCAGGGTGCCTTGGCACGTTGGATCCTAAACTGGCTGAGTGGCAGGAGGCAGAGGGTGATGGTCGAAGGTTGTTTTTGTGACTGGAAGCCTGTGTCCAGTGGGGTACCTCAGGGATCGGTGCTGGCTCCCTTGATGTTTGTGATCTACATAAATGATTTGTATGAGAATGTAAAAGGTATGATCAGTAAGTTCGCAGATGCCACGAAAATTGGTGGGGTGGTAAATTGCGAGGAGGAAAGCCTCAGGATACAGGACGATATAAACGGGTTGGTCAGATGGGCGGAAAAGTGGGAAATGGAATTTAACCCTGAAAAGTGCGAGGTGATGCATTTTTGACAGAAAATAAGGCAAGGGAACACACAATGAGTGGTAGGACCCTAGGAAGCACATAGGGTCAGAGGGACCTTGGTGTACATGTATATAGATCCCTGAAGGCAGCGGAACAGGTAGATAAGGTGGTTAAAAAGGCATATGGGATACTTGCCTTCATTAGCCGAGGCATAGAATATAAGAGCAGGGAGGTTACGATGGAGCTGTACAAAACGCTGGTAAGGCCACAGCTGGAGTATTGTGTGCAGTTCTGGTCGCCTCACTATAGGAAGGATGTGATTGCTTTGGAGAGGGTGCAGAGAAGATTCACCAGGATGTTACCTGGGATGGAGCGCCTCAGCTATGAAGAAAGACTAAACAGGCTGGGGTTGTTTTCCTTGGAGCAAAGAAGGCTGAGGGGGGACCTGATTGAGGTGTACAAAATGATGAGGGGCATAGATAGGGTAGATAAAGGGGAACTTTTCCCCTTAGTAGGGGGGTCAATAACAAGGGGGCATAGATTCAAGGTAAGGGGCTGGAGGTTTAGCGGGGATTTGAGGAGGAACATTTTCACCCAGAGGGTGGTTGGAGTCTGGAACTCACTGCCTGAAAGGTTGGTAGAGGCAGGAACCCTCACAACATTCAAGAAGCATTTGGATGAGCACTTGAAATGCCATTGCATACAAGGCTATGGACCAAATGCTGGAAAATGGGATTAGATTGGATAGGGCTTGATGGACGGCGCAGACACGATGGGCCGAAGGGCCTCTTTCTGTGCTGTATAACTCTATGACTCTATGACAGAAAACCCAAACAATTCTTACACCTGGTAAAAGCAGGCCTGCTTTAACCAGGATAAGTATTAAAAAGTAAAAAAAAACAATGTTTTCACTCATTTATCATGTAAAAATACTTTCAAAAAAGGTCAGTTTATTTTTAGCCCCGTAAAAAACTTTAATTATTTTGTTCCAAAAATATAATTTAAAAAAAAATATTTAACTTATTGTAATTTCAACTAATTTTCAAAAGGTGATGGCTTATTTTAAAATGTATTTAAAGTTTTACTATGTTTCCGGACTGTCTGTCAAGTGTATGAAGGGAGATTTCCTTCTTTGATTGGCTCCCTGGTGCCCACATGGTCCCAGGTACACTTGCGAACCGCATGTGCCTCTGGGATACGTGGGCCCGGCGCCCTTGGAGTTGGAGAAGCCCAGGAGCAGAACTATATTCACCTCAGGAGCCCTCAGGTAAGCCCGTGGAGTTTTTTCCAGATCGGCAGCCTCCGCACGCGGGAAGTCTCTGATCAGAAAATATGGCCCAAAATTGGCCTCGAAATTGCGGTTGCAGTCCTGCCGCGGGCGAACGACTCTGAACCACAACGAAAGTAGCCATGATGTGGAGATGCCGGTGTTGGACTGGGGTGGACAAATGTAGGAAGTCACACAACACCAGGTTATAGTCCAACAGCTTTATTTGAAATCACAAACTTTCGGAGCGCTGCTCCTTCGTCAGGTGGATGAAGGAGCAGCGCTCCGGAAGCTTGTGATTTCAAATAAAGCTGTTGGACTATAACCTGGTGTTGTGTGACTTCCTACAAGAAAAGTATGCAGCTACCTGCTGCCTCCAGACCTTTGCTCTGTTCCGCTCCTGGGCCTGCAGGCATCTACATGCGTAAATGCCCCATATCCCAGGGGCGCAAGCGGTTCGCAAGCAGTGTGCCAGTCCAATCAATCTCAATGGGGAATTCCTATTTTGCGTATGGGAATTCCATTTTAGTATGGAGTCTCGGTAACCAGAATGGTCCAGATTTCCTGGTGCCGATGACCGAGTACGCGGTGTGTACGCAGCCTCTAGTGCCCCGCAACCTCTGGGTTTCCACGATGCACATGCGCGAAAACCCAGAACATGCGATCTGTCAAGTATCAGCTCGACAGATCCACCGCATCCCCGGAAATGAACATTCGCTGGGGAGAACTGGGCTATTTACCCAACTACTGCCCAGCGAATGCCCGTGAAATTTACACCTGGTAAAAGCAGAGATAAGGACTTCTTTTAACAGCGTAAGACTTTCAGTAAATATTAAAATATTTTCTAATCATTTAAAAATAATAAACGTTTAAAATTAGTTTAGGTTATTTTAAGCCCCTTTAAATCATTTAAATTTATATTTTGCAAAATTAAACTTTGGCTTTATATGTTTTAGTAAATTGCATTTTAATTCATTTTGAATGTGTAATGATTTGATTTTAACTGGTGTGTAATTGTCTTTTTTATGGGATTCCTATCATGATTATGGGGATTCCCCTTTATGATTGGTTGGGCCGGCCCACGTGATCGCAAGGTATTTGCGAACTGCGTGCGCCCCGGGATACGTGGGCCTTTACACAGGTGTGCGCGGAGAGGCCCAGGAGCGCAAGTGTCCGAATATCCGTGACCATCAGGTCGGTTCGCACTATTCTTGCGGCTCGGAGGCATTCGCCCGCGGGAAGCCTGCGACCGCAAATTGAAAGCGCAGTTTCACACCACTTAAATAAAAATAAATAATCAGAGGTTCCAAATTAGTTAAAATACAATTTAATTAAACATTTAAAACAATTTTTCTTGTAGATTAAATATAAACATTTTTAATGGGGCAAAAATAACCTAAACTAATTTTAAATATTTACATTACTTTAAAAAATGTATTTCAAGAATTATTTAAACCATTACGCTGGTAAAAGAAGGCCATACCACTGTTTTTACCAGGCCTAAGGGCTTTGTGGGCATTCGCTGGGCAGTAGTTGGGCAAATAGTCCAACTCTGCACCAGTGAATGTCAATTTCCTGCGGATTCGAACGATCTGTAAAACAGAATCTGGACAGATTGCAAGTTGTGGGTTGTCGGGCATCAAACGCGTAACCCCGGAACTTGCGGGAAACTTACGATGGTGTGTGTACGCCGTCATATGTCACGGAAAATCCGGGCCATTATTTCCAGTATTAGCTGACCTTGGATTCTCTGTCACTAACATTTCATTTTATTCCCTTTAAACAATCCCATAAAAACTCGCTGCTTTTATGAGGCGACAGCCGCATTGTCCCAGATTCCATTTCTCTCGGAGTCTGGATTCCTGTATCTGGAACATGTTCCTCGCAGGAAATCCTAACCAGGGATTGGTTGTTTCTATCCGACTTACTCTAACAGGTTGTATTGTTATGTATAACTTTAATTTACAAATTGTTCTTTAGGATATTAGAACAATAACGCTTATCGAATCGGTGAAACCTTTGTCTTGGGCTATTGTTAGGGAGGGATTTAACCGTTAACATAAATCATTTGGTTAAAAAACAGATGGATGAACGAATCGGATATTGTCCTCCTTGCACTATTTTCTGGCCCATGAGTGGGGCGGGGGCCAATTTTTGCAGTCACCGCTGGCGGTTTTAGAGTCTCTGTAAATGAAAGAGATGATGGGAGGGTGGAGGGATCATGATCAGGAAACCCCGTTCACTCGCTCTGTATTAACAACTATGTTATAGACTATTCTCTCTGCTCTGATACCTGAGATATTGCCTGTACTAATGGTCTGTAATGTATATTATTGAGTCTGACAGCTGGGAGGCCGTCACTTATGATCCATCCGTAGTTTCCCTGATACGGTAATGTGGGCCTTCCTCCAGAACCGCTGCAGTCCTTGTGGTGAAGGATTCCCAAAATGGTGTCAGTTACCAAATTCCAGGACAGTGTCACAGGGGTGATGAAGCGATTATAGGGCTGGAAATTGCTGTCAGAGGCTTCCCGCGGGGGAATGCCTCTGAACCACAAGTAAACTCAGCACCTACATGGTGCCCCTGGACCTTCGGACACTTGCGCTCCTGGGCCTCCAGGCATAAGCCTGTGTAAAGGCCCACGTATCCCAGGAGCACTTGCAAGCGCCCCTGTGATAAGGTGGGCCAGCCCAATAAATCACAAAGGGGGATTCTCATTCTTATGGGGATTCAATTTAAAGAAAGACTTGCATTTATATAGCGCCTTTCACGACCACTGGACGCCTCAAAGCACTTTTCAGTTAATGAAGTACTTTTGGAGTGCAGTCACTGTTGCAATGTGGGAAATGCGGCAGGCAAGTTGCGCACAACAAGCTCCCACAAACAGCAATGTGATAATGACCGGATAATCTGTTCTTGTTATGTTGATTGAAGGACAAATATTTACATACGGAATCCACTTAAGCATAATAGGAATCCCCTAAAAAAGTACATTTTAACAAAACTGAAATAAAAATAAATCATCACATGGTCAAAATTAATTAAAATAAAATGTAATTAAACATTTAAAAGAAAATTTAATTTTTGAAAAATAAATTTAAACTTTTTTCAAGGGGCAAAAAATATCGGAAACTAATTTTAAACGTTTATATATGTTTAAATCATTTAAATAAATGTATTTTACTATGTATTTAAATGCTTACACTGGTACAAGAAGGCATTACTCTTGCTTTTACCAGGTGTAAGTGTTGTGTTTATTCGCTGGGCGGTAGTTGGGCAAAGAGCCGAGCCCTGCGCCAGCGAATGTCCATTTCCTGCGGGTGAGCACGATCTGTCAAACAGAATCTTGACAGATTGCAAGGTCTGCGTTTTTGTTCAAGTGCATCACATGTGGAAACACGGAGCTTGTGGGACACTTATGACCATGTACATTGTGTGTATGCGATCATAGGCCCCGGAGAATCCGGTTTATGTTTTCTGCTCCGATATCCTGAACAACCTCTCCAATAACCATCCATTATTTGTGTTTGACAGTTTATGGTTCCACTGACTCCCTCAATCAGATTGAATATTACACCAGTGACGTTTTAGGTGACACTGACCCGGGATCAGAAAATGCTGAAGGGAACGCCTCCAATATTCAGGGTGGGTACATTTTGATCTGAACCGTTGATTCTGTAAATTCTGTAACCTTGCTGCCCTCAGTGCTTCTTCCAAGTGGTGTTCAACATGGAGGAGTACTGATTCAGCAGCTGAGGGAGGGTGGTTGGTGGTAATCAGCAGCTGGTTTCCTTGCCCGGCTCGACCTGAAGCCATAAGACTTCATGGTTCTGGAGTCAATGTTCAGCACTCCCATTACCAATCCCTCCCGAATGTATAGCACTGTACCGCCACCTCTGGTGGGTCTATCCTGCCGGTGGGGCATGACATAGCCAGGGTCGGTGTTGGAGAGGTTACCTAATGGCTTTAATGTATGTTTCTGTGAGTATCACTATGTCAGGCTGTTGCTTGCTAGTCTGTGGACAGCTCGCACAATTTTGGAACAAGTCCCCAGATGTTCGTGAGCAGAACTTTGCAGTGTTGACTGGGCTGGGTGTGCCGCTGTCGTGTCCAAGGGGGATCATGATCAGGAAACCCCACTCACTCTCTCTGTACTAACCGACTGTGTTATACACTATTTTCTCTGCTCTGATACCTGAGGTATTGCCTGTCCTAATGGATTATACATTATTGTGTCTGACTGCTGGGAGGGCCGGCATTTATGGTCCATCCCTAGTTGCCCTGATAAGGTAGTGGTGGGCCTTCCTCTGAACCACTGCAGCCCTTGTAGTGAATGATCTCCCACAATGGTGTCAGTTAGGAAATCCCAAGATTTTGTCAATGGGACGATGAAGGTATTATGTTGTCTGCTCCGATGTGCTAATCAATCACTCTAATAACCATCCATTTTTTGTGTTTGACAGTTTCGGGTTCCATTGACTCCCTCAATCAGATTGAATATTACACCAGTGACATTTTGGGTGACATTGATCCGGGATCAGAAAATCCTGAAGGGAACTCCTCCACTATTCAGGGTGGGTAAATATCCCAATTACTACAATCATTTGTTGGACTTCACACAGTTTATTACCTAAAACCAACAACTAAAGACATCAGAGCTTACTCGCCGAAAAATGACAGTGTCAAGGATCCGTAGTACTAGACAGTGATTTTTGTTACAAAATATTGTGGAAATACTTTGGATTTGAAACAAAATCATATCGATTTCCCCCAATGGTATAATGGAAGGAAACATTCAGTTCATTGTGTTTCCTCACACGGCTCCATGGGCCGTGAAATGTGAAATGTGTGTGCAGCTTGGGTGGGTGATTCAATGCGATATTTGTGACTTTAACACGGAGACTAAACTACCTCGACACGACACGGTCCAATCATTCCCCCAGATAACCCCACTTCACCCGAAGACCACATTGGTCCACTCTCCCGCCCTGCAAGGCCCGGGTAGATTGATTTATAATAATATCATTCTGAGTACTCAGTGCTGGCATTTGGTTTCAGTGGAAATCTCTATTTCCTCCCAGGTCCGGTTCCGGGCGATTATGACGATGTTGAGACTGGAGTCACTGACACTCAGGGCGGTCACTTTCTGCTGGACGGTGGTCCTGATGATCTCCTCACACTCAGAAGTGCCGGCGGTGATCTCTCCACTCTCGGTGAGTTACATCTCTGATATTCCCGCAGTCACCAGCCCTCTGTGTAGGAATGGACTGGCGCTGTTTTAAATTCCCTTTTAATCGGCGGTGACACAGAGCGATGGTTGATTTAAGACCATGTTGTGATTACAGGGAATGAAGTGTTCTAGAAAAGAGATCCTGATGCTGTTCAGTGTGGATTATCTTCCTTGTTAATATTCGCACCAGGAATCATTCCAGTGCTCAAACTGAACCGCCCGATTGTCGGATATTAGACGCACCTCGTCTGCTGTCACCCAGCGGTAATGAGATGTATCCCAGGCTGCTGTGGGAGGCAAGGGAGGAGATTGCAGGGGCTCTGACACTAATTTTCAGAACCTCTCTGGCCACAGGGGATGTACCAGAGGACTGGAGAACAGCTAACGTAGTACCATTATTCAAGAAAGGTAGCAGGGATAAACCAGGGAATTACAGGCCAGTGAGTCTAACATCTGTGGTGGGGAAATTATTGGAAAAAATTCTGAGGGACAAAATTAATCTCCACTTGGAGAGGCAAGGATTAATCGGGGATAGTCAGCATGGCTTTGTCAAGGGTAAATCATGTCTAACAAATCTGATCGAATTTTTCGAGGGGGTGACTAGTGGGGTGGATGAGGGAAATGCTGTGGATGTGGTGTACATGGACTTCAGTAAAGCTTTTGACAAAGTCCCGCATAGGAGACTGGTCAAGAAGGTAAGAGCCCATGGGATCCAGGGTGCCTTGGCGCGTTGGATCCTAAACTGGCTGAGTGGCAGGAGGCAGAGGGTGATGGTCGAAGGTTGCTTTTGTGACTGGAAGCCTGTGTCCAGTGGGGTACCTCAGGGATCGGTGCTGGGTCCCTTATTGTTTGTGATCTACATAAATGATTTGGATGAAAATGTAAAAGGTATGATCAGTAAGTTCGCAGATGACACGAAAATTGGTGGGGTGGTAAATTGCGAGGAGGAAAGCCTCCGGCTACAGGACGATATAAACGGGTTGGTCAGATGGGCGGAAAAGTGGCAAATGGAATTTAACCCTGAAAAGTGCGAGGTGATGCATTTTGGACGGACAAATAAGGCAAGGGAATACACAATGAGTGGTAGGACCCTAGGAAGTACAGAGGGTCAGAGGGACCTTGGTGTACATGTACATAGATCCCTGAAGGCAGCGGAGCAGGTAGATAAGGTGGTTAAAAAGGCATATGGGATACTTGCCTTCATTAGCCGAGGCATAGAATATAAGAGCAGGGAGGTTATGATGGAGCTGTACAAAACGCTGGTGAGGCCACAGCTGGAGTACTGTGTGCAGTTCTGGTCGCCTCACTATAGGAAGGATGTGATTGCTTTGGAGAGGGTGCAGAGAAGATTCACCAGGATGTTACCTGGGATGGAGCGCCTCAGCTATGAAGAGAGGCTGGACAGGCTGGAGTTGTTTTCCTTGGAGCAGAGAAGGCTGAGGGGGGACCTGATTGAGGTGTACAAAATAATGAGGGGCATAGATAGGGTAGATAAAGAGGAACTTTTCCCCTTAGTGGGGGGGTCAATAACAAGGGGGCATAGATTCAGGGTAAGGGGCAGGAGATTTAGAGGGGATTTGAGGAGGAACTTTTTCACCCAGAGGGTGGTTGGAATGTGGAACTCAATGCCTGAAAGGGTGGTGGAGGCAGGAACCCTCACAACATTCAAGAAGCATTTGGATGAGCACTTGAAATGCCATTGCATACAAGGCTATGGACCAAATGCTGGAAAATGGGATTAGACTGGACAGGGATGGATGGGCGGCGCAGACACGATGGGCCGAAGGGCCTCTTTCTGTGCTGTAAAACTCTATGACTCTATGACTCTAAACCCAGCACGGGGGTGTGGGTAGAAAACAATTCTCTTCCACTCACAGACGAACAAAGTCCAGCCCCTTCACCAAATTGACAGATATATGTGACCCACACTGATGCGGGTTTTACCGCCATCATTAATCCATAATCTGTCTCTCCCACAGTGTACAGCTCTCAGACCCGCACTGATCCCGGTTTACCTGTTCCTTCCACTCCTGGTAACAATGACCATGTTCACTGGGACACGTTCACAACCCCGGACATTCCGCCACCGATGGGCAGTGATTGTGTGGCTCAAAATGTTACATCTACGTCAAGCCGGTAAGAGCAATGTTTTATTATCTGTTGCATTGTTTGTGTCCCAGTGCTGGGGGAGTGTCCAGTCCCGGGTGGATTCTACTGTGTGACAATGGGCAGTGAGTTCAACCGTTAGTGATACTGAAACTAGCAGAGAGAACATGCTGTGCATTTACTGTGGAAATAAATACCCCATTATACTGGCTGTAATTAATTCAATTCTGTGATTGTGGGGAGTGTGTTTAACGGCAAATGATACTGAAACTGTCAGAGAGAAGATGTTGTTTATTTATTATTTAAATAAAAGGCTAATTGAAGTGAAGTATCAGAGAGAACATTCTGAGTAGTGAAAAAGACTCCATTTGATTGTATGGTGTGTTGGTGAATTGTTTAATCCTCTCTCGCTCTCTCAAGGTGTTTTTTTTCCTTTCAGAGAGAATTAAGTGGAAAATCCAGGTTGCGATGTCTCGGGGCGTGTCACAGTGTAGCGGGAAATAACCTGTGTTAAATCTGAGCGAATATCCATTAACTTAACGAACAGTGTGAACATGCTGAATATGCTTTTCTTCACGATATAAACATCAATGTATTTGATCAATCGCCATGTAAATTTGTTTTGAAATACATAGATTTAGCTTTTCTCTATATTCTGGCTGCGTTCTGCTTAATTAAACATTATTAAAGAGGAAGAATGTATTCGGATCATTGCTCTGTCTATAGTAATACTGTAAGACACTGCTCTGCGTGGATTAAGCAACTGTGTAAAAGAGATTAAGAACATCTGTTTATTGCTGAAGGTTTTATATAAACTTCATTTTGTAACCGCTTCACTTTTACATCCTCCATTTAAGATTGTTCAGAACCCGCAGGGGGTCAAAGGAATAGTCTGTCTGTTTTATCTCCCTTTATTGTAACTGGTCCCTGCACCGCCATATACTCGATGTACAGAGACTGCTGCAGTCTCCTACTGGAAATGGTGATGTACATTGCGTTGAAAAATAAAAATGCATTTATTAAACATTATTTGAAATCTGTGCCTTTGTCGATGTTCATGTTTTTATTATGTCCCATCAGTAAACACACACCAATCCCTAGATACAGCACAATGTTGTTTTGCTGCACGACACTTGTCCCTGGGAATTCGGCGTATGGCAGGAGACCAGGAGAATCTGATCAGAGTTCCACAGCCACTGTTTTTGGACTTTAATTCTAAAAGCTAAATATTTCAGTTATTCAGCCGCAGGGAGAAATGGTCACTCAATCAGAAAAACGCCTGTACCGTGCAGTGTCCGCCAGCAGGTGGCGATGCTTATTCCATCAGTGTGACCACTGCAATGGCAAGTGTCCACCAGCAGAGGGCGAAAATTATTATATATAAATACAGGAAATGCTGGAACCACTCAGCAGGTCAGGCAGCATCTGTGGAAAGAGAAACAGTTAACGTTTCATGTCAGTGATAACTTCAGAAATTTAAAATGTCAGAGATTAACCGCTTTTAGTAAATAAAGAGCCAGGGAAAAGGGGGCATGAAAAGATCAAAAGGCTGAAGGTCTGTGGTAGGATGGAGGGCAGGAGTGATTCAGTGAATCCTCGCTTCCCTCACTCTGAACCATGTCCCTGTGAACTTGCAGCATTCCATTCTCTCAGGTACAAACCTGACATTATCATTAAATCTGCTGATAAGGGAGTCGCTGTTGTTGTGTGATGAAAATAGCGCCACCTTGTGGGGTCTAAACACAAAGGCCCACAATTTGCGAGCGGAGGCTTCCCGCGGGTGGATGCCTCCGACCTGTGAAAAATCTCCGCATTTCCCTGGTGGCCCGGGAGGTTTGGAGGCTCGCGATCCTGGGCTTCTCCGGGTCCGCGCGGGCAGAGGCCCAGGGATCTCAGGTGCGCATGCGGCTCACAAGCGCCCATGGGATCACATGGGCCAGCTCAACCAATAAAAGAAGGGAACCCCCATTCATATTTCTGGGAGTTTCGTGCGTACGGAGCTCCCATAAGTGTGAATGGGATCACTTTAAAAATACACAAACACATAAAATAAATAAATAAATTACATATTTAAATTTAATTAAAATGCCATTTAATTAATTATTTTAAACGAAAGTTTTAACTTTTTGAAAAAAATTAAATGTATTAACGGGCTAAAAATCAACTTACATTATTGCACAGTTTTTTTTAATGTATAAATGAGTGATAACATTTTATTTTGCTATTTTTTAAAACTCTGATTCTGGTAACAGCAGGCCTCACACCTGCATTTACCAGGCATAAGAACTTCACAGGCATTCAGCGGGCGTAACTTGGGCAAATAGCGGAAATCTCCACCCGCAGAGACCCATCGCCCTGGGATACAGAGGACCTTTCAAGAAGATTCCGATCAGAAAATGCTGGAAATACTCAGCAGGCCAGGCAGCATCCGTGGAGAAAGAAACACAGTTAACGTTTCAGGTCTGGGACCCTTCATCAGAACTGGAAAAACCTGGAGATGTAACAGATAATAAGCAGGATCAGAGACAGGGGGGCGGGTTAGGAGGGGAGGAAGGAATTGAAAGAACATCCTGTACTTTTGTAAGAGGCAGAAAAGATAAAATGTTGCAAATTGGAATGGCAAAAATCATACTGCATGAAAAATGGGGGCAGGGATAATTATCTGAAATTGTTGAACTGAATGTTGAGTCCGGCAGCCTGTAAAGTGCCCAATCGAAAGATGAGCTGCTGTTCCTCGAGCTTGCGTTGATCTTCATTGGAACAGTGTAATAGGCCGAGGACAGTGAGATCAGAGCGGGAGTGAAGCGGTGAATTAAAGTGACAGGCGACCGGATGCTCAGGGTCACCCTTACGGACTGAACGGAGGTGTTCCACAAAGCGGTCGCCCAATCTGCGTTTGGTTTCCCCAATGTAGAGGAGACCGCATCGTGAGCAGCAAATACAGTATATTAAATTGCAAGAAGTACAAGTAAATCGCTGTTTCAGCTGGAAGGGGTGCTTGGGGCCCTGGACAGTGGGAAGGGAGGAGGTAAAAGGGCAGATGCTTGCACGGGAAGGTGCCGGGCGAAGGAGAAGGGCTGTTGGGGGTGATTGAGGAATGGACCAGGGTGTCGCGGAGGGAGCGGTCCCTTTGGAATGCTGAAAGGGGAGGTGAGGGGAAGATGTGTTTGGTGGTGGGATCACGTTGGAGGTGGCGGAAATGGCGGAGGATGATCCATTGAATGTGGAGGCTGGTGAGGTGAAAGGTGAGGACAAGTGGAACCCTATCGTGGTTATGGGAAGGAGGGGAAGGGGTGAGAGCAGCAGTGCGTGAAATAGAATGGACACAGTCAAGGGCCGTGTCAACCACGGTAGAGGGGAATCCTCGGTTGAGGAAAAAGGAAGACATGTTGGAAGCACTGGTATGGAAGGTGGCATTGTCAGAACAGACGCGACGGAGACGGAGAAACTGGGAGAATGGAATAGAGTCCTTACAGGAAGCAGGCTGGGAGGAAGTGTAGCCCAGGTCGCTGTGGGAGTCGGTGGGCTTGTAGTGGATGTTGGTCGAAAGCCGATCGCCAGAAATGGCGACGGAGAAGTCAACGAAGGGAAGGGAAGAGTCGGAGATGGACCATGTGAAGGTGAGGGATGGGTGGAAATTGGAAGTAAAGTGAATGAACTTATCTAGTTCAGGGCGAGAGCAGGAAATGGCACCAGTACAGTCATCGATGTACCAGAAAAAGAGGTGAGGGAGGGTTCCTGAGTAGGGCTGGAACAAAGAATGTTCCACATATCCCATGAACAGGCTGGCATAGCTAGGGCCCTTGCGGGTTCCCATAGCAACACCTTTAATTTGGAGGAAGTGAGTGGAGTCAAAGGAAAAGTTGTTCAACGTGAGAACAAGTTCAGCCAGGCGGAGGAGGGTGGTGGTTGATGGGGACTGCTTGGGCCTCTGTTCAAGGAAGAAACGGAGCGCCCGAAGTCCGTCCTGGTGGGGGATGGAAGTGTAGAGGGATTGGACGTCCATAGTGAAAAGGAGACGGTTGGTGCCAAGAAACTGGAAACTGTTAAAGTGACAGAGGGCGTCGGAGGAGTCGCGAATGTAGGTGGGAAGAGACTGGACAAGGAGAGAAAAAATAGAGTCGAGATAGGAAGAGATAAGTTCCGTGGGGCAAGAACAGGCTGAACAGACGCGATGGTGTCTACCAGTGCTGTCCTGTTTGTGGATCTTGGGAAGTAGTTAGAATCAGGCTGTGCAGCGTTGGGGGACTATGAGGTTGGCGGCCATGGAGGGAAGATCTCCAGAGGAGATGAGGTCAGTGACACACTTGGAAACAATGGCTTGATGTTTGCTAATGGGGTCATGGTCCAGGCATGGGTTGGAGGAGGTGTTGGAGAGCTGGCGTTCAGCTTCCACACGGTAGAGGTCGGTTCGCCAAACAACAACAGCACCACCCTTATCAGCAGGTTTAATGATAATGTTAGGGTTGGATCGGAGAGAATGGAGTGCTGCAAGTTCAGAGGGAGGTAGGTTGGAGTGAGCGAGGGGAGCACAGAAATGGAGACGGCCGATGTCACGTCAGCAGTTAGCAACGAAAAGATCTAGAGAGGGTAAGAGGCCAGAGGGAGGGGTCCAAGTAGAAGGAGCATTTAGAAAGCGGGAGAAAGGATTGGCCATGTTTTCACTATCCCCTCTGACCTTCCCCTCTCTGACCCCGAACGATCAGTCCTCAGCAAAGGCCTGAGCTTCATCCCCTTATGCCGCTAACTGAATGAATTTTGAGCTCGGCACAATGCTGAGCTCTTCTTCCGTTGCCTTCATCTGCGTGCCCACTTCTCTGGCCAGGAGTCTTCCCCCGCATGGCTGATCCTTTCTCCCGCTTTCTAAATGCTCCTTCTACTTGGACCCCTCCCTCTGGCCTTTACCCTCTCTAGATCTATTCATTGCTAACTGCCGACGTGACATCGGCCATCTCCATTTCTCTACTCCCCTCTCTCACTGCAACCTACCTCTCTCTGAACTTGCAGCACTCCATTCTCTCCGATCCAAACCTAACATTATCATTAAACCTGCTGATAAGGGTGGTGCTGCTGTTCTTTGGCGAACCGACCTCTACCGTGCGGAAGCTTAACGCCAACTTTCCAACACCTCCTCCTACCTTCGCCTTGACCATGACCCCACTAGCAAACATCAAGCCATTGTTTCCAAGTATGTCACTGACCTCCTCTCCTCTGGAGATCTTCCCTCCATGGCCACCAACCTCATAGTCCCCCAACCCCGCACAGCCCGCTTCTACCTCCTTCCCAAGATCCACAAACAGGACTGCCCTGGAAGACCCATCGGTTCAGCTTGTTCTTGCCCCACGGAACTTAGCTCTTCCTATCTTGGCTCTATTTTTTCTCCCCTTGTCCAGTCTCTTCCCACCTATATTCCCGACTCTTCCGATGCCCTCCGTCACTTTAACAGTTTCCAGTTTCCTGGCCCCAACCGTCTCCTTTTCACTATGGATATCCAATCACTCTACACCTCCATCCCCCACCAGGACGGGCTTCGGGCGCTCCGTTTCTTCTTTGAACAGTGGCCCAACCAGTCCCCATCCACCACCAACCTCCTCCGCCTGGCTGAACTTGTTCTCACATTGACCATGTTCTCCTTTGACTCCACTCACTTCCTCCAAATTAAAGGTATTGCTATGGGAACCCGCATGGGCCCTAGCTATGCCTGCCTGTTCATGGGATATGTGTAACATTCTTTGTTCCAGTCCTACACAGGTCCCATCCCTCACCACTTTTTCTGGTACATTGATGAATTTATTGGTGCCATTTCCTGCTCTCGCCCTGAACTAGATAAGTTCATTCACTTTACTTCCAATTTCCACCCTTCCCTCACCTTCACATGGTCCATCTCCGACTCTTCCTTTCCCTTCCTTGACTTCTCCGTCTCCATTTCTGGCGATCGGCTTTCAACAAACATCCAGTACAAGCCCACCAACTCCCGCAGCTACCTGGACTATACTTCCTCCTACCCCGCTTCCTGTAAGGACTGTATTCCATTCTTCCAGTTTCTCCGTCTCTACCGCATCTGTTCTGACGATGCCACCTTCCATACCAGTGCTTCCGACATGTCTTCCTTTTTCCTCAACCGAGGATTCCCCTCTACTGTGGTTGACACGGCCCTGGACCGTGCCCGTTCTACTTCCCGCACTGCTGCTCTCACCCCTTCCCCTCCTTCCCAGAACCAAGATAGGGTTCCCCTTGTCCTCACCTTTCACCCCACTAGCCTCTGCATTCAGCGGATCATCCTCCGCCATTTCCACCACCTTCAACGTGATCCCACCACCAAACACATCTTCCCCTCACCTCCCCTTTCAGCATTCCGAAGGGACTGCTCCCACTGTGACACCCTGGTCCACTCCTCAGTCACCCACAACAGCCCTTCTCCTTCACCTGGCACCTTCCCATGCAAGCGCAGGAGATACAACACATGCCCTTTTACCTCCACCCTTCCCACTGTCCAGGGCCCCAAACACCCCTTCCAGGTGAAACAGCGATTTACCTGTGCTTCTTGCAATTTAATATACTGCATTCGCTGCTCACGATGCGGTCTCCTCTACATTGGGGAGACCAAACGCAGATTGGGCAACCGCTTTGCGGAACACCTCCGTTCAGTCCGTAAGGGTGACCCTGAGCTTTCGGTCGCCTGTCACTTTAATTCATCGCTTCACTCCCGCTCTGTTTTCAATTCAATTCAATTCAATTCAAATGCTTTATTGGCATGAAAGTTTACAGAGAACCATATTGCCAAAGCTTACATAGCAAAAAGGTACAGCAGGATGGCCTGCGGGCCCTGCGCTTCATCCATGCATGGCGGCCGAACCAATACCAATCCACAACCACCCTCCTCCACCTGGCCAATCTCCGTCTCACATTAAACAGCTTTTCCTTTGACACTGCTCACTTCCTCCAAATAAATTTGTCACTGGTTAACCCACATGGGTCCAAGCTATGCCTGTCTTTTAATGCTATAGAAAATAACGAATATATTGCAGTGATATTCCATTGCAATATTCTAATGCATTGCAAATTACTATTATACTGCAAAGCCATATTCTATTGCAATGTGCTACGTCATTGCAAATGACTATTATATTGCAAGGTAATATTCCAATGCAAAGTTCTATTGCATTGCAAGTCAATTTTATACTGCAAAATGTTATTCCATTGCAATGCTCTATTGCATTGCAAATGATGATTATATTTCAAATTGATATTCCATTGAAATATGCTATTGCATTGCCAATTACAATTTTATTTTAAAGCGATATTCCATTAGAATGTGATTTAGCATTGCAAATGACTATTATATTGCAAATTTATATTCCATTGCATTTTGCTATTGCATTGCAAATGACTATTTTATTGCAAAGTGATATTCCATTGCATTTAAAATGACGATTAAATTGCGAAGCGACATTGTATTCCAATGTGCTATTGCATTGCAAATGATTATTATATTGCAAAGTGATATCCCATCGTAATTTTCTATTGCATGCAAATTACTATTATATTGCAAAGTGATATTCAATTGCAAAGTTATATTGCATTGCAAATAACGAATATTTTGCAAATCGATATTCCATTGCAATTTGCTATTGCGCATTACAAATGACGGTTATATTGCAAAGTGATATTCCATTGCAATGTGCTTTTACATTGCAAGTGACTATTACTTTGCTAAGTGATATACCATTGCAATGTTCTAATGCATTGCAAATGACTATTACTCTGCAAACTGAAATTACTTTGTAATGTGCTGTTGCATTGCAAATGACGATACTATTGCAAAGTGATATTCCATTGCAATGTTCTATTGCATTGCAAATGATGATCATAACGCAATGCGATATTCCATTGCCATGTTCTATTGCATTACAAATAACGATTATATTGCAGTGATATTCCATTGCAATGTTCTAATTCATTGCAAGTTACTATTATACTGCAAAGCCATGTCCCATTGCAATGTACTACTTCATTGCAAATGACTATTATATCGCAAGGTAATATTCCAGTGCAAAGTTCTATTGCATTGCAGATCACTATTATACTGTAAAATGTTATTCCATTGCAATGTTCTATTGCATTGCAAATGACAATTATATTTCAAATTGATATTCCATTGCAATATGCTATTTCATTGCCAATTATGAATTTATTTTAAAGGGATATTCCATTACAATGTGATATTGCATTGCAATTACTATTATATTGCAAATTTATATTTCATTGCAATTTACTATTGCATTGCAAATGACTAGTAGATTGCAAAGTGATATTCCATTGCATTTTGTATTGCATTGCAAATGACGATGATATTGCAAAGCAACATTGAATTCCAATGAGCTAGTGCATTGCATATTCAATTGCAAGGTTATATTGCATTGCAAGTAACGATTATTTTGCAAATCGATATTCCATTGCAATTTGCTATTGCGTTGCAAATGACAATTATATAGCAAAGTGGTATTCCTTTGCAATGTGCTTTTGCATTGCAAGTAACTGTTACATTGCTAAGTGATATACCATTGCAATGTTCTATTGCATTACAAATGACTATTATATTGCCAGGTAATATTACATTCCAATGTTCTATTGCAATGCAAATGACTTTTATATTGCAAACTGATAGTCCATTGAAATGTTCTATCGCATTGCAAATGATGGAATTATTGCAGTGATATTCCATTGCCATGTGCTATTGCATTACAAAAGACTCTTATATTTTAATGTAATAATCCATTGCCATATGCCTTTGCATTTGAAATGGCTATTATATTGCAAATGGATAGTCCATTGAAATGTTTTATCCCATTGCAAATGACGATTATATTGCAGTGATGTTCCATTGCAATGTTCTCTTGCATTGCAAATGACTAATATATGGCATGGTACTATTCCATTGCAATGTTCTATTGCATTGCAAATGACAATTATATTGCAAAGTGATATTCCTTTTCAATGTGCATTTGCATTGCAAGTAACTATTACATTGCTAAGTGATATACCATTGCAATGTTCTATTGCATTACAAATGACTACTATGCTGTTAAGTGATATTCCATTGCAATGTTCTATTGCATTGCAAATGACGATCGTATTGCAAAGTGATATCCCATTGAAATATTCTATTGCATTTCAAATGACTATTATATTGCAAGGTAATATTCCATTCCAATGTTCTATTGCAATGCAAATTACTATTATATTGCAAACTGATATTCCATTGCAATGTTCTATTGCATTGCAAATGACGATCGTATTGCAGTGATATCCCATTGAAATATTCTATTGCATTTCAAATGACTATTATATTGCAAGGTAATATTCCATTCCAATGTTCTATTGCAATGCAAATTACTATTATATTGCAAACTGATAGTCCATTGAAATGTTCTATTGCATTGCAAATGATGAAATTATTGCAGTGATGTTCCATTGCAATTTTCTATTGCATTGCAAAAGACTGTTATATTTTAAAGTAATATTCCATTGCCATATGCCATTGCATTTCAAATGGCTATAATATTGCAAAATGATAGTCCATTGAAATGGTTTATCGCATTGCAAATGACGATTATTCTGCAGTGATGTTCCATTGCAATGTTCTCTTGCATTGCAGATGACTAATATATTGCAAGGTCATATTCCATTGCAATGTTCTATTGCATTGCAAAAGCATAATATATGGCAAAGTGATGTCCCGTTGCAATGTGCCATTGCATTTCAAATGACTATTATATTACAACGTGATATTAGATTGCAATATTCTATTGCATTACAAATGACTACTATATTCTTATGTGATATTCCGTTGCAATATGCTATTGCATTGCTAATGATTGTTACATTGCAAAGTGATATTCCATTTGAATGAGGTAATGCATTGCAAATGACTATTATATGGCAAAGTGATATTCCATTGCAATGTTCTATTGCTTTGCAAATGACGATTATATTTCAAATTGATATTCCATTGCAATATGCTATTGCATTGCCAATTACGATTTTATTTTAAAGCAATATTCCATTACGTGATGTTGAATTGCAAATACTATTATATTGCTAATTTATATTCCATTGCAATTTGCTATTGCATTGCAAATGACTATTATATTGCAAAGTGATATTAAATTGCATTGTTATATTGCATTGCAAATGACAATTATATAGAAAAGTGACATTGCATTCCAATGTGATGTTGCATTGCAAATGGCTATTATATTGCAAATTTATATTCCATTGCACTTTGCTATTGCATTGCAAATGACTATTATATTGCAAAGTGATATTCCATTGCAATGTTATATTGCATTGCAAATGACTATTGTATTGTAAAGTGATATCCCATTGCAATTTTCTATTGCATTGCAAATGACTATTATATTGCAAAGTGATATTTAATTGCAATGTTATATTGCATTGCAAATAACAAATATTTTTCAAATCGATATTCCATTGCAATTTGCTATTGCATTGCAAAAGCATATTATGTTGCAAAGCGATATTCCATTGTAATGAGATTTTGCATTGGAAGTGACTATTACATTGCTAAGTGATATACCATTGCAATGTTCTATTGCATTACAAATGACTACTATGTTGTTAAGTGATATGTCATTGCAATGTTATTATGCATTGCCAATGACTGTTACTCTGCAAACTGAAATTACATTGCAATGTGTTGTTGCATTGCAAATGATGATAATATTGCAAAGCAATGTTCCATTGCAATGTTCTATTGCATTGCAAATGACTAATATATTGCAAGATAATATTCCATTGCAATGTTCTATTGCATTGTAAATGACTATTATATTGCAAACTGATAGTCCATTGAAATGTTTTATCGCATTGCAAATGACAATTATATTGCAAAGTGATATTACATTGCATTGTTATATTGTTTTCAAAATAGTTGTGTTTTGGAAAATGATATTCCATTGCAATTTGTTTTGGCATTGCCAATGATGATTATATTGCAAAGCGAAATTACATTGCAATGTGCTATTGCATTGCCAATGACTATTATATTGCAAAGTGATATTCCATTGCAATCTACTATAGCATTGCAAATGACTGTTATATTTAAAATTGATATTCCATTGCTATGTTCTATTGCATCGTAATGTGCTATTGCATTGCAAATGATGATTTTATTGCCAATTGATATTCCATTGCAATATGTTACTGCATTGCCAATTACAAATTTGATTTAAAGCGTTATTCCATTACAATGCGATATTGCTTTGCAAATTACAATTATATTGCAAATTTATATTCCATTGCAAAGTGCTATTGCATTGCAAATGACGATTATATTGCAAATCGATATGACATGACAATTTGCTATTGTATTGCAAATGACAATTATATTGCAAAGTGATATTCCATTGCAATGTGCTTTTGCATTGCAAATGACGATCACATTGCAAAGTGATATTCCATTGCAATGTTCTGTTGCATTGCAAATGACTATTATATTGAAAGGTAATATTCCATTGCAGTGTTCTATTGCATTGCAAATGACTATGATATTGCAAAGTGAAATTCCATTGCAATGTGCTGTTGCATTTCAATTGAGTATTATATTACAACGTGATATTAGATTGCAATCTTCTATTGAATTAAAAATGACTACTGTATTCTTAAGTGGTATTCCATTGCAATATGATATTGCATTACAAATGACTATTACATTACACAGTGATATTAGATTGCAAAGTTATTTTGCATTGCAAATAACCATTACTCTGCAAATCGATATTCCATTGTTCTATTGCATTGCAAATGACGATTATATTGCCAACTGATAGTAGATTGAAATGTTCTTTTGCATTGCAAATGACGATTGTATTGCAGTGATGTTCCATTGCAATGTTCTATCGTATTGCAAATGATGGTTATATTGCAAAGCTGCATTGCATTACAAGGTGTTATTGCATTGCAAATGACTATTAAATTGCAAAGTAATATTCCATTGCAATGTTTTATTGCATTGCAAGTGACGATTATATTTCAGAGTGATGTTCCATTGCAATGTTCTCTTGCATTGCAGATGACTAATATATTACAAGGTAATATTCCATTGCAATGTTCTATTGCATTGCAAATAACTATTATATTGCAAACTGATAGTCCATTGAAATGTTCTATTGCATTGCAAATGATGATTATATTGCAGTGATGTTCCATTGCAATGTTCTATTGCATTGCAAAAGCATACTTTATGGCAAAGTGATATTCCATTGCAATGTGCCATTGCATTTCAAATGACTATTATATTACAACGTGATATTAGATTGCAATCTTCTATTGCCTTACAAATGACTACTATATTCTTATGTGATATCCCGTTGCAATATGCTATTGCATTGCTAATGATTATTACATTGCAAAGTGATATTCCATTAGAATGAGGTAATGCATTGCAAATGACTATTATATGGCAAAGTGATATTCCATTGCAATGTTTTAATGCTTTGCAAATGACGATTATATTTCAAATTGATATTCCATTGCAATATGCTATTACATTGCCAATTACGATTTTATTTTAAAGCAATATTCCATTACATTGTGATGTTGCATTGCATTTGCTGTTACATTACAGTTTTATATTCCATTGCAATTTGCTATTGCGTTGCAAATGATTATTATATTGCAAAGTGATATTAAATTGCATTGTTATATTGCATTGCAAATGACAATTATATTGAAAAGCGACATTGCATTCCAATGTGATGTTGCATTGCAAATGACAATTATATTGCAAATTTATATTCCATTGCAATGTTATATTGCATTGCAAATGACTATTGTATTGTGAAGTGATATCCCATTGCAATTTTCTATTGCATTGCAAATGACTATTACATTGCAAAGTGATATTCAATTGCAATGTTATCTTGCATTGCAAATAACGAATATTTTGCAAATCGATATTCCATTGCAATTTGCTATTGCATTGCAAATGACAATTATATTGCAAAGCGATATTCAATTGTAATGAGCTTTTGCATTGCAACTATTACATTGCTAAGTGAAATACCAGTGCAATGTTCTATTGCATTACAAATGACTACTGTGCTGTTAAGTGATATTTCATTGTAATGTTCTAAAGCATTGCCAATGACTATTACTCTGCAAACTGAAATTACATTGCAATGCATTGTTGCATTGCAAATGACGATAATATTGCAAAGTGATATTCCATTGCAATGTTCTTTTCATTGCAAATGACTAATATATTGCAAGGTAACATTCCATTGCAATGTTCTATTGCATTGCAAATGACTATTATATTGCAAACTGAGAGTCCATTGAAATGTTCTATTGCATTGCAAATGACGATTATATTGCAATGATGTTCCATTGCAATGTTCTATTGCATTGCAAAAGCATATTATATGGCAAAGTGATATTCTATTGTGTCCTATTGCATTGCAAATGACTGTTATATTTTAAATTAATATTCCATTGCCATGTGCCATTGCCTTTCAATTAACTATTATGTTGCAAACTGAGAGTCCATTGCAATGGTCTATTGCATTGTAATGTGCTATTGCATTGCTAATGATGATAATATTGCAAAGTGATATTCCATTGCAATATGCTGTTGCATTGCAGATAGTGATTATATTTTAAAGCGATATTCCATTACAATGCACTATTGCATTGCAAATGCCTATTATATTGCAATGTTATCTTCCATTGCAATGTTCCATTGCATTGCAAATGCCTATTATATTGCAATGTTATATTCCATTGCAATGTTCTATTGCATTGCAAATGACAATTATATTTCAAAGTGATATTACATTGCATTGTTATCTTGTTTTCAAAATAGTTGTGTTTTGGAAAATGATATTCCATTGCAATTTGCTTTGGCATTGCAAGCGTCTATTATATTTCAAAGTGATATTCCATTGCAATGTACTGTTGCAATGCAAATGCCTATTATATTGCAAAGTGACATTTCATTAAAATGCGATATTGCTTTGCAAAGGACTATTAAATAGCAAATTTATTTTCCATTGCAAAGTGCTGTTGCATTGCAAATGATGATTATATTGCAAAGCGAAATTAAATTGCAATGTGCTATTGCATTGCCAATGACTATTATATTGCAAATTGATATTCCATTGCAATCTACTATTGCATTGCAAATGACTGTTATATTTTAAATTTATATTCCATTGCAATGTTCTATTGCATCATAATGTGCTCTTGCACTACAAATGATGATTATATTGCCAATTGATATTCCATTGCAATATGTTATTGCATTGCGAATTACAAATTTTATTTAAAGCGATATTGCATTACATTGCGATATTGCTCTGCAAAAGTCTATTATATTGCAAATTTATATTCCATTGCAAAGTGCTATTGCATTGCAAATGATGATTATATTGCAAATCGATATTACATGGCAATTTGCTATTGTATTGCAAATGACAATTATATTGCAAAGTGATATTCCATTGCAATGTGCTTTTGCATTGCAAATGACAATTATATTGCAAATTGATATTCCATTGCAATGTTCTGTTGCATTGCAAATGATTATTATATTGAAAGGGAATATTCCATTGCAGTGTTCTATTGCATTGCAAATTACTATTATATTGCAAACTGATAGTACCTTGAAATGTTCTTTCGCATTGCAAATGACGATTATATTGCAGTGATGTTCCATTACACTGTTCTGTTGCATTGCAAATGACTGTTATATTGCCAACTGGTAGTAGCTTGAAATGTTCTTTCGCATTGCAAATGACGATTGTATTGCAGTGATGTTCCATTGCAATGTTCTATTGCATTGCAAATGATGGTTATATTGCAAAGTGGCATTGCATTACAAGGTGCTATTGCATTGCAAATGACTATTAAATTGCAAAGTAATATTCCATTGTAATGTATTATTGCATTGCAAGTGACGATTATATTTCAGTGTGATATTCCATTGCAATGTGCTATTGCATTGCAAATGATGAACATATTGCAAAGTGATATTCCATTGCAATGTTCTATCGCATTGTAAATGATTGTTCTATTTTAAATTGATATTCCATTGCAATTCACAAGATCCTGCAAATCCATTGGCAGAATAGGCGCACCAGTGTAAGTGTTCTTGCTCAGGCCAACATTCGCAGCATCGAAGCTTTGACCACACTTCATCAGCTCCGATGGATGGGTCACATTGTCCACATGCCCAATACGGGACTCCCAAAACAAGCGATCTACTCAGAGCTCCGACACAGCAAGAGAGCCCCAGGTGGGTAGAGGAAACACTTCAAGGTCACCCTCAAAGCCTCCTTGAAAAAGTATAACATCCCCACCGAAACCTGGGAATCCCTGGCCGAAGACCACACAAAGTTGAGGAGAAGCATCCGGGAAAGCGCCGCACACCTCAAGTCTCTTCACCAGGAGCACGCAGAAGCCAAGCGCAGGCAGTGCAAGGAGTGCACGTCAACCCAAGCACACCACCCAACCTCCCCTTCAACCACCGTCTGCTCCACCTGTAACAGAGATTGTAGGTCCCGCATTGGACTCATCAGTCACCTGAGAACTCATTTCTAATGTGGAAGCAATTCATCCACGGTTCCATGTACTGCCTCAGAAGATGCTAAGTGATATTACATTGCAATGTTCTATTGCATTGTAATGTACTATGGCATTGCAAATGATGATTATATTGCAATGTTCTATTCCATTGCAATGTTCTATTGCTTTGCAAATGATGATTATAATGCAATGCGGTATCCCATTGCAATGTTCTATTGCATTGCAAATGACAATTATATTGCAGAGATAGTCCATTGCAATATTCTAATTACTATTATACTGCAAAGCCATATTCCATTGCAATGTGTTACTTCTTTGCAAATGACTTGTATTGCAAGGTAAAATTCCAATGCAAATTTCTATTGCATTGCAAGTGAATATTATACTGCAAAGTGATATTCCATTGCAATGCGCTATTGCATTGCAAATGACTATAATATTGCAAAATGTTATTCCATTGCAATGCTCTATTGCATTGCAAATTATTATTATATTGCAAAATGATATTACATTACAATGTTATATTGCATTGCACATAGTGATTTTTTGAAAAGTGTTATTCCATTGAAATTTTCAATTGCATTGCAAATGAGAATTATATTGCAGTGATATTGCATTGCAATGTTCTATTACATGGCAAGTGACGATTATATTCCAAATTGATATTCCATTGCAATGTGCGATTGCATTGCCATTTACAATTTCTTTTTAAAGCGATATTCCATTAAATGTGACATTGCATTTCAAATGACTTTTTTATTGCAAATGTTTATTCCATTGCAATTTGCTATTGCATTTCAAATGACTATTATATTGCAAAGTGATATTCCATTGCATTGTTATATTGCCTTGCAAATGACTATTATATTGCAAAGTGATATTCAATTGCAATGTGCTATTGCATTGCAAATGTCTATTATATAGCAAAGTGATATTCAATTGCAATGTGCTATTGCATTGCAAATGTCTATTATATTGTAAAGTAATATTACATTGCAATGTTCTATTGCATTGCAAATGATGATTCTAATTCAAAGTGATATTCCATTACAATGTGATAATACATTGCAAATGACTATTACATTGCAAATTTATATTCCATTGCAATTAGATATTGCATTGCAATTGACTATTATATTGCAGAATGATATTCTATTGCATTGTTATATTGCATTGCAAATGAGGATTATATTGCAAAGCGACATTGCATTCCAATATGCTATTGCATTGCAAATAACTATTATACAGCAAAGTGATATTCAATTGCAATGTGCTATTGCATTGCAAATGTCTATAATATTGCAATGTTATATTACATTGCAATGTTCTATTGCATTGCAAATGATGATTATATTGCAAAGCGATATTCCAATGCAATGTTGTATTGCATTGCAAAGGACGGTTATATGGCAAAGCGATATTCCATTACAATATGCTATTGCATTGCAAATGACTATTATATTGCAAAGTAAAATTCCATTGCAATGTTTTATTGAATTGCTAGTGACGATTAAATTTCAAAGTGATATTCCATTGCAATGTGCTATTGCATTGAAAGTGACTATTATATTGCAATGTGATATCGCATTGGTACATGAGCAGTGGTGTACATTCAAGGAGATATTTCACAACTTTCAAGACAAATATAGTCCACTGAGGAAAAAGGGGCGTAAAAGAAAATACAGCCATCCATGGCTAAGTAAAGTAATAAAGGATAGTATCCGACTGAAAACAAGGGCATATAAAGCAGCCAAATCTAGTGGGAGGATAGCAGATTGGGAAGCATTTAAAAGCCAGCAAAGAATAAGTCATAGTCATAGTCATAGAGTTTTACAGCACAGAAAGAGGCCCTTCGGCCCATCGTGTCTGCGCCGCCCATCCATCCCTGTCCAGTCTAATCCCATTTTCCAACACTTGGTCCATAGCCTTGTATGCAAAGGCATTTCAAGTGCTCATCCAAATGCTTCTTGAATGTTGTGAGGGTTCCTGCCTCTACCACCCTTTCAGGCATTGAGTTCCACATTCCAACCACCCTCTGGGTGAAGAAGTTCCTCCTCAAATCCCCTCTAAATCTCCTGCCCCTTACCCTGAATCTATGCCCCCTTGTTATTGACCCCCTTACTAAGGGGAAAAGTTCCTCTTTATCTACCCTATCTATGCCCCTCATCATTTTGTACACCTCAATCAGGTCCCCCCTCAGCCTTCTTTGCTCCAAGGAAAACAACCCCAGCCTGTCCAGCCTCTCTTCATAGCTGAGGCGCTCCATCCCAGGTAACATCCTGGTGAATCTTCTCTGCACCCTCTCCAAAGCAATCACATCCTTCCTATAGTGAGGCGACCAGAACTGCACACAGTACTCCAGCTGTGGCCTCAACAGCGTTTTGTACAGCTCCATCATAACCTCCCTGCTCTTTTATTCTATGCCTCGGCTAATGAAGGCAAGTATCTCATATGCCTTTTTAACCACCTTATCTACCTGTTCCGCTGCCTTCAGGGATCTATGTACATGTACACCAAAGTCCCTCTGACCCTCTGTACTTCCTAGGGTCCTACCACTCATTGTGTATTCCCTTGCCTTATTTGTCCGTCCAAAATGCATCACCTCGCACTTTTCAGGGTTAAATTCCATTTGCCACTTTTCTGCAAATCTGACCAACCCGTTTATATCGTCCTGTAGCCTGAGGCTTTCCTCCTCGCAATTTACCACCCCACCAATTTTTGTGTCATCTGCGAACTTACTGATCATACCTTTTACATTCTCATCCAAATCATTTATGTAGATCACAAACAACAAGGGACACAGCGCCGATCCCTGAGGTATCCCACTGGACACTGGCTTCCAGTCACAAAAGCAACCTTCGACCATCACCCTCTGCCTCCTGCCACTCAGCCAGTTTAGGATCCAACGCGCCAAGGCACCCTGGATCCCATGGGCTCTTACCTTCTTGACCAGCCTCCTATGCGGGACTTTGTCAAAAGCTTTACTGAAGTCCATGTAAACCACATCCACAGCATTTCCCTCATCCACCCCCCTAGTCACCCCCTCGAAAAATTCAATCAGGTTTGTCAGACATGATTTACCCTTGACAAAGCCATGCTGACTATCCCCGATTAATCCTTGCCTCTCCAAGTGGAGACTAATTTTGTCCCTCAGAATTTTTTCCAATAATTTCCCTACCACAGATGTTAGGCTCACTGGCCTGTAATTCCCTGGTTTATCCCTGCTACCCTTCTTGAATAATGGTACTGCGTTAGCTGTTCTCCAGTCCTCTGGTACTAACTAAAAGATTAATTAAGAATGGGAAGATAGATTATGAAAGTAAATTAGCAAAAAATATAAAAACAGCTAGCAAGAGTTTCTCAGTTTTTTAAAAAGAAAAAGGGTGGCTAAAGTGAATGTTGGTCCCTTAGAGGACGAGACTGGGAAATTAGTAGTGGGAAACATGGAGATGGCAAATATGCTGAACAAATATTTTGTATCAGTCTTTACAGTAGAGGGCACTAAAAATATCCCAACACTGGACAAACAGGGGGCTATAGGGGGGGAGGAGCTAAACATGATTAAAATCACTAAGGAGACGGTACATAAGAACATAAGAAATAGGAGCAGGAGTAGGCCATACGGCCCCTCGGGCCTGCTCCGCCATTCAATAGGATCATGGCTGATCCGAATCTAGACTCACGTCCACTTCCCTGCCCTCTCCCCGGTAAGATAGTGGGACTTAAGGCGAATAAATCCCTGGACCTGATGGCTTACATCCTAGGGTCTTGAGAGAAGTGGCGGTAGGGATTGCGGATGCATTGGTGGTAATTTTCCAAAACTCCCTGGATTCAGGAAAGGTCCCAGAAGATTGGAAAACTGCTAATGTAATGCCCTTATTTAAAAAGGGAGGTAGACAAAAGTCTGGAAACTATAGACCAGTTAGCCTAACATCTGTGGTTGGTAAAATGTTGGAGTCCATTATTAAGGAAGCAGTAACAGGACACTTGGATAAGCATAATTTAAACGGACAGAGTCAGCATGGTTTTATGAAGGGGGAGTCATGTTTGACAAATTTGCTCGAATTCTTTGAGGGCGTAACAAACAGAGTGGATAAAGGGGAACAAGTGGATGTGGTGTATTTGGACTTCCAAAAGGCATTTGACAAGGTGCCACACGAAAGATTACTGCACAAGATAAAAAATCACGGGATTGGGGGTAATATCCTGGCATGGGTGGAAGATTGGCTATCTAACAGAAAACAGAGAGTGGGGATAAATGGGTCATTCTTGGGTTGGCAATCAGTAACTAGTGGTGTTCTGCAGGGGTCAATGCTGAGACCCCAACTCTTTACAATCTATATTAATGATTTGGAGGAGGGGACCAAGTGCAACGTATCCAAGTTTGCCAACGATACAAAGATGGGAGGGAAAGCAGTGAGTGAGGCGGACATAAAAAAACCTGCAAAAGGTCATAGACAGGCTAAGTGAGTGGGCAGAAATTTGGCAGATGGAATATAAATGTTGGTAAGTGTGAGGTTAAGCATTTTGGCAGAAAAAATCAAAGAGCAAGCTATTATATAAATGGAAAGAAACTGCAAAGTGCTCCAGTACAAATGGACCTGGGGGCCCTGGTGCATGAAACACAGAATGTTAGTATGCAGGTGATCAGGAAGGCCAATGGAATCTTGGCTTTTATTGCAAGGGGGATGGAGTATAAAAGCAGGGAAATCTTGCTGCAGTTATACAGGGTGCTGGTGAGGCCACACCTGGAATACTGCATGCAGTTTTTGTTTCCATATTTAAGAAAAGATATACTTGTTCTCGAAGCAGTTCAGAGAAGGTTCACTTGGTTGATTCCGGAGATGAGGGGGTTGACTTATGAGGAAAGGTTAAGTAGGTTGGGCCTCTACTCATTGGAATTCAGAAGAATGAGAGGTGATCTTATCGAAACATATAAGATTGTGAGGGGGCTTGATCCAGTGGATGCGGGGAGGATGTTTCCACTGATTGGTGAGACTAGAGCTAGGGGGCATAATCTTCGAATAAGGGGCTGCCCTTTCAAAACTGAGATGAGGAGAAACTTCTTCACTCAGCGTGTAGTAAATCTATGGAATTTGCTACCTCAGACAGCTGTGGAAGCTGCGACATTAAATAAATTTAAAATGAGATAGACAGTTTCCTAGCTGATAAAGGAATTAGGGGTTATGGGCAACGGGCAGGGAAGTGGACATGAGTCTTGGTTCGGATCAGCTATGATCCTATTGAATGGTGGAGCAGGCCCGAGGGGCCGTATGGCTTGCTCCTGCTCCTACGTATGTTCTTATGTTCTTATGTTATGTTCTTATGTATTGATTGGAGGATGTGAGCAGCCTCTGGACCAATGGGAGGTTAGGAGTCACTGTGTGGGGATTGGATTAGGTGAGCAGGCTCTGGGCCAATGGCAGGGCAGGAGTCAGTGTATGTGGATTGGAGGATGTGAGCAGCCTCTGGGCCAATGGCAGGGCAGGATTCAGTGTATGTGGATTGGAGGAGGGGAGCAGGCTTTGTGCCAATGGCAGCTTAGGAGTCAGTGTGTGGGGATTCGATTAGGTGAGCAACCTCTGGGCCAATGGCAGGGCAGGAGTCAGTGTATGTGGATTGGAGGAGGGGAGCAGGTTCTGGGCTAAAATCTAGCCAGGGTAAAATGGAACCAAAGACTGACAGGAAAAACTGTAACAGAACAATGGGTGATCTTTAAGGAGGAGATGTTCCAAGTACAGGCTAGGTACATTCCAACAAGAGGGAAGGGTGAGGGAACCAAAGCAAGGGCTCCTTGGATGGCGGGGGAGATAGAGAAGATGATGAAACAAAAAAAGAGAGTCTACAATGCATGTCAGGTGAATTCTTCAAGGGAGAACCAGACCAAATACAGTAAGTTGAGAGGGGAAGTAAAGATGAAAATAAGATTGGCAAAGAGAGAATATGAGAGCAGAATGGCGGTTAACATAAAAGGGAACCCAAAACTCTTCTACCAGCATGTAAACAGTAAGCAGGTAGTAAGAGGCGGGGTGGGGCCTATTAGAGACAAAGAAGGTGATATATGCTTAGAGGTGCAGGGCAAGGCTAGAATACACAATGATCACTTTGTATCGGTGTTTACTAAGGAGGTGGTGCTGACAAAATATCAGCAGAAGTGGAAAAGGTAGAAAGGGGTGAAAATTGATAGACAGGATGTACTAGAAAGGCTGGGTATGCTTAGAGTAGATAAGTCACCTGGTCCAGATGGCTTGCATCCCAGGTTGCTAAGGGAATTATGGGAGGAGATAGCAGAAGGGCTTGCCATAATTTTCCAATCTTCCCTAGATGCGGGGGAGGTGCCTGAGGATGGGAAAGTGGCAAATGTGACACCATTGTTCAAGAAAGTGTGTAAGGACAATCCTAGTAACTACAGGCCAGTCAGTTTAACATCAGTGGTGGGTAAAGTTTTAGCAACAATAATCAAGGAAAAAATTAACAGGCACTTGGAGAGGCTTAAGCTAATTAAGGAGTGCCAACATGGATTTGTAAAAGACAGATCATGTTTGAAGAAACTAATTGCATTTTTTAATGAAGTAACAGGGAGGATTGATGAAGGGAATGCAATGGATGTTGTCTACATGGATTTTAGGAAGGCATTTGACAAAGTACCACATAAAAGGCTGGTTAACAAAATTGAGGCTCATGGGAATAGGTGGGTCAGTGGCAGCTTGAATAAGGAATTGGCTTAAGGACAGAAAACAGAGAGTTGTGGTAAATGGCTGTTTTTCAGACTGGAGGATGGTAGACAGTGGTGTTCCCCAAGGGTCAGTGCTGGGGCCACTGCTTTTTTGATATATATAAATGACCTGGATATTGTAATACAGAGTAGAATTTCTAAATTTGCCGATGACGCCAACTTGGAGGTGTGGCAAACAGTGAGGATGATACCAATCGACTGCAACAGGACATAGAAAGACTAGCAGAATGGGCAGGCAAGTGGCAGATGGAATTAATACAGATAAGTGTGAGGTGATGCATTTTGCAGAAGGAACAGGGAGAGGCAGTATACACTTAACGGCACAGTTTTAAAGAGTGTGCAGGGACAGAGGGACCTGGGAGTTAATGTGCATAGGCCCCTGAAGGTGGCCGGACATATTGAGAGAGTGGTTAACACAGCATATGGGATCTTGGGCTTCATTAATAGAGGTACTGAGTACAAAAGTAGAGAAGTTATGCTGAACCTTTATAAAGCGCTGGTTAGGCCACAACTGGAGTATCGTGTCCAGTTCTGGTCACCACACTTTAGGAAGGATGTGAAGGCCCTTGAGAGGGTGCAGAGATTTACCTGAATGTTTCCGGGGATGGGGGATCTTAACTACAAGGACAGGTTGGAGAAGCTGGATTTGTTTTCATTAGAGCAAAGGAGGTTGAGGGGTGATTTGATAGAGGTGTACAAGATTATGATGGGTTTTGGTAGGCTAGATGTGGAAAGGCTGTTCCTACAAGTTGATGGTACAAGGACTCGGGGACACAGATTTAAGGTTTTGGGCAAGAGATACAGGGGGGATGTGAGGGAAAACTTTTTTATGCAGCGAGTGGTGATGATCTGGAACTCGCTGCCAATGGAGACACTCAATGCTTTCAAGGGGGGACTGGATAGGCACTTGAGGGAAATGAACTTGCAGAGTTATGGGGATAGAGCGGGGGTATGGGACTGACTGGCTTGCTCTAGAGAGCCGGCACGGACTCGATGGGCCAAATGTCCTCCTTCTGTGCCGTTATGACTCTGAGACTCTTTCATTCAGTCGTTCATTCAAATTTAATTCATTCTGACATTCAGTCATTCCAACCATCATTCTTTCAATTTGTCAATTCAGTCATTTCATTGAGTTAAAGATTTCTGTGTCGTAGATTGCTAGCTTTTCACTGAACTTTCAATTTTTAATAAAAACAGAAAATGCTGGAAATACTCAGCAGGTCATTTTTAGTCTGCCTTGTCACATTGTGATATCTTTCAACAAAGTGCTTACTTCACTGAGTTCCAGCTTTACCTGTTGTGGATTATTGGCCCAAACACTGTGGCCAGCAGCATCGTTCCCGAGTATCTTGATAGGCCACCAGTTCACCATTAACTTGTGGTATATTTCAAAGGCGGTATGGCGGTACACTACAAGATACGGCCATTATTTTTTTAACTGTATCCAACTCATTTTTATCCGTTCTTGTCAGTTTTTGTGTTTGTTCAGCAGAATGCTTATTACAACAACAACAACTTGTGCCTTTAATGTAGTGAAACCTCCCAAGGTGCTTCGCAGGAGCAGCAAATAAATCTTGACACTGAGCCACATAAGGATAAATTAGGGCAGGTGACCAAAACCTTGATCAAAGCTAGGTTTTAAGGAGCGTCTTAAAGGAGGAAAGAGAGGTAGCGAGGCGGAGAGGTTTAGGCAGGGAATTCCAGAGCTTAGGGCCGAGGCAACAGAAGGCACGGCCATCAGTGGTTGAGCGATTATAATCAGGGGTGCTCAAGAGGCCAGAGTTAGAGGAGCGCAGATATCTCGGGGGGGTTGTATGGCTGGAGCAGGTTACAGAGATAGGGAGCGGCGAGGCCATGGAGGGATTTGAAAACAAGGATAAGAATTTTGAAATCGAGGCGTTGCTTAACCGGGAGCCAATGTAGGTCAGCGAGCACAGGGGTGATGGGTGAATGGGACTTGGTGCGAGTTAGGACATGGGCAGCCGAGTTTTGGATGAACTCAAGTTTACGTAGGGTTGTATGTGGGAGGCCAGCCAGGAGTCTGTTGGAATCGTCAAGTCGAGAGGTAACAAAGGCATGGATGAGGGTTTCAGCAGCAGATGAGCTGAGGCAATGGCAGTCAGGTGAGGTTACGATGCTGGAAATAGGCGGTGTTAGCTGTGGCGCGGATATCCCACTGACTATCTTGCTTACCTCTACAAGACCAGCTCTCAGTCACTTCCTTTGATGAAGAAATCCGTAATTGCCAAGCATTTAACATCTTGTTGGCAATGCAGTGAAGGAAAATCACATTTAATCCCACTGATTTCATGGTGTGCAATTCTTGTTCATCTCCTCACACTGCTTCCAACTCCAGTGACAGTCTTGTACCCGTTCGCTCCTCACTGTTGTTTTATCCGGCTCCGAATGCTCTCTTCATGCAGCCCAGCTTTGAAGGGATACATTCTAGAATTGTCCCTCAGGAAGGCTTTTTAAAGAGTGAATGTTCCGCACGCCCCATTTATAGAAATCCTAGTGACAGCACTGATGTGGGTTTCTGTCCTTCCCTCCTAACTGTGAATGGTGGCGTGACTTGCTCACTCTCTGAGCTGCCATTCAGGGGCCTGATGACTTCTCTGTCCACTCCACAAACAATTACAAAATGAGTTCTACCCTTACTCGTGAAACACACGCAAGTTCAGCAATAGGATGCGCTGAAAAGTTCATCCCATGTGTCAAAATGAAACCGATTTCATGGTTATTCAAACTAAACACCTTCAGCTCTTGCTGCCTCCTGTTAGATCCATGCTGGGAGCCGGGCCTGTCAGTGACGGTGCCTGTTCATGCCAGCCCGGAGCTCTTTCAACATCATCTTCCTGCTCATTGGTACGAGGCTCCCAGAGGATGTACCAGCTAAATGAAAGGTTGCGACCTTCCGCCCCCCACCACCCCCTCCCCGTCTAAAACTGGATAGCTGAAGGTGTGATATTTATTGTTGGTGAGAGTTCATTGAGAACTTTACTAACTAATGCCCCCCCACCACATCATGGGACAAATAGACTTCTGCTTTTATAAGCAGAATTATCGCTCATCCTTCATCGTCGCTGGGTCAGAATCCTGGAACTCCCTCCCTAACAGCACTGTGGGAGCACCTTCACCACACGGACTGCAGCGGTTCAAGAAGGCGGCTCACCACCACCTTCTCAAGGGCAACTAGGGATGGGCAATAAATGCTGGCCTTGCCAGTGACGCCCACATCCCATAAACGAATAAAAAAATAATCTGGGTCTATGTCTCAGCCGCCCTGGTGTGAAAGCAGGCCCGTTGACCCCTCACCGTACGGGCGCTGATCTGAACAACTGCTGTGCACATTAGACCGGTGGATCTAAGAGAGAGAGCGAGGGGCAGGTGAGAGGCCTCGGCTTGGGTTCATTGCTCTGATTCTATCCTATTGCGGTTGCACAGACATCCCAGCGGTTAATGTGTCAGTCAGTCACTGACAGTGACGGTGAAATGTAGTGAGTGCTCCGTTTCCTCATCAAAAGAAATTCTCGTTCCTTTCAACATTTTTTTCAGATTTAAATTTGGATTAGGATGTACAAAATAAGAACAATTTGGGTTGGAGAACCACTTAACAGTTATAAAGAAAGAAAGACTGGCATTTATATAACGCCTTTCACGACCTCAGAATGTCCCACAGGCCTTACAGCCAATGAAGGACTTTGGACTGTGTAGTGTATGTAACTGTTCTACCTTTAAGAGAACTATTGTATGTAACCATCCACCTTTAAGAGAACTATTTTAGGTGTGGCACTACTTTATCCTGGCTGCTGTATACTGTAATAGCGACGGTGACCACACCGGTATATAAGTGCTGTGGCAGAATTTATTGGGCAGATTCGCCCTGACCTTCGAATAGTAAAGTCCTGTTTAAGTTACTCTTGTAGTCTGTGTATTACTTCGCTATACAACCCACAGACTTTACAGTGGCGACGAGTTCGATCTTACCCTGCAGCAACAATACTTCTGAAGAAGTAAACGAGCATCGAGAAGAGGCACCCACCCTCGTCGTTTTGCTGAAAGAAAACTCGAGTCTGCAGACCAAGAAAGGAGGAAGATTTCAAACACGAAGTCTTCCATCAGCAACAGGCACGGATTGTCCCTTCTGCCACAGTGGTGAGTGAGCCGATCAACACGAGAAGCAAGTCAGCCATGGTGACTGTGAGTAAAGGGAAAATAGAAACAAATAAATGGAGGATAAGGGCGGTGCACTCGACCACGGTCGAGGGGGAAAGGAGCCGGACAGAAGTCGGGCCCAGAGGTGCTGAGACTGGGGCAGCGTGGAGCAGAAGCTGCAGTACAAGCGGGCTGGGGAGCATCGTGAGACGACTAGACCGCGACGGCGAAAAAGGCCGGGCAAATACCGCGACCACGAGGCGCTGCGACCGGGATCGTAAGGCGCGGGAAGATATTAACATAAATAAGCCACGGAGAACTCAGCCACAGCCGGGGAGGAAAGCACCGGACTGCGAGAAGCTGGGAGGCGCGATTGGGGTGATAAAGGCAAGACAGTGACTGAGGCCACGAAGCACTGCGGCCGGATCGTAAGGGGCGGGAAGAGATAAAAATAAATAAACCGCGGAGAATGCAGCCGCTGCCGGGGAGGAAGCACCGGACTGCGAGAGGCTGGGAGGAGCGATTGGGTGAAAAAGGTCGGACAGTGACCGAGGCCACGAAGCGCTGCGACTGGGATCATAAGGCGCGGGAAGAGATAAAATAAATAAATCACGGAGAACTCAGCCGCAGCCGGGGAGGGAAGCACCGGACTGTGAGAGGGCTGGGAGGCACGATTGAGAGACAGAGCCCGAGCAAGAGCCGCGCGAACGGGAGAGACAGAGCCCGAGAGAGAGCGAGCGAGAGCCGCGCGAGCGGGAGAGACAGAGCCCGAGGAAGACTGAGCGAGATCCAGCCCAGCGGCTGAAACTGTTCGCCGTCAACGGGTTGTACCCAGCACCAGAGAGACAGAGCCCGACCGAGGGAGACTGAGCGAGATCCAGCCAGCAGCTGAGACCGTTCGCCGCCAACGGGTTGTACCCAGAGCCGGTTGCCCGGCCGAGAGAAGGGAACGCGCTGAAGCCGAAGAGCACGCTGCGAACCCCGAAAGCCAGCGGCCGTCGCCCGAGGGGAAAGCTTACCCCTCCCGCCAGGGGAAGAAAAGTGGGAACCGCCATCTTGAAAGTGGGCGGGGAAAGAAGATAAGCGCGGAAAACCGCGGGAAGCCGCCAGTAGGCGGAGAAAAAGACAGAAGCGGGAACCGCCATTTTGAAAGCGGCGGGGAAAGAAGATAAGTGCGGGGAAACCGCCATCTTGGAAAAAAAAATAAAAAGAAAAAAGAAAAAGAGTTAAAGAAATATTTCGTTGTTGTTTATCAGGGAGGTGAAGATGCCTAAGCGTGGTAACATCAACGATTTCGATTCTGAGGTAGAAGATTGGGCCACGTATGTAGAACGCATTGAGATATATTGTGAGGCCAATAAAATAGAGGATGATGATCAAGCTATAACCTTGCTAAACTCGATGGGGTCGAAGACATACGGGCTATTGAAGCATCTTCTAGCACCAGTTAAACCAGTGGATCAAACCTTCGGTAATATTGTTGCTGTTCTGAAGGATCACTTGAACCCCACACCGCTGATGTTGGCGGAACGATTCAAATTTTATGCGAGAACGCAACGGAAAGAGGAAAGCAACGCGGAATACTTGGTCGAACTGCGTAGGCTAGCGAAATACTGCCAGTTTGGAGGAAATCTGACAGAGGCATTGCGAGACTAGTTCGTGTGCGGGTTGTTGAAGGAAGGAACGCAAAAGCGACTGCTCGAAGAGAACGACCTTACACTGGATAGGGCTGTCCTTATTGCAGCATCACACGAAGCCGCAGCGAAAGGAACTGCGGAAATGCAGCTGAAGGCAGCGGTCCTCAGTGTGGATCAAATTACTTTGGGTGCAACGAAATGATATCGTTGTGGGAAGACAACACACGACCAGAACCAATGCTGGTTTAAAAACCAGGACTGTAGGAAATGTGGCAAACTGGGTCACATAGCCAAAGTATGCCGGTCAGGGAAGAAGACCAACAACAACAAAAAAAGCCATCACAGGAAAAGTACAACAAAGTACACAAGGTGGTTGAGAAGAGTTCAGATGAACAGAATTCGGATTCAGACCCAAGCGGCCAGGAACTGGGTGGTCTGAGAATTCATAATGTGAGTAAGGAAGCTGACCTACAAACTATCTGGGTCATGCTAAAAATAGCCGGAGTCCAAGTGAGAATGGAATTGGACACTGGATCAGCCCTATCAGTCATAAATCGAAGGGATTACAACCGGCTATTCTCACATATACCCTTGAGAGATACCAAGTTCGTATTGCAGACATACACGGGGCATAAGGTATACCCCATGGGAAAGATAAGAGTCAAGGTGAGAGACAGGGGCAAAGAACACCCCGGAATGGACTTATACGTACTACCTGAGGGAGGACCACCACTTCTAGGACGGGAGTGGATCAAGAAAATAGACATGGCATGGCACTACCTCAAAGCAATAACGAGTGAGGACTCGGGGCAGACAATCAGCTCAGACTCTGAAACGGATGACGATAAGACCAGCCCAAGCATGAAAGACAAGGCTAAAATGAACTTGCTGACTAAGGTTGGTAGAACGAATGTGGGCATAAAGGCTTATGCTCCAGAGGAGAACAAAGTTTCAGAACAGAATTCCTCTGAACAACAACATAGCTTGACAGAGAATTCTGAGTCTGTTCAAGTTACAGACATATATATTATTGAGGAACATCGAGCTCGAATGCAAACTTATTTCAGATTACGACAGCAATTAGAACAATTGAATTGCTGTCTCGAGCAAGAGATGAAAGCAATGAAAAAGTTCTATGATACCGAATGGGAGAATCTGGAAAGACAACAGAAGCAGCTGGGGAAGAAAAGGGAGCTCTCAAAAGTCATTGGAAGAGCTGAGGTGGCAACCCAGACTGAGAAGTCTGCAGCAGAACAGCCCTTGGATGCCAAAAGTACGCTGATGCACGGCAATGTAGAACAACAGAATACTGAAACAGCTACTTCAGTAGAGGGATTGAATAGTCCGATCAACCAATCTCCGAATGAAGTTGAAGTATTGAAATCACAAATGAGGTCATTAGTAAAAGACTTGCAGGAAGCCCAGAAAAAGCGGGATGAATCTGAACGCATGATGAAGTCTCTTCAGGACAGATGTCGGGATTTGGAACATAAGTCGGCTGACGTCCTGCTGGGTAAGGAGGAAATAGAAGACCCTCTCGCTGGCTCAGCTCAGGACGACACCGAATATTACCATGATCTGTTGAGTGACACTGACTATTACGAGGACCTGGTCTGCCCAGCTTGTGCCGAGAACTCCCAAAGTGCCGAAATCAGGATGAATCACTTAAAGTCTAAGGAACATAGGGAGATGGTGGCGTTACAGCTGGCAGCTGACAATGGAGCCCCGAGAGTCTCCAAGAAGAAAAAAGGAAAAGACGAAGCAGAAGATGATAACCATCTGAACCATTATTACCTCTACCCGATCACACACGTGGTCCCCCGAACGGAGCCAAATCAGTTGGAAAGTAGGAAAATTTCCCAAGGCAATCCAACTGTTTTTTGTTTGTTTTAAAAAGTCAGCAATGCTGGTTCAGAAGTGATGGAAGTAAAGCTGTTAAGTCTAGGGAAGGACTATGGGATGAGTCCCTCTAGCAAGGTGACCCGACTACACCACGGAGGCGTGGTCCGGACCGAGTCAAGAAGATCAGAGACTGAATCTGTGAACTGTTTCCCGCAGAGACTGAATCTGTGAACTGTTTCCGCAGAGACTACCTCTGTGAACTGTTGTAACATGAAGTTGGATATGTTATGATGTTATGTTAATGGGGAATAAGTATGTTGTAAGCTAAAAAGGGAGGATTGTAGTGTATGTAACTGTTCTAAATTTAAGAGAACTATTGTATATAACTGTCCACCTTTAAGGGAACTATTTTAGGTGTGGCACTACTTTATCCTGGCTGCTGTATACTGTAATACCGACGGTGACCACACCGGTATATAAGTGCTGTGGCAGAATTTATTGGGCAGACTCGCCCTGACCTTCGAATAGTAAAGTCCTGTTTAAGTTATTCTTGTAGTCTGTCTATTACTTCGCTATACAACCCACAGACTTTACAGACTGGACTCACTGTTATAATGTAGAAATGTGGCAGCCAATTTGTGCACAGCAAGCTCCCACAAACAGCGATGTGATAATGACCAGTTAATTTGTTTCAGTGATATTCATTGAGGGATAAGTATTGGCCAGGACACCGGGGAGAACTCTCCTGCTCTACAATATAGTGTTATGGGATCTTTTACATCCACCCGCGAGAGTAGACTGGATCTCGGTTTAACGTCTCATCCGAAAGACGGATGACCCACTATGAAATGAAACGGCCCCTGGGAATCTGTCTAAAAATGCATGAGACAGCTTCAGGCTCTGATTTCGGATCTGGTTGGTATTTGCCCAGCTGTAGCATCGCTTCCTGTGCTCACAATCTCTGTAAAACCAACCCTGACCCTAATGCTGTAAGCGCAGGGTTAATCAGACTGGCCTGAAGCCGACTGACGCTGTACTGCTGCTGAGCTCTCTTCATTGTGTGGCAATGCTAACCTTTCACCTTTGCTTGTTAAGTTAATTTAGATGCGGTGACCACTGAACTAAGGCTGATCTCGAAGCAGTGGTCAGTTTAATCACTTCAGTAAACCTAAAGGCATCCCAGTGCAGACTGATCCAGATATTTCACAGAACTTTAATCAGTTGATAACAAGTGTGTGAAAAACAAAGGAAACCCTCTGGGGATACATCCTCCTTTTTAATGGGGTTTCTGTAGAAGCAGAAGATTGGCTGGTATGGAATGTCACCGAATCAAAGACACATTTACAATCAAAGGTTTCACCTGGTGGAATAGCAGAAACTAGCGATAAGATAACAGAGTAAGGAGTCTCATTAACACAACAGAAAAATAACTCTAAGCAAACAAAACTAAAATTATTGATAAGGGGACAAGCTGATTAAGATTCACCTTATATGGGGCTGTAATTAAACTTTTGTACAATCTTAATGCAGAAACATGTGGGTAGTCACATCGAAGGGGTAAGAAAAAGGTATAAAAGGTGTGTGTTTGTACAGATACCACAAGGTCTGATCAACCTGTACACTGAGCTCGAAGCTGTGACACGTTTCAGTCCCCGACTAAAGCAGCAAGCCTCAGTTGTAAATGCTGTCTTTTTTAAGTGTATGTTTAAGTACTATTGCCTGTGCTGTAAGCTTAATAAATCTCTGGCCACTGATTTTCAATGTTTAAGAACCCTGTTGATTTGAGGAATGAATTATGAATGAGATCCTCTCCTCCATCAATGCACTGAGTGTCTTTCTGTCATTTGCTGCTGGTGATCAGATTCGCACCTTTAAGCAGTTCACATTGTTCTGAATGAACTCGTATAGATCTCTGGCCCTGCTTGTTCCAAAATCTGTTCTCGAGTACTTCTCCAAAATGTTGTAAAGTTGCCCTGTGAGAAAAACAGCAGAATGTTTGATGACATTACACTCAAACCAGCTCGCAAAGGTTTTTCACATAATTTCTCACCTCCTCTCCTTAAGGTACCGCCGCTTGCTGGGGTACAATCCCACGGGCGTTAGCCGTAGCCTCCCTCCCCCGGACCAGTGTGTTAATCTGTGCATGGACAGTAAGTAGTGGCAGGCTATTCAGCCACTTGGGGCTTCACATATGCACCTGAATCTACCTTTAACATGTCTATCTGTCCACACAAGCACGCACACACACGCGCACACACCCCCACGAACACCCACACACTCACGAACAAACATACACACACCCACGAACACACCCACAGACCCACAAACCCACACACATACCCACACACCCAAGAACACACACACACACATACCCGTACCCACCCACACCCACTCTCACACCCACACTCACAGCCACACCCACACCCACACCCACACCCACACTCACACGAACATGAACACACACACACGAACACACCCATAAACACGAACACGCATGAACACACACACACCCATGAACACAAACACACGCGCACCCACGAACACGCACGCATGCACAAACGAACACACACACACCCAAGAACATGAACACACACGCACCCACGAACACGACACACACACATGAACACACACACACCCACAAACATGAACACACACACACGCGCACACACCCACACTCCCACATGCACACACGAACCCACACACACACCCACCCACACAAGAACACCTACACACACACACCCACGAACACACACCCACGAACACACACCCACGAACACCCACCCACCCACGAACACCCACCCACACGAACACACACTCACGAACACACACCCACCCATGAACACACACAGACACGAACACACAACCACCCACGAACACACAACCACAAACACACACCCATGAACACACACCCACCTACGAACACCCACCCACGAAAACACACCCACGAACATGCACCCACAAACACACACACCCACAAACACACACCCACGAACACACACCCACCTACGAACACCCACCCACGAACACCCACCCACGAACACACACCCACGAACACACACACCCACGAACACACACACCCACGAACACACACACCCACGAACACACTCACACACACCCACGAACACACACACACCCATGAACACCCACCCAGGAAAACACACCCACGAACACACACCCACGAACACACACACCCACGAACACACCCACCCATGAACACACACACCCACGAACACAGACACACACACCCACGAACACACACACACCATGAACACACACCCATGAACACACACCCACGAACACACACCTACCCACGAACACACACCCACCCACGAACACGCACGCACACACACACACACAACTACTTACAAGCAAGTATATACTAATCAAGACCAGGAGCTGGGCTGATTTTGGCCCATTCCCCCACACCCGATAAGAATGATGATGTGAATTGTAGCAACTCACCAAGGCCCTGCATTAACTCTGCTAACAAAGCACGAAGCAGGAATGGAACCTGGGATCCTCCTCTAAACCCCAGTCTCACGTTGGGAGATTAATTTTCAACTGAGCCATTACAGCAGCTCGCCTTCACACAAGTGCTGAAGGTCTCGGTAAACTGGTGGTGTAGGTATTCCTCATCTTTCCCCGAGTGATGCCACTGGATGGCTTTATTGATGGGCTCTCTACTGCTGCTCTTGCATGTCCTCGAGAGTTAGAACAGTCATAAAAGCATTGACAACTACACATTGACCTAACATTTGAGCAGCTGTGGCATCTGTTCCTGATCACTATCCAATGGCGTCGAGCAGAAAATACCAAAAACTGCTGCTGTCTCTGAGCTCACACCGTACACTATCCATCTTCTAGTTTGGTTGGTACTTACCCACTGTGACATATTTCATTTGCAAAAACTGATGCATTTCATATATGCTTCTCATCAAGGCCCTGTCCCCAAAAGTAAAGTACACCACGTCCCTCTGTGCCTGAGCAGCTGCCATTATCTGAAGGAGAGCTGTGGAAAGAAAGCATGATTTCAGAGTCATAATAATTACAGCACAGCAGGAGGCCGTGAGGCACCTCAGGTCTGTACTGGTGCCCGTGCTGCAACTGCAGCCTTCTACTCTAATCCTGCCCTTCCTCTATACCTTTACCGTCTACCTTTTCAAATACTGAATCCAATTCCCATTTAAATGATGTGTGGGGCTCTGCCACAGCAGCCACACGTGGTAAAATGTTCCAGGTTCAAATAACCCTCTGCACGATCAAAAATTCTTCTGATCCTAGTGCTGACGCCCTCTTATTCCCCATTTCTTTGCCAGCGTGAGCAATCTTTCTCTGAGTACCTTGGGCCATTTTATGTTAAAGGCGCTATATAAATTTGTGTTTCTAGAATTGTTCCCATGGATGCAAGCACCTGGCTCTTTGTCTCTGGTGGATTTTTATTTTCCTTTCAGGACACAGCAGAAGATTTGCAGCATTATCACAGTGCTGTTTGTGGGAGCTTGCTGTGCACAAATTGGCTGCTGCGTTTCAGACATTACAACAGTGACTACACTCCAAAAAGTTCTTCATTGGCTGCAATGTGCTTTGGGACGTCTGGTGGTCGTGAAAGGCGCTATAGAAATGCAAGACTCTCTCCTCTTCCTGGGCGCTAATGCCACCCACTTCCTCCAGGTGGCAGTGCTGAGACCACCACCTTCCACTGAATCGACAGCGCCACCAGCAGCAGCGTGCTGGTACTACAACTGCAGTATTTACCCAACTTGTAAAACTCACAGGGAGAAATTCGGTAGCTTAGCGCCTGGCGGGGCGCTAATGGGGCACTGAGGCAGTAGCACCGCGGTGAGGTGAATCCAGCAGCGCATGCCAAATTCGACATCCCACCCCGTAGCACCGCCGCTACGATTAGCGCTGGTGACTTCAGCAGCAGGCAAACCGTAACATCAGTGAGTGTGCAACGCTCACTGGGCGCCCAATCTGCCAAATTAAGCATCATCCCCTGCTTTAGTGACTCGCCCAACAGCGGAACTGGGAGGAGGCGTGAAGCAGGCATATGTCGGCTCCAGCGGCGCTATTTGAAGGGATCAGTCACAGCTGTCAGGTTCGTGCTGTTTCAGTTTGCGATTGTGCAAGAGTTTAATTCAGCCATTTAAAAGTTCTTTAGTATCAGGAGGGTTGTGGCTACTAAAAATTAGTTACATTTATTCTGACAAAATTTCAAAGTGCTACACATCGTTACATTAATGGGGGCTGTACTGGCAGTCAACCTCACCCCCCAGGGTCTACAGCGCATGGAGCAGAGGAAGCGAGAATGATTGCAAGATGTGGCCTGAGGGAGGAGGAGGGCCAGCAGGGCTCTCAAGAGGAGGCCTTACCCTCCGAGGGTATTCCGAGAGCACTTCTCCTACCTCCAATTAAGCGAGGAGCAGTGCATTAGAAGGCTCTGCTTCAGCAAGGATGTGGCCACCTCCTGCAACCAGACCTCGAGCCTCAGATCAGGTCGACCATGGCTCTCTCAGTGGCAGTCAAGGTCACCGTCGCCCTCAATTTCTTCGCCAGCGGTTCCTTCCAGTGTGCAACAGGAGATATAGTGAACATCTGCCAGTTCGCAGACCATCACTACATCCGGGAGGTCACAGAGGCTCTCTACAGTAGGAGAAGGGACTACATTTCCTTCCCCATCACCAGGGAGGAGCAGGACAAACGCACATGTGGCTTTGCCGGGATAGTGGGCTTCCCCATGGGGCAGGGCACCAATGACTGCACCCACGTGGCTTTGCGGGCACTGCATAACAATCCTGAGGTCTCCATAACTGCAAACACTACCACTCACTTAATGTGCAGTTCTTGTGCGACCACAGACAGTGAACCCTCAATGTGAATGCCCGCTATCGTGGCAGCACCCACGATGCCTTCAACCTGCACGAGACCGGTGTGCCAGCACTCTTCCAGCCACCATGTCAAGCTCGCGGCTGGCTGGCTGGAGACGAGGGCTATCCGGTCTCCACCTGGCTCATGACTCCCCTCCACAACCCAACACTCCTGCTCAGCACTCATATACTGAGATCCATGCTGCCATCAGGAACATCATCGAACAGACCATTGGAGTGCTCAAGCAACGGTTCCAGTGCCTTGGCCGCTCGGGAGGAGCCCTTCAGTACTCGGCTGAGCTGGTGTCCCATTTCGTTGTGGTCTGCTGCATGCTCCACAACTTGGCCATCATGAGGGCTCAGCTGTTGCCACCAGGGACTGCGAAACAACCTCAGGAAGAGGAAGAGAGAGAGGGGGAGGAGGACGAGGACGAGGAGGAAGAGAAAGAGGAGGAGGAGGAGTAGGAGGAACAGGAGCGAGGGAGGAGGCAGCCACTCAATCTGCCTTCTGGAAGGGCGGTCTGTGATCGCCTCATCAGACTGCAGTTCCAATAAATAAAACCCCAGATCCCCGTTGCTCACCACATCCCCATCATTCCATCCCTGTCGCAGGTCACATCACAGCACAACGCTGAAATGAGCGACATCACAAAATCATCCAAAGCCAATTAATGATAATCAGTGAACACATATTTGCAACAACAATATTAACTATTCACCCTCGTGCAATCCCTTAGTGCCTCTTGTTACTGTGCCTTTGCCTACCCTAGTGCCCCTACCAAATGTTGGCCCAGCGGCTGCAGCACGGTGGGTGGAAGGCTGCTGAGTGTCCGTGCGGGAGACTTCAGATGGCCTTGTGGATCGCACTCGACCAGCTCTGGGCCTGGAAGGCCCGGCTGTAGACTGCACCACCTCAGCATTGGCGGCAGCAGTCTGGGCTGGCTGGATGACAGGCAGCAACAAGGGCAATGGCGGAGTGCCAGTGGTGGGAGCAGGAATGCTGTCATCCTGAGAGAGGACAGTAACTTCCTGCTCCACTGACACACTGCCACTCCCCCGAGGCAACACCTCAGCATCACTGCCAATCTGCTGGAGCACAGATTGCTGGCCTGCTGCGACACCGTGAAAGCTCCGGTGGACGGTGGTCGACCCAGTCACGATGGCAGCAGTCAGAGCTTACGTGGCATCAAGCTGAGACTGCATGAAAGCAGTCTGAGAATCGACGGCACCAAGCATAGACTGCATTACAGCACTAAGACGTTGCATGGCTCCCACCTGTGCTGCAATGGAAGCTGCAACATTGCCCATCACACGCGGCAACAGGTCTGGGTCACCACTGTCTCTCTGGGAGTCCAACATCCTTTGCAGACTGCAAATGATGGGCTCCATGGTGTGCTCAGAGCTCTGTGCAGACTCCTCCACGCTCCTTACCATTGCCGAGAGGTCACCCTCCGGGGAGCTGACTCCTGAGCTACCCTTTCCCCCTGGCCTTGCCGCAGCCCGCTTGTCCCCAGTGCATCACCCTGTGCAGATCCCGCTAATATACTAGCCTCTAAAGAACGTGTAGTGCCAATGTCTGAGCTGGTGCCTGTGGGTGAGACATGCAGTGACCCAGTGTGTCCTTCGTCCTCCTCTTCTTCCGCCTCGCTCTCTGTGGTACCCTCAGGGACAGGATGCTCAGCTGATTGCTCATTATCTGAAAGCATAAAGGCACAAGAGTCGGGTTAACATAGCAACATAGAAGATAGGAGCAGGAGTAGGCCATTCGGCCCTTGAGCCTGCTCCGCCATTCAATGCGATTATGGCTGATCAACCAAATTCAGTACCCTTTTCCTGCCTTCTCTCCATATCCCTTGATCCCTTTAATCTTAAGAAATATAACTAACTCCTTCTTGAATATATTTAATGAATTGGCCTCTACTGCCTTCTGTGGAAGAGAATTCCACAGGTTCACCACTCTCTGGGTGAAGAAATTCCTCCTCATCTCAGTCCTAAATGGCTTACCCCTTATCCTTAGACTGTGACCCCTGGTTCTGCACTCCCCGGCCATCGGGTACATCCTTCCTGCATCCAGTCTATCTAGTCCTGTTAATATTTTATAAGTTTCAATGACATCCCCTCTCATTCTTCTAAACTCCAGCGAGTATAAGCCCAATCGACCCAATCTCTCCTCATACCCCATTCCTGCCATCCCAGGTATCAGCCTGGTGAATCTACACTGAACTCCCTCCATGGCAAGAACATCCTTCCTCAGATAAGGTGAACAAAACTGCACACAATACTCCAGGTGTGGTCGCACCAAGGCCCTGTACAACTGCATCAAGACATCCTTGTTCCTGTACTTGAACCCGCACGCTACGAAGGCCAACATACCATTTGCCTTCTTAACCGCCTGCTGTACCTGCATGCTTACCTTCAGCGACTGGTGCACAAGGACACCCAGGTCTCGTTGCACTTCTCCTTCTCCCAATCTATTGCCATTCAGATAATAATCTGCCTTCCTGTTTTTGACACCAAAGTGGATAACCTCGCATTTATCCACATTATATTGCATCTGCCATGTGCCTGCCCAATCACCCAATCTGTCCAAATCATGCTGGAGTTTCATGGCATCCTCCTTACAGCACACAGTCCCACCCAGCTTTGTGTTGTCTGCAAACTTGGAGATCTTACATCCAATTCCCTCGCCTAGATCATTAATATATTGTGAATAGCTGGGGTCCCACGTCTGATCCCTGCGGTGCCCCACTAGTTTCTGCCTGCCACTTGGAAAAAGACCCGATTATTCCAACTCTTTGCTTTCTGTCTGCCAACCAGTTCTCTATCCAAGTCAATACCTTGCCCCTAATCCCATGTGCCTTAAATTTACACGCTAATCTCTTATGCGGGAACTTATCGAAAGCTTTCTGAAAGTGCAAATACACCACATCCACTGGTTCTCCCTTATCAATTTTACCAGTTACATCCTCAAAAAATTCCAGTAGATTAGTCAAGCACGGATTACCTTTTGTAAATCCATGTTGACTTTGTCCGATCCTGTCACTGTTTTCCAAGTGCTCTGCTATTACATCTTTTATAATGGACTCTGGCATTTTCCCCAGTACTGATGTCAGGCTTACCGGTCTATAATTCCCCTTTTTCTCTCGACCACCTTTTTTGAATAGTGGGGTAACATTAGCTACCCTCCAATCCATGGTACTGTTCCAGAGTCTATAGAATTTTGGAAGATGACCAGCAATGCATCTATTATTTCTAGGGCCACTTCCTTAAGAACCCTAGGATGTAGATTATCAGGCCCTGGGGGTTTATCGGCCATCAATCCTGTCAATTTCCCTAACACCATTTCCCTACAAATACTGATTACTTTCAGCTCCTCCCTCTCATTAAACCCTATGTTCCCCGACATCTCTGGGAGGTTATTTGTGTCCTCCTTTGTGAAGACAGAACCAAAGTATGTATTTAATTGGTCGCCCATTTCTTTGTTCCCCATTATAAATTCCCCTGATTCTGACTGCAAGGGACCTACGCTTGACTTCACCAATCTTTTTCTCTTCACATATCTATAAAAGCTTTTACAGTCACTTTTTATGTTCCCTGTAGCGGACTCTCATACTCTATTTCCCCCCTCTTAATTAATCCATTTTTTCCTCCTTTGCTGAATCCTAAACTGCTCCCAATCCTCAGGTTTACTGCTTTTTCTGGCCAATTTATATGTCCTCTCCTTGGATCTTATGCTATCCCTAATTTCCCTTGTTAGCCACTGTTGAGTCACCTTTTTTGTTTTATTTTTATGCCAAACAGGGATGAACAGGTTCTGTAGTTCATTCATGCGATCTTTGAATGTTTGCCATTGCCTATCCACCGTCAACCCTTTGAGTGACATTCCCCAATCAATCCTATCCAACTCTCACCTCATACCATCATAGTTTCCTTTATTTAAATTCAGGACCCTAGTCTCTGAGTCAACGACTTCTCTCTCCATCTTAATTAAGAATTCTATCATATTATGATCGCTCCGACCCAAGGGGCCTCGCACAACAATATTGCGAATTAATCCTTTCTCATTACATAATACCCAATCTAAGATGGCCTGATCTCTAGTTGGTTCCTCGACATATTGGTCCAGGAAACCATCCCGTATACACTCCAGGAATTCCTCCTCCACAGTATTGTTACTAATTTGGTTAGCCCAATCTATATGTAGATTAAAGTCACCCATGATAACTGCTGTGCCCTTATTACACGCATCTCTAATTTCCCTTTTAATGCCATCCCCAGCCACCGCATTTCTGTTTGGGGGTCTATATACCACTCCCACTAACGTTTTCTACCCCATGGTATTTCTCAGTTCTACCCATACAGATGCCACATCATCAGAGCCAATATCTTTCCTACAATTGTGTTAATCCCTTCTTTAACCAGCAATGCTACCCCACCCCCTTTTCCTTTTTGCCTATCTTTCCTTAAGGTGAGGGGAGCGGGCAGGAATTGAGAAAGGCATGCATTCAGCATGATTACCTGGAAAGTGGGAAAGGCTTGTGTGGTGAAGGGGAAGTGGGATATGAGGAGGAGGAGTAGGGATGTACATACCATTGTTGTCCCAAAGAGGCTCAACATCGCTGGTGGCCACAACGCCCACCACCTGGTGCCCAATAATCTGCCGCACTCTCCTCCAGCTCAGACAGTGGTTGGGTGTCAGGTTTCCCCCCGTCTGTGCGCTCCTGCTCCCTCCTGTTGTGAGTGAACTTAGCCTGCAAGAGAAAGGTAAGTGTGTGAGTGAATGCGGAGCAATGTGTTTGGGAGATGTGCCTGCCATAGTTGAATAGCTGTCATTGTTTGCAAGGTGTGAGATGTGGGTGTGAGTGTTGGTAGGTAGAGATTGTTGGTGGATGAGTGCTGGGCGTGTGGTGCTTTGTCCAGTGTGTGAAGGTTGTGGCTCAGATGGTGGTATGTAGCATTTCTTGAAGCATTGACTCACCCTGACCACCCGAGTGAGGTTGTCAAATTTCTTCCTGCACTGTGTGTGGGTCCTGGGGACCACAGTGCTGCCCGAGACCTGCTGGGCTACCTCCCTCCACATGGTGCAGAAGACTTGCGGCAAGGGCCTCCTATCACTTGCCGGGTACAGCACGGCCCTGTGTCTCTCCACAGCGAAGACCAATGCTTGGTTGCAGAATCTGCGGGCTCTCTCCCTGGGCCATTGATCTGCCATGAGTACAGCTGCTTGAATCATCCGGCTCCTTGGGCTTGTCCTGCTCCTGCTTGCTGACACAGGTTCACAGGCAGCAATGCTGAGAATGGAGTTCTGCTGCATCAATGAAGCTCCCCTCTAAGAACTGGAAAGAGCCAGTGGCAATGATGACCTTCGATTAGACTGCACCTGATATTGGTTAGCGTTTGGAGTGTAACGCCACTGAGCTAAGCCGTTAGCACGTGATTTAGTGCTGCCATCCATTCTCTGAGCGATGACACTGAATTTTGTGTGCAGCGAGATTCAATAGTGCCTGGCGCTAAATGTCAAACTTTTCCAAAGTTAGCGCCCACTCCTGGGCTATAATTAATTTCTCGCCCACAGTGGCCTCAGATGGTTGTACTCCACTTGAAGTGGCCTTTTTACTAACGGTAGTTTAACAATCAACCAACCTTTAAGCTGTACATCCCCTTTGTATGCTCCACAGCCCCAGTTGCTGGTGGCGAAGGCGGAAAGCTGACTGGCTGGTATCACACGGCGTGAGAATCCATAGAAAGCCGTTAGAGGAGACACAGCATTAAAGGCACCAGACTCAAAGCTGCTAAAACTGACCAACAAGCAAAATGCAGTCGTTGAGGCCTTTTATTTCCAGCCTTCGCCTCTCTTCTCCTGAAGGTTCTGACACTGGCTGAGTCCACTCCCGCCCCCCCACAGTCCCGCCCGATCCATCCCGCCCCCACCCCATCCCGTCCCGTCCCACCCCGTCCCGTCCCCCCACTGTCCATCCCCACCGTCCCGCACGTATCATCCCGCCCCCACCCCATCCCGTCCCGTCCCGTCCCCTCCCCCACCATCCCGTCCCCCACCATCCCGTCCATCCCATCCCACCCCGTCCCTCTCCCCACCATCCCTCCCCACCATCCCGTAACCCACCATCCCTCCGCCCACCCCACCATCCCCTCCCCCACCATCCCTCCGCCCACCGTCCCCCTCCACCACCATCACTCCGCCCACCATCCCCTCCCCCACCACACCATCCCCTCCCCCACCGTCCCTCCAACCACCGCCCCCTCCCCCACCGTCCCCTCCGCTCACCGTCCCCTCCGCCCACCGTCCCATCCACCCACCGTCCCCTCCCCCCACCGCAGCAGCCCCAAAACTGGGCTGGCAAAGCCCAGCTAACTCCGCACTGACCAGGGATCGAAGCAAGGATCGCTGTGGTTCAGTACCAGATGGGACAAGATCCTTTAGCAGTGAGTGGAACAGCAGCGACTGTGAAAGCCCCAAGCCACACCAGCAGGTCGAGAGGAGAGGGGCAGAAACCCAAATCATTTCCACAATCTTATCTGTGACCCGCAATTAAAAAGTATAATTCTACTTTTGCTGCTGATACCTTTAAGTATTGTAAATAATAAGTTATTCTCTCCCTTTTCCCAAATGGACGTCGTTGGCTACAAATGGGTAAACCTTCTCCCTGGCCTCTGCTGTGAAACTGGCTGTTGGGAAGCGAGAGCAGAAAGTCGAGGCAAAGTAGACCATTTTGCTCACGCCAGTGGGGTGACACTAGCCAAGCCCGGAGAGCAGCTCCAAGGGCCCACACCCTCCAGAAGGAGGCGACCACTAATGAGAAACCCCCTTGGCTCGTCCCAACTAAAATGTGTAAATTTAGATCATTTGTAAATTGGCATCAATGAAGCGATGTCCAGGGGACCCCGCTAGTGGACAACAGGTGGCTGCACCCATGGTCACCTCGGTGTGTGACAGAGATCAGGACCAGGCAGGGAGGCTCAGGCAAGGGTCTACTTTTCACTGCCAGCTCGACAATCAGACAGCTGGTTAGATGCAGACTGGAGATCAGGCCGGCTGCAAGATGCAGTATCTAAGTCTGCAGGGGCCGCTGATTGCTGTTTTAGATCTTCATAAAATTGTACCTGTTTCAATCAACCTTGGACTTCAATGAATCCTGAAACTTAAAAACGCATGAGGTGAAGTAATGTGGTGCGCGGTAACACTTCCTCCGATATCCTTGCCTGGCTGTCACCCTGAAGCCCTGTGATTAAGATCAGGAGCTAACCTGTGGGCCGCTCTCACTATACCCTGGTACTGTGTGTGGGTTCCCAACAGGACCTGCTCGCCTTTAAGCTGGTTACCATGCACTTTGCATCCGTTTCAAGCTGTGTGACCACGGGTGTTGAATGCGGCCAGTTTCCTTTGCTGGGTTGTGTTCTTCCTGTCTCAGGGCTTATCATTCTCAGCTCCCTCTCAAAAACCGAGGTTGGTACTGGTCCATGGGGTTGCAAAGGTTCATAGCATCAATGGCCACTATCTCTGTACTGCGCCTCAGCCAGGAATCCCTGCAAAAATGGAAATGGGATGAATATTTCTGTTTGCAAAGACCCCGAACATTCACTCCCTCCTCCCCAAGGTATTAATGTGGCACGGTTGGTGATTTATTTAGATAGTGAAAATAAAATTAATTCCCACAGCAACTGAAATATTGGCAATCCGCCAGAACAAATGAAACTACGGACAGCAAATGCCCCTTCAGACCCTTTCTTTTCACAGACCGTGTACAATCTGCCCTTTCACAGATGGTTTGTCTCTTCCCACTCTCCTGAAGGTGGTGACTCCCTCACTGGAGGAGTGACCAACCCCAGCGGCATTTTCTAACAAGGTAAAACCCTGAGATTTCTCACTGATGCCGAGTGTAATGCCAGGATATTACTCTCACGCAACTATCTACCTTATTCAGTTCTGTCCTACAGGGGGTTTATATATACAATAACGGATACCCGGGAGTGAGTTACTGGAGACATCAGCTCGGGGTTCTCTGACTTTAGCCTCTAACCTTCTGTAACAGAACTTCCTCAGGGCAGTGTCCGGGGCCCAACCATCTTCAGCTGTTTCATCAATGACCTTCCCTCCATCATAAGGTCAGAAATGGGGATGTTCGCTGATGACTGCAATGTTCAGTTCCATTCGCAACTCCTCATATACTGAACCAGTCCATGCCCACATGTAGCAAGATCTGGACAACATTCAGGCTTGGGCTGATAAGTGGCAGGCAACATTCGTGCCACACAAGTGCCAGGCAATGACTATCGCCAAAAAGTGAGAGTCTAACCACCGCCCCTTGACATTCAAAGGCATTACCATCACCGAATCCCCCACCATCAACATCCTGGGGCTCACCATTGACCACAAACTTAACTGGACCAGCCACATAAATTCCGTGACTACAAGAGCAGGTCATAGGCTGGGTATTCTGTGGCGAGCGTCTCACCTCCTGACACCCCAAAGCCTTTCTACCATCTACAATGCACAAGTCAGGAGTGTGATGGAATACTCTCCACTTGCCTGGATGAGTGCAGCTCCAATAACACTCAAGAAGCTCGACACCATCTAGGACAAAGCAGCCCGCTTGATTGACACTCCATCCACCATCTTAAACATTCACTCCCTCCACCATCGGCGCACCGTGGCTGCAGTGTGTGCCATCTACAGGATGCACTGCAGCAACTCGCCAGGATTTCTTCGGCAGCACCTCCCAAACCCGTGACCTCTACCACCTAGAAGGACAAGGACAGCAGGCGCATGGGAACACCACCACCTCCAAGTTCCCCTCCAAGTCACACATCATCCTGACTTGGAAGTATATCGCTGATCCTTCATCGTCGCTGGGTCAAAATCCTGGAACTCCCTCCCTAACAGCACTGTGGGACTACCTTCACTACAGGGACTGCAGCTGGTCATGAAGGCGGCTCACCACCACCTTCTCAAGGGCAACTAGAGATTGGCAATAAATGCTGGCCTTGCCAGCGACGCCCAAATCCGATGAACGAATTAAAAAAATTCTACCCCTCTCGATATAAAGGCTAACATTCCATTAGCCTTTTGATTATTTTTTGTATCTGACTACATTTTAGTGATCTGTGTACACGGAGCCCTAAATCTCTTGGGACCTCCACTGTTCCCAGCTTTTCACTATTTAGAGGATACTCGGATCCATCCTTTCTTGGTCCAAAATGGATGACTTCGCACTTACCTGCGTTGAAATCCATCTGCCAGGGTTTTGCCCACTCACTGAATCTCTCAATGGCTCTTTGTAATTTTATGCTCCTGTCTACATGACCTACGATACCACCAATCTGTGTCATCGGTAAACTTGGATATATGGCTCTCTAATGTGTTAATAAATATAGTGAATAGTTGAGGCCCCAGCACAAATCCTTGTGGGACACCACTAGTCACTTCCTTCCAACTCGAGTACACACCCATTATCCCTGCTCCCTGTCTTCCACTGCAGAACTAATCTCCTCACTAGGTCAGTAATTTGCCTTCAATTCCACGAGCTTTAATTTAGGTCTTGTGTCTTCTGAAATTATCTTGCATTCTTCACATTATTCAAACCTGCCTGATCTTGTCTCTCAATCTGCACATCTCCCAATGCAAATCGCTCAAGTTTGGAGAGTCTTTTGATAACTTGACCCCAAAACAGTTTTTTTTAAAGTTCTATAAAGTGGGTGCTCAGAAACCCACTTCCTGCACTCTTCCCCACTCACGTTCATTCTGTTCTACAACCCAAATCAAAGCCGGAGATACATAATCCCATTCCAAACGAAGAGGGTATCCAGATCTGCACTGTGTTCAGCTGGAGTCCCAACACCTTCAGGGGCCCAGGCAGTCAGGCGGAATCGCTCTGATGCAACACCTCATATCATCTCAGAAATGTCCCAGAGCACTTCACACTCAATTAAATACATTGAAGTCAGTGTTTTATGGGCAAACACAGCAGCTAATCCGTACAAAGCAAGATCACACAAACAGCAATCAGTTGAATAACCAGTTCATCCATTTTTGGGGGTGTTAGTTGAGGGAGGTGTGTTGGCCAGGATCCTGGGAGAACTCCCTGCTGTTCGACAAATAATGACACGGGATCTTTAACATCCACTTCAAAAGGCAGGTGGCACCTCGGGCAGCTAGACTATGTGCCCTCATCCTGCATTGAGACCTGAGCCCACAGCCTTTGGAGTCCGAGACGAGAGTGCTTCCAAGTGAGCCAAGCTGGAGCACGGGTGGTTTCTGTTCAAGGTCACCATCAACAGTGTGAGTACTAAAGGCGCTCAAATGGCCAATTCTGATAATCACTATTTCAGGCAAATTGTTGCTCTAAGCATCGACAGGACAGAGGGCTCCAGATCTCCACTTTGAGCAGCCATGGTTACGATAGCCCCCTACACCCAATCACCATGTTCTCTACCTGAGTGGGATGTCACTCACCTTGGCGTCTCATCATTGTAACATCTGGCCCATCTGTACGTGTCACTGTATCCGTTATATTCACTGTAACGCTGTGCTCCTGGGAATCAGATGATTGGGATCAGTGGAATCTCTCAACATTCGATCACTTTCATTGTCTGCTGTCTTCCTCCGTGCACTGGTTCTCTTTCTCCCCTCTTTCTGTTCCAAGTCTCAGATTATCACCCGGCCTGCACCAGGGGATGAGACTGGAAATCTGCCCCTCCATGCTCGGTGACGGACGGGAGACTCCCGGGGATTAACTTTCCCATCCGTTTCCCCAGCCTTCCTTGTGAGTTAGGGCCAACTCCCCATCTCTGCTGAAGATGCTGCCTGTGGTGGGGATAGTTTTACAGGGGGGGCACTGACCCTCCAATACCTTGTCCAATTGACCATTCTTTAGGTATAAGCGCCATCAGTGAGTATCGGCATGCTTTCTGAACTGAGCCCAATCCAGATCAAAGCCAATGTCCAAGACAAACGAACACTTCCAGCAGAGGTGGCGTGGTGGATATGACACTGGACTAGTTAATCCAGTGTTAAGTCAGTTCAAATCCCACCAGGGCAGTTTCAGAATTTGAATTCAGTTTAAAAAATCTGGAAGTAAAAAGCTGGTCCCAGTAAAAGTGACCGTGAAGCTGTCGGATTGTCGTAAAAACCCAACTGGTTCACTAATGTCCTTTAGGGAAGGAAATCAGCCGTCCTTACCCGGTCTGGGCATATATGTGACTCCAGTCCCACACCAAACTGGTTGACTCTTAATTGCCCTCCGAAGTGGCCCAGTGAGCCCCTCAGTTGTGCAGGGTGACTGGGGATGGACAATAAATGGTGGACTTGCCAGCGACGCCCACATCCCAACAGGTTACGTGATTGGACAATAAGGTGACAGATGGCGTATAATGTGGGGAAATGTGAGGTTATTCACTTTGGTAGGAAGAATAGGAAAACAATATTTTTTAAATTGTGAGAAACTATAAAATGTTGGCGTTCAGAGAGATTTAGGTGTCCTCGTACAGAAAACACAGAAAGCGAGCATGCAGGTACAGCAAGCAATTAGGAAGGCAAATGGCATGTTGGCCTTTATTGCAAGGGGGTTGGAGTATAAGAGTAAGGAAGTCTTACTACAATTGTACAGGGCCTTGCTGAGACCACACCTGGAGTACTGTGCACAGTTTTGCTCTCCTTATCGGAGGAAGGATATGTTTGCCTTGGTGACGGTGCAGCGAAGATTCACTAGATTGATTACTGGGATGTCCTGTGAGGAGAGATTGTGTAGAATGGGCCTATACTCTCTGGAGTTTAGAAGAATGAGAGGTGATCTCATTGAAACATACAAGATTCTGAGGGGGATTGACAGGATAGCTGCCGAGAGGTTGTTTCCCCTGGCTGGAGTGTCTAGAACTAGGGGCCATAGTCTCAGGATAAGGGGCCGGCCTTTTTGGACTGAGATGAGGAGGAATTTCTTCACATGGGAGTGTTGTGAATCTTTGGAATTCTCTGCCCCAGAGGGCAGTGGTTGCTGAGTCATTGAGAATATTCAAGGCTGAGACAAATAGATTTTTGGACTCTAGGGGAATCAAGGGCTATGGAGATCGGGCGGGAAAGTGGAGCTGAGGTCGATGATCAGCCATGACCTTATTGAATGGCGGAGCAGGCTCGAGGGGCCGAATGGCCGACTCCTGCTCTTATATCTTATGTTCTTATGGGAATGAACATAAATAAACCCTGAAAATGGTACATTTTATACAGCACCTTTAATGCAGCAACCGTCACACAGCACTGGAGGCGGTACAGGAAAACCATGGGCAAAACGGCAGGTTTGGAGGAGATTTTTTAAAGGCAGGGGGACAAGTAGTGAGGGTGAGGGAGGGAGAGTGCAGCTACTCATTGAGAAACTCCCAGCTTTTCTCTCGCACGTTTGCTAGCGTTCCTTCAGGCAGCGAGCGTTTGCTTAGCGCAGTTTCAGAGTTTGGGAGCTGCGACTCCCTGAACCATTATTTAAAAAAATCCATCTGAACCGGGCAGTAAATCGCGATAAATCCAAGCAGATCCCGAATTACACCCATGGAGAAAGAACTGGGAATGCTGAGAATGTTCCGAATGGGAGGTTCACCAGAAGCAGTGCAGACCATGGACCCTCGTCCAAGCATCAACCCGGTTTTCCTCCCTTCCAAATGCTGACTGACTATTCCATCAGACCCTGAGCTCTCCCGAATCCGAACGATTTAACCAGGAGGCTCGCTGCCGCTCGCAGCGCAAAGTAACTGAGTTAACAGAGCTGAAACCTCACAGGTAATAACAAGACATTCATTGTCCAGCAGTTTCTCGGTGAAGAGACGTGCCACGATCAGCTCCGGATTAATGAGAAATCGGATTTCCTCCTGGACAAGTCCAGAGCCAAGAACTCCACCTCCCACCAACGCTGCAGCAAAATCCTCCTGGAATCAACAGGCACACTGGTCACACCGCGCACTGCTCCAGCCCGCACTGGTCACACCGTGCACCACTCCAGCCCACACTGATCACACCGCGCACTGCTCCAGCCCACACTAGTCACACCGCACACTGCTCCAGCCCACACTGTCACACCGCGCACCGCTCCAGCCCGCACTGGTCACACCGCGCACCACTCCAGCCCACACTGGTCACACCGTGCACCACTCCAGCCCACACTGGTCACACCGCGCACCACTCCAGCCCACACTGGACAAATCGCGCACCGCTCCAGCCCAGACTGGTCACACCGCGCACCGCTCCAGCCCGCACTGGTCACACCGCACACTGCTCCAGGCCACACTGGTCACACCGTGCACCACTCCAGCCCACACTGGTCACACCGCGCACTGCACCAGGCCACACTGGTCACACCGCACACTACTCCAGCCCACACTGGTCACACCGCGCACTGCTCCAGCCCACACTGGTCACACCGCTCCAGCCCACACTGGTCACACCGCGCACCGCTCCAGCCCACACTGGTCACACCATGCACTGCTCCAGCCCGCACTGGTCACAACGTGCACTGCTCCAGCCTGCACAGTTCACACCGTGCACCGCTCCAACCCACACTGGTCACACCGCGCACCGCTCCAGCCCACACTGGTCACACCGCGCACCGCTCCAGCCTGCACTGGTCACACCACGCACCGCTCCGGCCCGCACTGGTCACACCGCGCACTGCTCCAGCCCGCAGTGGTCACACTGCGCACCGCTCCAACCCACACTGGTCACACCGCACACCGCATTAGCCCGCACTGTGCACCGCGCATTGCTCCCGCCCACACTGGTCACACCGCGCACTGCTCCAGCCCACACTGGTCACACCGCGCACTGCACCAGCCCGCACTGTGCACCGCGCACTGCTCCAGCCCACACTGGTCACACTGCTCCCGCCCACAATGGTCACACCGCACACTGCTCCAGCCCACACTGGTCAAACCGCGCACCGCACCAGCCCGCACTGTGCACTGCACACTGCTCCAGCCCACACTGGTCACACTGCTCCCGCCCACACTGGTCACACCGCGCACTGCTCCAGCCCACACTGGTCACACCGCACACTGCACCAGCCCGCACTGTGCATCGTGCACTGCTCCAGCCCACACTTGCCACAATGCTCCCACCCACAATGGTCACACCGCGCACTGCTCCAGCCCACACTGGTCAGACCGTACACCGCTCCAGCCCACACTGGTCACACCGCACACCGCTCCAGCCCGCACTGGTCACACCGCGCACCGCTCCAGGCCACACTGGTCACACTGCGCTCCGCTCCAGCCCACACTGGTCACACTGCGCACCGCTCCAGCCCACACTGGTCAAACCGCGCACTGCTCCAGCCCATCTGGTCACACCGCGCACTGCTCCAGCCCACACTGTGCACCGCGCACTGCTCCAGCCCACACTGTGCACCGCGCACCACTCCAGCTCACACTCGTCAAACCACGCACCGCTCCAGCCCACACTGGTTACACCGCACACCGCTCCAGCCCACACTGGTCACACCGCGCACCGCTCCAGCCCACACTGGTCACACCGTGCACCGCTCCAGCCTGGAGAACGGCACTTCAATGTGGATCCTTTGTAAGTTTGGAAAATACCATGTTTCAGCATCTGGTTCCTTTACTACATGGGAACTCAACAACAACTTGTATCTTTATAGGACCTTTAACATAGTAACAATGGCCCGCTGTGCTTCACAGGAGTGTAAAGCAGACAAAGATTGACCCCGAGCCACATGAGGACGAAGTACGGCAGGTGACCAAAAGCTCGGTCAAAGAGGGAGGTTTTGAGGAACGTCTTAAAGGAGGAAAGGGAGGTGGAGAGGTTTAGGGAGGGAATTCCAGAGCTCAGGGCCTCGGCAGCTAAGGCACGGCCACAAATTTTGGAGCGATTAATATCGAGGTGCCGCAAGAGGCCAGAATTCTGTCTGTCCCTCCCTCTAAAAATTTGCATGTATGACCTTTCATGTCTCTAACATGTCCCAAAGTGCCTCGCAGCCAATGAATGAGTCATGTAGTCAACTGAAGATTTCTGTATTTACACAGCGGGTGATGAACAGTTCGGATGGGTTGGCAGGAAGGCTGCCTGAGACCAGGACACTGAACTCATTGAGATGAACAGCTAGGTACTGCCATGGAGAAACAGTGGGGTTTATATTCTCAGAGGGTGAGGTCAAAGGGGCAGAAGGGCCTTCTTCGATCAAACCATTATTTTATGCTTGTGTTGTGGTGCCACAGGCAATTCCCAGTTTGGCCATGCATTGGTCAAGTCCAATTGGTAAACCTGACATCCAGGGTCACTGTAAACATGGTGCAATTACACAAGCCAGGTGACGGGAATGAAATAACTAGTATGGGCTTTCAACCCCACGAGCAGGCTGTAAAACTACGCTACACCCCGCTGTATCTGCGAGATTTAGTATCCGCTTTAAATGCAGATTTTGATTCCAGTTTCCTTCCTTCACCCCTTCTCCTGAGCCTTTCACTAGTGTACAGTAATGTTGCACAGGCCAGCGGTCGGGGCCCGTTTCTGTCAGTGACCATGAGCAGCGAGATGACAAGGGTTGTCCTGTCTGCCATTGGGTGTCCTGATTGGCTGCTGGTGCACTTCCACTTTGCTCCCCGTACCAATATATGGCACTCGCCCTTCCGCAACATGGGCCTGTGCTGTGGAGATGTTGAGCAGGCTCTTATTCATATACTTCCAGGAAGGGGGTCCAGACCAGATGGGCTCTTTCCAACTTGAGGCCAAAGCTGAACGTCACTCTGCACGATACTTTAACACGTCTTAAACATACGTCTCTCCAGTGAACTGAGCTGACAGCTGGAGCCAGTGTGGAACAATACATGGAGGGAGGTGTGGGACATCTCCTACAAGTGGTGGGACTGTGAGCAGTGTTAGACCTTTGCGTCTGCCAGTCCTCTGTTACCTGCAGCATGTCATGTTCCTCTTCTATTCTGCCCTTACAGGTGATATGAAGCTTAGTCACCTTGTACATAGATCTGGAACCAAGAGAAACATTTATTGGAACAGATGGTGGAAAGCAGCCGTTGTTGTGCAGGCACTGGGCAAGAAACGAAATGACCAAGGATTATAAATGACCACATATTTACCCCCCGCCCCCCTCCAACCCCCGACCCCCCACAATTTCCCTTCTCTCTGTCTCCGGAAGTCACTGAATTCTCACTTGGGTTCCACAGGCAGTGCTCACCCAATGATACCCAGCCTCAGTGATCATTGTCCCTGTGCAGGTTCTGACCAAGTGTTGGCAGCATATCTGTGGAGGACATCAGACCTATCGTGTCCGCGCATCAATAACACATGGACTGCAGGAGAATGGTAATAACAGGTATTTACTGAACAGAGGGTATGCTGAAACTGAAAGTACAGAAGCCTGCTATGGCTTTATCTCCAGGTGTGGTCACTGCCAGTACTGCAGTATAAAAGCAGTTCTCTCTTAAAGGTACATACACAACAATTCCTCCCCTTTTAGATAAACATTCATTTAACAATTGAATAATAACCAGTTACAATTACAATTTTCTTTGTACTATATACATCAGCTGAAAGTAATCATTTATAAATTCAGTCTTTGAGGAGGCTTCCTGATCCTGTCTGGATAGCGCCTTTCTCGAGTATCCTGTTCTTGCGGCGGAGTCGATTCTGGGTCATTGTCATTGGTTGGTTCATCAGCTTCCAATCCACTGATCCTTTGGTAGACGCAATCTGTACTTCGGGTTCATCACCAGGTGTGCCTGCTCGTGGTATGGGTTTGACTTGTCCCTGTGACTCTAGAATCTGGTCAGCATGGTGTCTCAGGATGCTCTCTCCAACGTCCACTGTGTACATTAGTGGTCCCTGCCATGTGCATATCGTTCCTGGCTGCCAGTTTTCCATTCGGTAATCGCAGGCCAAGACTGGTTGCCCTATCTTGAAATTCCTGGTTGGCTTTTCATTGATGTGCTGGAATTGCTTATTCTCAACCTCTCGTCTTATGTTTGGTTTGAGCAAGTCCAGGCGACATCTTAACCCGTGGTTAAAGAACATCATGGCTGGAGTTTGGTTGGTGACTGCATGTGTCGCATTTCGGTAAACAAACAAGAAATTATCCACCTTGTGTTGCAGTGGTAGGTTGTCGTTATACATCGCCTTTATTGCTTTTTTAAAGGTTTGAACAAACCTCTCAGCCAATCCATTTGTGGCTGGATGATATGGGGTGGATGTGTAATGCTTTACCCCATTATTCCTCAAAAACCTCCAGAAATCCTCGGACACAAGCTGTGGCCCATTGTCGGAGCAAATCTGTTCTGGCAAGCCAGTCCTGGCGAAGATGGTCCGTAGGACTACAACAGTTTTCTCCATGGTGGTGGAGGACATTTTGATGACCTCTGGCCATTTCGAATATGCATCCACGGCGATTAAAAACATTGAGTCCATAAATGGACCAGCAAAATCAATGTGTACCCGTTGCCATGGAGATGAGGGCCACTCCCATGGGTGTAGCGGGGCCTGTGGTGGAGCGTTTTGGACCTTCTGGCATCCTGTGCATCTCTTGGTCATTTCTTCGATGTCTTTATCGATTCCCGGCCACCACACAAACGCCCTGGCTACGCTCTTCATTTTCACCCCTCCCAGATAACCCTCATGAAGTTCATTGAGCATTCTTTTTCTCAACTTAGGTGGAATTACCACTCGGGTCCACACATCAAGGTCCCCCAGCACACTGACAGCTGTTCTCTCCTTGGCGAGAATGCTGGCAACAGTGAGTCGCCATGTGCTGGCCAGCCCTTCACCGTTAAATCATAGACCCGAGAGAGTGTCGGGTCATTTCTGGTTTCCTTTTCTATACTTGAGTTTGTAACAGGTAGACATTCGACTATGGTTGAATGGAATATCTCAACAGGGTCCACTGCAGGTGCTTCCTCCACCATAGGCAGTGGCAGGCGCGACAGTCCATCAACGTTTCCATGCTGTTTCATGCCCTTGCCCTTGTACTCTAGGTCGTATTGATGAGCCCCTAGAAAAATGGACCATCTTTGCAGCCGTTGCGTCGTCATCACCGGACCGCCCTTCTTTTGGTTAAACATGGAGACAAGAGGCTGGTGATCAGTCAGTAAGGTGAATTTCTGCCCATGCAGATAGTGATTGACCTTCTTCACCCCCCACACCAGGCTGAGGGCCTCCCTGTCAATCTGAGCATAGTTATGCTCGGCTGAAGTTAACGAGCGTGACGCAAAGGCTATTGGCCTCTCTGAACCGTCAAGGAATTTGTGCAACAGCACCGCTCCAATGCCGTAGGGAGACGCATCACATGCCAACCTAATCGGTAGTGATGGATTGTAGTGGGCCAATACATCTTTTGAGGTGATTAGGCATTTACATTTCTGAAAGGCACGCTTACACTCATCACTCCATTTCCATGCTCCTCCAGTTTGCAGCAGGGCATTCAGCGGGTGCAGAATTGTAGACAAGTTTGGCAAGAACTTATGGTAGTAGTTCACCAGCCCGAGGAACGACCTCAGTTGTGACACATTTCCCGGTGCTGGAGCCTTGACTACTGCCTCAATCTTGTCTGGGGACTTATGTAACCCCTCTTCATCAATCACGTGACCACAATACGAGATTTGTTTCCTGAAAAACTCGCATTTGGGGCGGTTGGCTCGTAGCCCATATTCTTGCAATCTAGTGAGCACCTACTCCAGGTTGGCAAGGTGTTCACTGTCATTTCCGCCCGTAACCAGGATGTCGTCCAAATTACACTGGGTCCCCGGGATCCCTTGCAGGACTTGTTCCATCGCCCTCTGCCAAATAGCCAGAGCTGATGCGACTCCGAATACCAGTCGGTTGTACTGGTAAAGACGTTTGTGAGTGTTTATCATCAGGTATTTCCTAGATGCTTCTTCTACCTCCATTTGTAGGTACGCTTGGGCCAGATCAATCTTCGTAAAGCATTTCCCTCCAGATAGTGAGGCGAAAATATCTTCCATCCGTGGAAGTGGAAATTGTACTGTGTGAAGGACTGGGTTCACAGTTACCTTAAAGTCCCCACAGGTGCGAACCTTCTTCAGTTCCCCAGGCCTGCTGCTCAATGACTTCTTCATTACAGGAACGATGGGTGTGGCCCACTCGCTCCAGTCCACCTTGGACAGCACACCCGAATGCTCCAGACTCTCCAGCTCTGCTTCGATGGCTGGGCGGATCGCATAAGGCCTTAAAAAAATTTGGGTTTGCGTTATCTTCCATTTTTATCATTGCCGTTATGCCTTTTAGAGTCCCAAGTCCTTGCTGGAACACCTCTTTCGTGTCAGTTAGAATTTTTGACAGTCGTCCAGGTGTGACGTCGTCATCCTTTTTGTCAGCCACAGTTAGCGCCTGAATGGAATGCCAATCCAATTGTATTTTTTGGATCCATTCACGTCCCAATAATGGTGGTCCTCCATCTTATAGTATATACAGATACAGTTCCTGTGTTTCCTTGCCGTTGTATTTAACGGGCACCCTTATTTTTCCTCTGGGGTAGACTTTTTGCCCCGTATATGTCTTCAAGACAATGGAAGTATTCTTCAAGGGAATGTGTGAGAATAGCCGCTCATAGTCTCGTCGATTCATGACTGTTAGGGCTGATCCTGTGTCCAATTCCATCTTTACTTGGGACCCTGCTATCATGTGGGTGTCCCAAATGGTTCGGTGATCCTCCTTTGCGATCATGTAGTGTAACTTTAAACAATTAGTCTCCTGCTCCCGGAGTCATTATCACTCTTCTGATCTTTCGAACTACCGTCCGTCATCTTTTGTACTTTATTGTACTTTTCCTTAGTAGTTCTTTTAGTGTTGGTTTTCTTTCCTGACCTGCAGACTTGTGCTATGTGTCACAATTGTCCACATTGCCTGCATACTTTGTCCTTAAACCAGCAATCCTTCTGGTCATGGGTTGTTCTGCCGCAGCGATAGCACTTTTCTGCTCCATATGCCATCTCATTAGCGCAATACTCTTGTGGTTTCTGTTGTATTTCCGCAGCTCCCCGTGCTGCTGCTTCGCTGAAAGCCTGTTCTAATGTAAGGTCCTTTTCCGAAAGTAGTCATTTCTGGGATCCTTCACTCTGGAGCCCGCAGACAAACTTATCCCTTAAGGTACCTGCCAGTCCTGCTCCGAACTGGCAGTGTTTCGATAACTTGCGTAGTTCCGTAAGATAGTCAGCATTACTCTCGTCTTTCTGCTGGTTTCGTTTATGGAACTTGAATCTTTCTGCTATCAGCAGCAGTGTAGGGTTTAGATGTTCCTGTAAGATATTGACAATCTCATCAAAACTTTTCTCCATTGGTTTAGCTGGGGTAATTAAATTCCGCAATAGGCCGTATGTTCTCGCACCCATCAAATTCAATAATACCGATGCCTTCTTTCCATCGGCCACCTCATTTGCCTTGCAGTACACTTCAATTCTTTCCACATACGTGGTCCAGTCTTCTACTTCGTTGTCGAAAGCAATGATGCTGCCACTCTTCGGCATCTTGGGTGGTTTAAAATGGCGCCTCCCGCGCTTTTCCTTCTTCCCCAATGGGTTAAAATGGCGCCTCCCACGCTTTTCCTTCTTCCCCCTGCTGCCAATGCTGCTCTTAGCGTTCTAACTCATAATGGCGACGCCCCGCGGCTTTCTGCGCGTCTCTCTTTTGTTAATTAATTTTTCTTCGACGTTGTCCGCTGAGCGTCTCTCAGTTCCTTCCCCTTTTTTTTTCTTAACGCAGCCCGACACTTGATCACCAGCCGCGCCCTGTGCACTCCACCATCTCTCTCTCTTTTTCTTCCCGATGACGCTGCTCAGCCCCTTTGCAGAGCCGCTCGATCGAGCTCTAGCCGGCCGCAGTCCAGGAAAGGTCAGCGCACTACCTGCTACCAGTCCGATCTGCTGGGACACCTTGACTGGAGAACCAAGCCCAGCTCTACACAGCTTCCCCTGCGATTCTCTGAACTCTGATGGATCACTGGGCGGTTGCCCATGATCAACGCCCGTTGCTCTGGCTTCGACCTCCAAGAAGCTTCTTTTCAGGGATGGATCCCCGTGAGGTGATGCAGTACTGCAGGTGAGTTTGAACCTGCTCGTCACCACTATAGTGTCCGTGCATCAATAACACACGGACTGCAGGAGAACGGTAATAAAAAGTATGTACTGAACAGAGGGTATGCTGAAACTGAAAGTACAGAAGCCTGCTATGGCTTTATATACAGGTGTGGTCACTGCCGGTACTGCAGCATAAAAGCAGTTCTCCCTTAAAGGTACATACACAACAAGACCCAGGGTCTGACTGTATCCACACTCGATGTTCACAAGAGCATTTCCCGGGAGGTCGCTGGCTGGTGCTCAGGGGCAGAAACCTTGGCCAATTTCAAAGGAACAGGAGGAGGCCATTCAGCCCCTCGATGCTGTTCCGCCATTCTATTAGATCATAGCTGTTCTTACCTCAACTCCATTTACCCGCATTTTCTCCATAGCTCTCGATACCCTTACCCAACAAAAAGCCGCTCGTCCAAGTCTCGAGAACCTCAGCAGCCACAGCCTTTCGGGGGACAGAGTGTTCCAGAATTCCACCACACTTTGCACAAAGTAAATGTTTCCTGATTCCCCACAACCCCCGCTGGAGTGACGTGTGCCCCCCCCGCCCCTGCTGGAGTGACGTGTGCACCCACTCCCCGCCCCTGCTAGAGTGAAGTGAGCCCCCACCCACCGCCCCTGCTGGAATGACATGTGCCCCCCGCCCCCGCTGGGGTGACATGTGGCCCCCCGCCCCTGCTGGAGTGACGTGTGCCCTCACCCCCCGCCCCCGCTGGAGTGATGAGTGCCCCCACCCCCCGCCCCCGCTGGAGTGAAGTGTGCCCCCCGCCCCCGCTGGAGTGACGTGTGCCCCCACCCACCGCCCCTGCTAGAGTGAAGTGTGCCCCCACCCACCGCCCCTGCTGGAATGACATGTGCCCCCCGCCCCCGCTGGGGTGACATGTGCCCCCCCGTCCCTGCTGGAGTGACGTGTGCCCTCACCCCCCGCCCCCGCTGGAGTGATGTGTGCCCCCACCCCCGCTGGAGTGACGTGTGCCTCACCACGCCCCCACTGGAGTGACGTGTGCCCCTCCGCCCCCGCTGGAGTGATGTGTGCCCCCACCCCCGCTGGAGTGACGTGTGCCTCACCCTGCCCCCACTGGAGTGACGTGTGCCCCCCCGCCCCCGCTGGAGTGACGTGTGCCCCCCCGCCCCCGCTGGAGTGATGTGTGCCCCCCGCCCCCGCTGGAGTGACGTGAGCCCCCCCGCTGGAGTGATGTGTGCCCCCCCCGCCCGCGCTGGAGTGATGTGTTCCCCCCCGCCCCCGCTGGAGTGACGTGTGCCCCGCCGCCTCCGCTGGAGTGACGTGTGCCCCGCCGCCCCCAAATGTGTGACGTGTGCCCCCCCATGCCCCCGCTGGAGTGATGTGTGCCCCCCCTCCACCCCCCGCTGGAGTGACGTGAGCCCCCCCTCCCCCCTCTGCTGGAGTGACGTGTGCCCCCCCACTGACCCCCACTGGAGTGATGTGTGCCCCCCCGCTGTAGTGACGTGCCCCCCCCACGCTGCAGTGACGTGTGCCCACCCCTGCTGACTTGACGTGTGCCCCCCTCCCCCCGCTGGCGATCCGACTCGGTGCAACTCAGCAATGAGCTCTGAACTGAGCGAGGGGGAAAGTTCTATCGTTGAATTTGGGAAGGTTGTGAGATGTAACTTTCAGCAGTGTAAGTTTTGGATAAGCAGTTCGACAAATAAAAAGACACTCTCGGCAATTTGCTGCCGTCCACCAAGGCGCTATCTGGGAATAACCGAAGCTGCCCTTACAGCACTCTCTATTGGCATTTAAAAGGGCACCCATCCACCACCTTAAACATTCACTCCCTCCACCACCAGCGTACCGTGGCTGCAGTGTGTACCATCTAGAAGATGCACTGCAGCAACTCGCCAAGGCTTCTTCGGCAGCACCTCACAAACCTGCAACCTCTACCACCTAGAAGGACAAGGGCAGCAGATGCATGGGAACACCACCACCTCCAAGTTCCCCTCCAAGTCACACACCATCCTGGCTGTGGAAATATATCACCGATCATTCATCGTTGCTGGGTCAGAATCCTGGCACTCCCTCCCTAACAGCACTGTGGGAGTACCTTCACCACACGGACTGCAGCAGTTCAAGCAGGCGGCTCACCACCACCTTCTCAAGGGCAACTAGGGATTCGCAATAAATGTCCATGAAATAATTTAAAGAAAAGAAACTACATGCCACTTTTGCCCATTACCAGTTGATCATTCATGGCTTTTAACACAGGGAGTCAAGGAGCAAGTGAAACAAGGTTAAAGGTGAGGAATAATTGGAGGGTGTGCTGACGTAACCTGTGGGATTTTCTGCCACAGAAGGCTGTGGAGGCCAAGTCACTAAATATATTTAAGAAGGAGATAAATAGATTTCTCGACACAAAAGGCATCAAGGGGTATGGGGAGAGAGCGGGAATATGGCATTGAGATAGAGGATCAGCCATGTTCATATTGAATGGCGGAGCAGGCTCAAAGGACCTACACCTGTTTTATATTTTTCTATGTTTCTATATAACTCCTTCCTCCAACATAAAGTCACACATTCTGTCCTCGTTTTATACAAGACTATATTTGCAGTTAAATAACAAATGGTATAGCAGAAAAGCAGCACCACCGCAGGTGGGAGGATGTCATTACAAGTTCAATCTGCAGTTCTCATTCTGAACAGAGGAAATTAAAATGGGGAACTTGTGCACGGATGCGTGACACCAGGAAGTAAGGTTTTGTAGACAGGAAGTGTGCACAGACAGCAGACCTGGAGTCTCCGCTCAGTTGCGCTGTTTTTTTGCGCAATTAGCCTGAAATCGGCGCCAAGGATCGCGGAATTTATAAGTGCAAATTACACTCAGCGCGAATTGAGTTTCGGCGATCTGTTGCGCCGGTTTAAAGCCGGCCCCTCCCACGAAACCGGCCACGCCACCAGATCGGATTAAACACCGCGGTGCACTTCCGCTAACTGCGCCCGTTTGCGGTCCTTCGATGAGGCTCCAAAAAACCTTTTAGATGCAAAGACACTAATGGGCACGTTTTAAAAGCTTTTGATCACAATTTTTTTGAATTTACTAAGAAACTGTCTGCTGTTCACCAATGAAGCTAGTAAAAGGCTAGGTAAAGTTTTGAAAGTCTTTTTCAGTTACTGATAGTGTAGAGGGAGATTTACTCTGTACCTAACCCGTGCTGTACCTGCCCTGGTGAGTGTTGGATGGGACAGTGTGGAGGGAGCTTTACTCTGTATCTAACCCGTGCTGTACCTGACCCGGGAGTGTTTGCTGGGTAATTGCAGATGGAGCATTACTCTCTATCTAACCCGTGCTGTACCTGCCCTGGGGATTGTTTGATGGGACGGTGTAGAGGGAGCTTTACTCTGTATCTAACCATTGCTGTACCAGCCCTGGGAGTGTTTGATGGGACAGTGTAGATGGAGCATTACTCTGTATCTAACCCGTGCTGTACCAGCCCTGGGAGCGTTTGATTTGAGAGTGCAGAGGGAGCTTTACTCTGTATCTAACCTGTGCTGTTCCTGCCCTGGGAGTGTTTGATGGGACAGCGTAGAGGGAGCTTTATTCTGTATCTAAGCCGTGCTGTACCTGCCCTGGGAGAGTTTGATGGGAGAGTGTAGACAGAGCTTTACTCTGTTTCTAACCCGTGCTGTACCTGCCCTGGGAGTGTTTTCTTGGGGCAGTATGGAAGGAGCTTTACTCTGTATTTTACACGTGCTGTACCAGCCCTAGGAGTGTTTGATGGGACAGTGTCGATGGCGCTTTACTCTCTATCTAACCCGTGCTGTACCTGCCCTGGGATGTTTGATGGGTCACTGTAGAGGGAGCTTTACTCTGTATCTAACTCCTGCTGTACCTACCCTGGGAATGTTTGACGGGACAGTGTAGAGGGAGCTTTACTCTGTATCTAACCCGTGCTGTACCTGCCCTGGGAGTGTTTGATGTGACAGTGTAGAGAGAGCTTTACTCTGTATCTAACCCGTGCTGTACCTGCCCTGGGAAAGCTTGATGGAACAGTGTAGAGAGAGCTTTACTCTGTATCTAACCTGTGCTATTCCTGCCGTGGGAGTGATTGATGGGACAGTGTCGAGGGAGCATTACTCTGTTACTAACCCGTGCTGTACGTGTCCTGGGAGTGATTGATGGGCCAGTATAGAAGGAGCTTTACTCTATCTAACCAGTGCTGTACCTGTCCTGTGAATGTTTGATGGGGCAGTGCAGAGGGAGCTTTACCCTTTATCTAACCCGTGCTGTTCCTGCCCTGGGAGTGTTTGATGGAATAGTGTAGAGGGAGCTTTACTCTGCTTCTAACCCGTGAGATAACTTCCCTGGGAGTGTTTCATAGGACAGTGTAGAGGGAGCTTTACTCTATATCTAATCTGTGTTGTACCTGCCTTGGGAGTGTTTGAATGGACAGTGTAGAGTGAGCATTACTCTATATCTAACCCCAGCTGCACCTGCCCTGGGAGTGTTGATGGGGAAGTGTAGAGGGAGGGTTACTCTGTACCTTACCAATGCTCTACCTGCCCTGGGGAGTGTTTGATCGGACAATGTAGAGGGAGCTTTACTCTGTATCTAACCCGTGCTGTACCTGCCTGGGAGTGTTTGATGGGACAATGTACAGGGAGTTTTACTCTATTTAACCCGTGCTATACCTGATCTGAGTGTGTTTGATAGGACACTGTAGAGGGAGCTTTACTCAATATCTAACCGGAGCTGTTCCTGCCCTGGGGAGTGTTTGATGGGACAGTGTAGAGGGAGCTTTATGCTGTATCTAACCCGTGCTGTACCTGCCTTGGGAGTATTTGATGGGACAGTGTACAGGGAGTTCTCCTCTATTTAACCCGTGCTATACCTGATCTGAGTGTGTTTGATAGGAATGTGTGGAGGGAGCTTTAATCTGTATCTAACACGTGCTGTACCTGCCCCGGGAGTGTTTGATGGGACAATGCTGTGAGAGCTTTACTCTGTATCTAACCTGTGCTGTTCCTGCCCTGGGAGTGTTTGATTCAACAGTGTTGAGGGAGCTATACTCTGTATCTAACCCGTGCTCTACTTGCCCTGGGAGTGTTTGATGGGACAGTGTAGACGGAGCTTTACTCTGTTTCCATCCCATGATGTACCAGCCCTGGGAGTGTTTGATGGGACAGTATAGTGGGAGCTTTACTCTGTATCTAACCGGTGCTGATCCTGCCCTGGGAGTGTTTGATTGGACAGTTTAGAGGGAGCTTTAATCTGTATCTAACGCATGCTGTACCTGCCCTGGAAGTGTTTGATGGGACAGTGTAGAGGGAGTTTTAGTCTGTACCTAACCCGTGCTGTAACTGCCCTGGTGAGTGTTTGATGGGACAGTGTACAGGGAGCTTTACTCTGTATCTAACCCGTGCTGCCCCTGTCCCAGGAGTGTTTGATGGGGCAATGTAGAAGGAGCTTTGCACTGTATCTAACCCGTGCTGTTCCTGCCGTGGGGGTGTTTGATGGGGCAGTGTAGAGGGAGCTTTACTCTGTATCTAACCCGTGCTATTCCTGCCCTGGGAGTGTTTGATAGGATATGCAGAGGGAGCTTTACTTTGCATCTAACCTTTGTTGTAACTGCCCTGGGAGTTTTTGATGGGACAGTGTAGAGGGAGCTTTACTCTGTATCTTATCCGTGCTGTACCTGCCCTAGGAGAGATTGATGGGACACTGTAGAGTGAGCTTTACTCTGTATCTAATCTGTGTTGTACCTGCCCTGGGAGTGTCTGATAGGACAGTGTAGCGTGAGCTTTACACTGTATCTCAACTGTGTTGTACCTTGCCTGGGAGTGTTTGATGGGACAGTGTAGAGGGAGCTTTACTCTGCATCTAACCCGTGCTTGTCCTGCCCTGGGAGAGTTTGATGGGACAGTGTAGAGCGAGCATTACTCTGTATCTATCACTAGCTGTACCTGCCCCGGGACTGTTTGATGGGACAGTGTACAGGGAGCTTTGCTCTGTATCTAACCTGTGCTGTTCCTGCCCCGGGAGTGTTTGATGGGATAGTGTAGAGGGAGAGTTACTCTGTACCCAACCCGTGCTGTACCTGCCCTGGGGAGTGTTGGATGGGACAGTGTAGAGGGAGCTTTACTCTGTATCTAACCCGTGCTGTACCTGACCCGGGAGTGTTTGCTGGGTCAATGCAGAGGGATCATTACTCTGTATCTAACCCGTGCTGTTCCTGCCCTAGGGATTGTTTGAAGGGACAGTGTAGAGGGAGCTTTACTCTGAATCTAACCTGTGCTGTTCCTGCCCTGTGAATGTTTGATGGGACAGTGTAGAGGGAACTTTACTCTGTATCTAACCCGTGTTGTACCTGCCCTGGGAGTGTTTGATGGGACAGTGTAGACAGAGCTTTACTCTGTGCCTAACCCGTGCTGTACCTGCCCTGGGAGTGTTTGATGGGGTAGTATAGAAGGAGCTTTACTCTGTATCTAACACGTGCTCAGCCCTGGGAGTGTTTGATGGGACAGTGTGGATGGGGCTTTACACTGTATCTAACCCGTGCTGTACCAGCCCTGGGAGTGCTTGATTTTAGAGTGTAGAGGGAGCTTTACTCTGTTTCTAACCCGTGCTGTACCTGCCCTTAGAATGTTTGATGGGACAGTGTAGAGGGAGCTATACTCTGTATCTAACCCGTACTGTTCCTGCCCTGGTAGTGTTTGCAGGAACAGTGTCGACGGAGCTTTACTCTGTATCTAACCCATGCTGTACCAGCCCTGGGAGTGTTTGATGGGACAGTGTAGGTGGAGCCTTACTCTGTATCTAACCTGTGCTGTTCGTGTCCTGGGAGTGTATGATGGGACAGTGTAGAGGGAGCATTACTCTGTATCTAACCCTAGCTGTACCTGCCCCGGGAGTGTATGATGGGACAGTGTACAGGGAGTTTTACTCTGTATCTAACCTGTGCTGTTCCTGCCCCGTGAGTGTTGGATGGGACAGTGTAGAGGGAGATTTACTCTGTATCTAAGCCGCGCTGTACCTGACACGGGAGTGTTTGCTGGGTCAATGCAGAGGGAGCTTTACTCTATATTTAACCTCTGCTGTAACTGCCCTGGGGAGTGTTTGATGGGACAGTGTAGAGGGAGCTTTATTCTGTATCTAACCTGTGCTGTTGCTGCCCTGGGAGTGTTTGATGGGACAGTGTAGAGGGAGCTTTCCTCTGTATCTAACCCGTGCTGTACTTGCCCTGGGAGTGTTTGATGGGACAGTGTAGACAGAGCTTTACTCTGTTTCTAACCCGTGCTGTAGCTGCCCTGGGAGTTTTTATGGGGCAGTACAGAAGGAGATTTACTCTGTATTTAACACGTGCTCTACCAGCCCTAGGAGCGTTTGATGGGACAGTGTAGATGGAGCTCTACTCTGTATCTAACCCGTGCTGTACCTGCCCTGGGAATGTTTGATGGGACAGTGTAGAGGGAGCTTTACTCTGTATCTAACCCGTGCTGTACTTGCCCTGGGAGTGTTTGATGGGAGAGTGTAGACAGAGCTTTACTCTGTTCCTAATCCGTGCTGTACCTGCCCTGGGAGTGTTTGATGGGGCAGTATAGAAGGAGCTTTACTCTGTATCTAACACGTGCTCAGCCCTGGGAGTGTTTGATGGGACAGTGTGGATGGAGTTTTACACTGTATCTAACCCGTGCTGTACCAGCCCTGGGAGTGCTTGATTTTAGAGTGTAGAGGGAGCTTTACTCTGTTTCTAACCCGCGCTGTACCTGCCCTTAGAATGTTTGATGGGACAGTGTAGAGGGAGCTTTACTCTGTATCTAACCCATACTGTTCCTGCCCTGGTAGTGTTTGAAGGAACAGTGTCGACGGAGCTTTACTCTGTATCTAACCCATGCTGTACCAGCCCTGGGAGTGTTTGATGGGACAGTGTAGGTGGAGCCTTACTCTGTATCTAACCTGTGCTGTTCGTGTCCTGGGAGTGTATGATGGGACAGTGTAGAGGGAGCATTACTCTGTATCTAACCCTAGCTGTACCTGCCCCGGGAGTGTTTGATGGGACAGTGTACAGGGAGTTTTACTCTGTATCTAACCTGTGCTGTTCCTGCCCCGTGAGTGTTGGATGGGACAGTGTAGAGGGAGATTTACTCTGTATCTAAGCCGCGCTGTACCTGACACGGGAGTGTTTGCTGGGTCAATGCAGAGGGAGCTTTACTCTATATTTAACCTCTGCTGTAACTGCCCTGGGGAGTGTTTGATGGGACAGTGTAGACAGAGCTTTACTGTGTTTCTAACCCGTGCTGTAGCTGCCCTGGGAGTTTTTTATGGGGCAGTACAGAAGGAGATTTACTCTGTATTTAACACGTGCTCTACCAGCCCTAGGAGCGTTTGATGGGACAGTGTAGATGGAGCTCTACTCTGTATCTAACCCGTGCTGTACCTGCCCTGGGAATGTTGGATGGGACACTGTAGAGTGAGCTTTACTCTGTATCTAACCCGTGCTGTTCCTGCACTGGTAGTGTTTGACGTAACAGTGTAGAGGGAGCTTTACTCTGTATCTAACCCAAGCTGTGCCAGCCCTGGGAGTGTTTGATAGGACAGTATTGATGGAGCTTCACTCTGTATCTAACCCGTGCTGTACCTGCCCTGGGAGTGTTTGATGGGAAAGTCTAGAGGGAGCTTTACTCTGTATCTAACCCGTGCTGTACCTGCCCTGGGAGTGTTTGATGTGACAGTGTACAGGGAGCTTTACTCTGTATCTAACCCGTGCTGTACCTGCCCTGGGAGTGTTTGGTGGAACAGTGTAGAGGGAGCTTTACTCTGTATCTAACCTGTGCTATTCCTGCCCTGGGAGTGTTTGATGGGACAGTGTCGAGGGAGCTTTACTCTGTTTCTAACCCGTGCTGTCCATGTCCTGGGAGTGTTTGATGGGCTAGTATAGAAGGAGCTTTACTCTATCTAACCCGTGCTGTACCTGCCCTGGGAGTGTTTGATGGGACTGTGTAGAGGGAGCTTTACTGTGAATCTAACCTGATAAGTAACTGACCTGTGACTGTTTGATGGGACACTGTAGAGGGAGCGTTACTCTAATCTCTGCAGGACCTGCCCTGGGAGTGTTTGAGGCAGCGTTACTCTGTATATAACCCTATCTGTACCTGCCCTGGGAGTGTATGATGGGACAGTATAGAGGGAGCTTTACTCTGTATCTAACCCGTGCTGCACCTGCCCTGGGAGTGTTTGATGTGACAGTGTACAGGGAGCTTTACTCTGTATCTAACCCGTGCTGTTCCTGCCCTGGGAGTGTTTGATGAAATAGTGTTGAGGGAGCTTTACTCTGATTCTAACCCGTGCTTTACGTGTCCTGGGAGTGTTTGATGGGACGCTGTAGAGGGAGGGTTACTCTGTACCTAACCAATGCTCTACCTGCCCTGGGTAGTGTTTGATGGGACAGTGTAGAGGGAGCTTTACTCTGTATCTAACCCTAGCTGTACCTGCCCCGGGAGTGTTTGATGGGACAGTGTACAGCGAGCTTTACTCTGTATCTTACCTGTGCTTTTCCTGCCCCGGGAGTGTTAGATGGGATAGTGTAGAGGGAGATTTACTCTGTACCTAACCCGTGCTGCAACTGCCCTGGGGAGTGTTGGATGCGGCAGTGTAGAGGGAGCTTTACTCTGTATCTAACCCGTGCTGTACCTGACACGGGAGTGTTTGCTGGGTCAATGCAGAGGGAGCATTACTCTGTATCTAACCCGTGCTGTTCCTGCCCTGGGTATTGTTTGATTGGACTGTGTAGGGGGAGCTTTACTCTGTATCTAACACGTGCTGTACCAGCCCTGGGAGTGTTTGATGGGACAGTGTGGATGGAGCTTTACTCTGTATCTAACCCGTGCTGTACCAGCCCTAGGGGTGCTTGATTGGAGAGTGTAGAGGGAGCGTTACTCTGTATCTAACCATAGCTGTACCTGCCCCGGGAGTGTTTGACGGGTCAGTGTACAGGGAGCTTTACTCTGTATTTAACCTGTGCTGTAACTGCCCTGGGGAGTGTTTGCTGGGTCAATGCAGAGGGAGCATTACTCTGTATCTAACCCGTGCTGTTCCTGCCCTGGGTATTGTTTGATGGGACAGTGTAGAGGGAGCTTGACTCTGTTTCTAACCCGTGCTGTACCTGCCCTGGGAATGTTTGATGTGGCAGTGTAGAGGGAGCTTTACTCTGTATCTAACCCGTACTGTTCCTGCCCTGGTAGTGTATGATGGAACAGTGTAGACGGAGCTTTACACTGTATCTAACCCATGCTGTACCAGCCGTGGGTGTGTTTGATCGGACAGTATAGATGGAGCTTTACACTGTATCTAACCCGTGCTGTACGTGTCCTGGGACTGTTTGATGGGACAGTGTAGAGGGAGCGTTACTCTGTATCTAACCACAGCTGTACCTGCCCCGGGAGTGTTTGATGGGACAGTGTACAGGGAGCTTTACTCTCTATCTAACCTGTGCTGTTCCTGCCCTGGGAGTGATTGATGGGACAGTGTACAGGGAGCTTTACTCTGTATTAACCCGTGCTGTACTTGCCCTGGGAGTGTTTGATGGGACAGTGTAGACAGAGCATTACTCTGTTTCTAACCCATGCTGTACCTGCCCTGGGAGTGTTTTATGGGGCAGGAAAAAAGGAGCTTTGCTCTGTATCTAACAGGTGCTCTACCAGCCCTGGGAGCGTTTGATGGGACAGTGTAGATGGAGCTCTACTCTACATTTAACCCGTGCTGTACCTGCCCTGGTAATGTTTGATTGGACACTGTCGAGGGAGCTTTACTCTGAATCTAACCCGTGCTGTCCCTGCACTGGTAGTGTTTGATGGAACAGTGTAGAGAAAGCTTTACTCTGCATCAAACCCATGCTGTACCAGCCCTGGGAGTGTTTGATGGGACAGTGTAGATGGAGCTTTACTCTGTCTCTAACCCGTGCTGTACCTGCCCTGGGAGTGTTTGATGGGACAGTGTAGAGGGAGCTTTACTCTGTATCTAACCTGTGCTCTTCCTGCCCTGGGTATGTTTGATGGGACAGTGTAGATGGAGCTTTACTCTGTCTCTAACCCGTGCTGTACCTGCCCTGGGAGTGTTTGATGGGCCAGTATAGAAGGAGATTTACTCTATCTAACCCGTGCTGTCCCTGCCCTGGGAGTGTTTGATGGTCAGTGTAGAGGGAGCTTTAATCTGTCTCGAAACTGAGATGTACGTGCCCTGGGAGTATTGATGGGAGAGTGCAGACGGAGCTTTACTCTGTTTCTAACCCGTGCTGTGCCTGCCCTGGGAGTGTTTGATGGGGCAGTAGCGAAGGTGCGTTACGATGTATCTAACACGCGCTGTACCAGCCTTGGGAGTGTTTGATGGGACAGTGTTCATGGAGCTTTACTCTGTATGTATCCCATGCTGTACCTGCCCTGGGAGTGTTTGATTGGTAAGTGTAGAGAGAGCTTTACGCTGTATCTAACCTGTGCTGTACCTGCCCTGTGAATTTTTGATGGGACAGTGTAGAGGGAGCTTTACTCTGTATCTAACACGTGCTGTTTCTGCCCTGGTAGTGTTTGATGGAACGGTGTAGAGGGAGATTTACTCTGTATCTAGCCCGTGCTGTACCAGCCCTGGGAGTGTTTGATGGGACAGTGCAGATGGAGCTTTACTCTGTATCTAACCCGTGCTGTAACTGCCCTGGGAGTGTTTGATGGGACAGTGTAGAGGGAGCTTTACTCTGTATCTAACCCGTGCTTTTTCTGCCCTGGGGTTGTTTGATGGGACAGTGTAGAGTCAGCTTTACTCTGTATCTAACCTGTGCTGTTCCTGCCCTGGGAGTGTTTGATGGGACAGTGTACAGGGAGCTTTACTGTGTATCTAACCCGTGCTGCACGTGCCCTGGGAGTGTTTGATGGGACACTGTAGACGGAGCTTTACTCTGTTTCTAACCCGTGAGATAACTACCCCTGGGAGTGTATGATAGGACAGTGTAGAGGGAGCTTTACTCTATATCTAATCTGTGTTGTACCTGCCTTGGTAGTCTTTGATGGAACTGTGTAGAGGGAGCTTTACTCTGTATCTAACCGGTGCTGATCCTGCCCTGGGAGTGTTTGATGGGACAGTGTAGAGGGAGCTTTAATCTGTATCTAACGCATGCTGTACCTGTCCTGGGAGTGTTTGATGCGAAAGTGTAGAGGGAGCGTTACTCTGTATCTAACCCTGGCATTTCCTGCCCCGGGAGTGTTTGATGGGACAGTGTAGAGGAAGCTTTTCTCTGTACCTAACCCGTGTTGTAACTGCCCAGGGGAGTGTTTGATGGTCAGTGTAGAAGGAGCTTTACTCTGTATCTAACACGTGCTGCACCTGCCCCGGGAGTGTTTGATGGGGCAATGTAGAAGGAGCTTTGCTCTGTATCTAACCCGTGCTGTTCCCGCCCTGGGAGTGTTTGATGGGGCAGTGTAGAGGGAGCTTTACTCTGTATCTAAGCCGTGCTATTCCTGGCCTGGGAGTGTTTGATAGGATAGGGTAGAGGGAGCTTTACTTTGCATCTAATCTGTGTAGTAACTGCCCTGGGAGTTTTTGATGGGACAGTTTAGAGGGAGCTTTACTCTGCATCTTACCCGTGCTGTACCTGCCCTAGGAGAGTTTGATGGGACACTGTAGAGTGAACTTTACTCTGTATCTAATCTGTGTTGTACCTTGCCTGTGAGTGTTTGATAGGACAGTGTAGAGGGAGATTTACACTGCATCTAACCCGTGCTTTTCCTGCCCTGGGAGAGTTTGATGGGACAGTGTAGAGGTAGCTTTACTCTGTTTCCAACCCATGCTGTACTTGTCCTGGGAGTGTTTGATGGGACAGTTTAGAGAGAGCGTTACTCTATATCTAACCCTAGATGCACTTGCCCCGGGAGTGTTTGATGGGACAGTGTACAGGGAGCTTTACTCTGTATATAACCTGTGCTGTTCCTGCCCCGGGAGTGTTTGATGGGATAGAGTAGAGGGAGATTTACTCTGTACCCAAACCGTGCTGTACTTGTCCTGGGGAGTGTTGGATGGGACAGTGTAGAGGGAGCTTTACTCTGTATCTAACCCGAGCTGTTCCTGACCCGGGAGTGTTTGCTGGGTCGATGCAGAGGGAGCATTACTCTGTATCTAACCCGTGCTGTACCTGCCCTGGGGATTGTTTAATGGGACATTGTAGAGGGAGCTTTACTCTGTATCTAACCTGTGCCCTGCCCTGGGAGTGTTTGATGGCACAGTGCAGAGTGAACTTTGCCCTGTATCTAACCCGTGTTGTACCTGCCCTGGGAGTATTTGATGGGACAGTGTAGACCGAGCTTTACTCTGTTTCTAACCCGTGCTGTACCTGCTGTGCGAGTGCTTGTTTGGAGAGTGTAGAGGGAGCTTTACTCTGTATCTAACCTGTGCTGTACCTGCCCTGGGAATGTTTGATGGGACAGTAGAGAGGGAGCTTTACTCTGTATCTAACCCGTACTGTTCCTGCCCTGGTAGTGTTTGATGGAACAGTGTAGACGGAGCTTTACTCTGTATTGAACCCATGCTGTACCAGCCCTAGGAGTGTTTGATGGGACAGTGTAGATGGAGCTTTACTCTGTATCTAACCCGTGCTGTTCGTGCCCTGGGAGAGTTTGATGGCACTGTGTAGAGGGAGTTTTACTCTGTATCCAACCCATTCTGTAGCTGTTCTGGGCATGTTTGTTGGGACAGTGTAGAGGGAGCGTTACTCTGTATCTAACCCTAGCTGTACCTGGCCCGGGATTGTTTGATGGGACAGTGTACAGGGAGCTTAACGCTGTATCTAACCTATGCTGTTCCTGCCCCATGAGTGTTTGATGGGACAGTGTAGAGGGAGATTTACTCTGTACCTAACCCGTGCTGTACCTGCCTTGGGGAGTGTTGGATGGGACAGTGTAGAGGGAGATTTACTCTGTAGCTAAGCCACGCTGTACCTGACATTGGAGTGTTTGCTGGGTCAATGCAGGGGGAGCATTACTCTGTATTTAACCTGTGCTGTAACTGCCCTGGGGAGTGTTTGATGGGACAGTGTCGAGGGAGATTTACACTGTATCTAACCTGTGCTGTTCCTGCCCTGGGAGTGTTTGATGGGACAGTGTAGAGGGAGCTTTGCTCTGAATCTTACCCGTGCTGTACTTGCCCTGGGAGTGTTTGATGGGACAGTGTTGACAGAGCTCTACTCTGTTTCTAACCCGTGCTGTACCTGCCTTGGGGATGTTTGATGGGACACTGTAGAGGGAGCTTTACTCTGTATCTAACCCGTGCTGTTCCTGCACTGGTAGTGTTTGATGGAACAGTGTAGAGGGAGCTTTACTCTGTATCTAACCCATGCTGTACTAGCCCTGGGAGTGTCTGATGGGACAGTGTAGATGGAGCTCTACTCTGTATCTAACCCGTGCTGTACCTGCCCTGGGAGTGTTTGATGGGACAGTGTAGAGGGAGCTTTACTCTGTATCTAACCCGTGCTATACCTGTCCTGGGAGTGCTTGATGTGACAGTGTACAGGGAGATTCACTCTGTATCAAACCCGTGCTGTACCTGCCCTGGGAGTGTTTGATGGAACAGTGTAGAGGGATCTTTACTCTGTATCTAACCTGCGCTATTCCTGCCCTGGGAGTGTTTGATATGACAGTGTACAGGGAGCTTTAATCTGTTTCTAACCCGTGCTGTACGTGTCCTGGGAGTGTTTGATGGGCCAGTATGGAAGGAGCTTTACTCTATCTAACCCGTGCTGTACCTGCGCTGGGTGAGTTTGATGGGACAGTGTAGAGGGAGCTTTACTCTGAATCTAATTTGTGATGTAACTGACCTGGGACTGTTTGATGGGACACTGTGGAGGGAGCGTTACTCTAATCTCTGCAGGACCTGCCCTGGGAGTGTTTGAGGGTGCGTTACTCTGTATATAACCCTATCTGTAGCTGCCCTGAGGAGTGTTTGATGGGACAGTGTAGATGGAGCTTTACTCTGTATCTAACCCGTGCTGTTCCTGCCCTGGGAGAGTTTGATGGGACTGTGTAGAGGGAGTTTTACTCTGTATCCAACCCATTCTGTACCTGTCCTGGGCGTGTTTGTTGGGACAGTGTAGAGGGAGCGTTACTCTGTATTGAAAGCTTGCTGTACCTGGCCCGGGATTGTTTGATGGGACAGTGTACAGGGAGCGTTACTCTGTATCTAACCTGTGCTGTTCCTGTCCCGTGAGTGTTTGATGGGACAGTGTAGAGGGAGATTTACTCTGTACCTAACCCGTGCTGTACCTGCCTTGGGGACTGTTGGATGGGACAGTGTAGAGGGAGATTTACTCTGTATCTAAGCCGCGCTGTACCTGACACGGAAGTGTTTGCTGGGTCAATGCAGGGGGAGCTTTACTCTGTATTTAACCTGTGCTGTAACTGCCCTGGGGAGTTTTCGATGGGACAGTGTCGAGGGAGATTTATGCTGTATCTAACCTGTGCTGTTCCTGCCCTGGGAGTGTTTGATGGGACAGTGTAGAGGGAGCTTTACTCTGAATCTTACCCATGCTGTACTTGCCCTGGGAGTGTTGGATGGTACAGTGTAGACAGAGCTCTACTCTGTTTCTAACCCGTGCTGTACCTGCCTTGGGGATGTTTGATGGGACACTGTAGAGGGAGATTTACTCTGTATCTAACCCGTGCTGCTCCTGCACTGGCAGTGTTTGATGGAAAAGTGTAGAGGGAGCTTTACTCTGTATCTAACCCATGCTGTATTAGCCCTGGGAGTGTCTGATGGGACAGTGTAGATGGAGCTTTGCTCTGTATTTAACCATTGCTGTATCTGCCCTGGGAGTGTTTGATGGGACAGTGTAGAGGGAGCTTTACTCTGTATCTAACCCGTGCTTTTTCTGCCCTGGGGTTGTTTGATGGGACAGTGTAGAGTCAGCTTTACTCTGTATCTAACCTGTGCTGTTCCTGCCCTGGGAGTGTTTGATGGGACAGTGTACAGGGAGCTTTACTGTGTATCTAACCCGTGCTGCACGTGCCCTGGGAGTGTTTGATGGGACACTGTAGACGGAGCTTTACTCTGTTTCTAACCCGTGAGATAACTACCCCTGGGAGTGTATGATAGGACAGTGTAGAGGGAGCTTTACTCTATATCTAATCTGTGTTGTACCTGCCTTGGTAGTCTTTGATGGGACTGTGTAGAGGGAGCTTTACTCTGTATCTAACCGGTGCTGATCCTGCCCTGGGAGTGTTTGATGGGACAGTGTAGAGGGAGCTTTAATCTGTATCTAACGCATGCTGTACCTGTCCTGGGAGTGTTTGATGCGAAAGTGTAGAGGGAGCGTTACTCTGTATCTAACCCTGGCATTTCCTGCCCCGGGACTGTTTGATGGGACAGTGTAGAGGAAGCTTTTCTCTGTACCTAACCCGTGTTGTAACTGCCCAGGGGAGTGTTTGATGGGCAGTGTAGAAGGAGCTTTACTCTGTATCTAACACGTGCTGCACCTGCCCCGGGAGTGTTTGATGGGGCAATGTAGAAGGAGCCTTGCTCTGTATCTAACCCGTGCTGTTCCCGCCCTGGGAGTGTTTGATGGGGCAGTGTAGAGGGAGCTTTACTCTGTATCTAAGCCGTGCTATTCCTGGCCTGGGAGTGTTTGATAGGATAGGGTAGAGGGAGCTTTACTTTGCATCTAATCTGTGTAGTAACTGCCCTGGGAGTTTTTGATGGGACAGTTTAGAGGGAGCTTTACTCTGCATCTTACCCGTGCTGTACCTGCCCTAGGAGAGTTTGATGGGACACTGTAGAGTGAACTTTACTCTGTATCTAATCTGTGTTGTACCTTGCCTGTGAGTGTTTGATAGGACAGTGTAGAGGGAGATTTACACTGCATCTAACCCGTGCTTTTCCTGCCCTGGGAGAGTTTGATGGGACAGTGTAGAGGTAGCTTTACTCTGTTTCCAACCCATGCTGTACTTGTCCTGGGAGTGTTTGATGGGACAGTTTAGAGAGAGCGTTACTCTATATCTAACCCTAGATGCACTTGCCCCGGGAGTGTTTGATGGGACAGTGTACAGGGAGCTTTACTCTGTATATAACCTGTGCTGTTCCTGCCCCGGGAGTGTTTGATGGGATAGAGTAGAGGGAGATTTACTCTGTACCCAAACCGTGCTGTACTTGTCCTGGGGAGTGTTGGATGGGACAGTGTAGAGGGAGCTTTACTCTGTATCTAACCCGAGCTGTTCCTGACCCGGGAGTGTTTGCTGGGTCGATGCAGAGGGAGCATTACTCTGTATCTAACCCGTGCTGTACCTGCCCTGGGGATTGTTTAATGGGACATTGTAGAGGGAGCTTTACTCTGTATCTAACCTGTGCCCTGCCCTGGGAGTGTTTGATGGCACAGTGCAGAGTGAACTTTGCCCTGTATCTAACCCGTGTTGTACCTGCCCTGGGAGTATTTGATGGGACAGTGTAGACCGAGCTTTACTCTGTTTCTAACCCGTGCTGTACCTGCCGTGCGAGTGCTTGTTTGGAGAGTGTAGAGGGAGCTTTACTCTGTATCTAACCTGTGCTGTACCTGCCCTGGGAATGTTTGATGGGACAGTAGAGAGGGAGCTTTACTCTGTATCTAACCCGTACTGTTCCTGCCCTGGTAGTGTTTGATGGAACAGTGTAGACGGAGCTTTACTCTGTATTGAACCCATGCTGTACCAGCCCTAGGAGTGTTTGATGGGACAGTGTAGATGGAGCTTTACTCTGTATCTAACCCGTGCTGTTCGTGCCCTGGGAGAGTTTGATGGCACTGTGTAGAGGGAGTTTTACTCTGTATCCAACCCATTCTGTAGCTGTCCTGGGCATGTTTGTTGGGACAGTGTAGAGGGAGCGTTACTCTGTATCTAACCCTAGCTGTACCTGGCCCGGGATTGTTTGATGGGACAGTGTACAGGGAGCTTAACGCTGTATCTAACCTATGCTGTTCCTGCCCCATGAGTGTTTGATGGGACAGTGTAGAGGGAGATTTACTCTGTAGCTAAGCCACGCTGTACCTGACATGGGAGTGTTTGCTGGGTCAATGCAGGGGGAGCATTACTCTGTATTTAACCTGTGCTGTAACTGCCCTGGGGAGTGTTTGATGGGACAGTGTCGTGGGAGATTTACACTGTATCTAACCTGTGCTGTTCCTGCCCTGGGAGTGTTTGATGGGACAGTGTAGAGGGAGCTTTGCTCTGAATCTTACCCGTGCTGTACTTGCCCTGGGAGTGTTTGATGGGACAGTGTTGACAGAGCTCTACTCTGTTTCTAACCCGTGCTGTGCCTGCCTTGGGGATGTTTGATGGGACACTGTAGAGGGAGCTTTACTCTGTATCTAACCCGTGCTGTTCCTGCACTGGTAGTGTTTGATGGAACAGTGTAGAGGGAGCTTTACTCTGTATCTAACCCATGCTGTACTAGCCCTGGGAGTGTCTGATGGGACAGTGTAGATGGATCTCTACTCTGTATCTAACCCGTGCTGTACCTGCCCTGGGAGTGTTTGATGGGACAGTGTAGAGGGAGCTTTACTCTGTATCTAACCCGTGCTATACCTGTCCTGGGAATGCTTGATGTGACAGTGTACAGGGAGATTCACTCTGTATCAAACCCGTGCTGTACTTGCCCTGGGAGTGTTTGATGGAACAGTGTAGAGGGATCTTTACTCTGTATCTAACCTGCGCTATTCCTGCCCTGGGAGTGTTTGATATGACAGTGTACAGGGAGCTTTAATCTGTTTCTATCCCGTGCTGTACGTGTCCTGGGAGTGTTTGATGGGCCAGTATGGAAGGAGCTTTACTCTATCTAACCCGTGCTGTACCTGCGCTGGGTGAGTTTGATGGGACAGTGTAGAGGGAGCTTTACTCTGAATCTAATTTGTGATGTAACTGACCTGGGACTGTTTGATGGGACACTGTGGAGGGAGCGTTACTCTAATCTCTGCAGCACCTGCCCTGGGAGTGTTTGAGGGTGCGTTACTCTGTATATAACCCTATCTGTAGCTGCCCTGAGGAGTGTTTGATGGGACAGTGTAGATGGAGCTTTACTCTGTATCTAACCCGTGCTGTTCCTGCCCTGGGAGAGTTTGATGGGACTGTGTAGAGGGAGTTTTACTCTGTATCCAACCCATTCTGTACCTGTCCTGGGCGTGTTTGTTGGGACAGTGTAGAGGGAGCGTTACTCTGTATCTAACCTGTGCTGTTCCTGCCCCGTGAGTGTTTGATGGGACAGTGTAGAGGGAGATTTACTCTGTACCTAACCCGTGCTGTACCTGCCTTGGGGACTGTTGGATGGGACAGTGTAGAGGGAGATTTACTCTGTATCTAAGCCGCGCTGTACCTGACACGGAAGTGTTTGCTGGGTCAATGCAGGGGGAGCTTTACTCTGTATTTAACCTGTGCTGTAACTGCCCTGGGGAGTTTTCGATGGGACAGTGTCGAGGGAGATTTATGCTGTATCTAACCTGTGCTGTTCCTGCCCTGGGAGTGTTTGATGGGACAGTGTAGAGGGAGCTTTACTCTGAATCTTACCCGTGCTGTACTTGCCCTGGGAGTGTTGGATGGTACAGTGTAGACAGAGCTCTACTCTGTTTCTAACCCGTGCTGTACCTGCCTTGGGGATGTTTGATGGGACACTGTAGAGGGAGCTTTACTCTGTATCTAACCCGTGCTGCTCCTGCACTGGCAGTGTTTGATGGAAAAGTGTAGAGGGAGCTTTACTCTGTATCTAACCCATGCTGTATTAGCCCTGGGAGTGTCTGATGGGACAGTGTAGATGGAGCTTTGCTCTGTATCTAACCCGTGCTGTATCTGCCCTGGGAGTGTTTGATGGGACAGTGTAGAGGGAGCTTTACTCTGTATCTAACCCGTGCTGTACCTGTCCTGGGAGTGTTTGATGTGATAGTGTACAAGGAGCTTTACTCTGTATCAAACCCGTGCTGTACCTGCCCTGGGAGTGTTTGATGTGACAGTGTACAGAGAGCTTTACTCTGTATCAAACCCGTGCTGTACCTGCCCTGGGAGTGTTTGATGGAATAGTGTCGAGGTATCTTTTCTCTATATCTAACCTACGCTATTCTTGCCCTGGGAGTGTTTGATGTGACAGTGTACAGGGAGTTTACTCTGTTTCTAACCCGTGCTGTACGTGTCCTGGGAGTGTTTGATGGGCCAGTATGGAAGGAGCTTTACTCTATCTAACCCGTGCTGTAACTGCCCTGGTTGTGTTTGATGGGACAGTGCAGAGGGAGCTTTACTCTGAATCTAATCTGTGATGTAACTGACCTGGGACTGTTTGATGGGACACTGTAGAGGGAGCATTACACTAATCTCTGCAAGACCTGCCCTGGGAGTGTTTCAGGGAGCGTTACTCTGTATATAACCCTATCTGTAGCTGCCCTGCGGAGCGCTTATGGGACAGTGTAGAGGGAGCTTTACTCTGCATCTTGCCTGTGCTGCACCTGCCCCGTGAGTATTTGATGGGCCAATGTAGAGGGAGCTTTACTCTGTATCCAACCCGTGCTGTACCTGCCCTGTGAGTGTCAGATGGGACAGTGTAGAGGGAGCTTTACTCTGAATCTAACCTGCGATGTAAGTGACCTGGGACTGTTTGATGGGACACTGTAGAGGGAGCGTTACTCTAACCTCTGCACGACCTGCCCTGTGTGTGATTGATGGGACAGTGTAGAGGGAGCTTTACGCTGCATCTAACCCGTGCTGCACCTGCCCCGTGAGTGTTTGATGGGACAATGTACAGGGAGCTTTACTGCGTATCTAACCCGTGCTGTACCTGCCCTGTGAGTGTTTGATGGGACAGTGCAGAGGGAGGTTTACTCTGTACCTAACCCGTGCGGTTCCTGCCCTGGGACTGTTTGTTGGGACAGTGTAGATGGAGCTTTACTCTGTATCTACCCCGAGCTGCACCTGCCCCGGGACTGCTTGATGGGGCCGTGTAGAGGGGGCTTTACTCTGTATCTAACCCGTGCTGTTCCTGCCCTGGGAGTGTTTGATTGGACATTGTACAGGGAGCTTTATTCTGTAGCTAACCCGTGCTGTTCCTTCCCCGGGAGTGTTTGATGGGACAGTGTAGAGGGAGATTTATTCTGTATCTAACCCGTGCTGTACCTGCACTGGGATTGTTTGATGGGCGAGTGTACAGCGAGCTTTACTCTGTATCTAACCCATGCTGTACGTGCCCTGGGAGTGTTTGATGGGAGACTGCAGACGGAGCTTAACTCTGATTCTAACCCGTGCTGTACCTGCCCTGGGAGTGTTTGATGGGGCAGTATAGAAGGAGCTTTACTTTGAATCTAACACGTGCTGTACCAGCCATGGGAGTGTTGGATGGGACAGTGTAGATGGAGCTATACTCTGTATCTAACCCGTGCTATACCTGCCCCGTGAGTGTTTGATGGGACAATGCAGAGCGAGCTTTACACTGTATCTAACCCATGCTGTACCTGCCCGGGGGATTGTTTGATGGGACAGTGTGGAGGGAGCTTTACTCTGCATCTAACCCGTGCTGTTCCTGCCCTGGGAGTGTTTGATGGAAGAGTGTAGAGGGAGCTTTACTCTCTATGTTACCCGTGCTGTAACTGCCCCAGGAGTGTTTGCTGGGTCAATGCAGAGGGAGCTTTACTCTGTATCTAACCCGTGCTGTACGTGCCCTGGGAGTGCTTGATGGGGCAGTGTAGATGGAGCTTTACTCTCTATCTAACCCGTGCTGTACCTGCCTTGGGAGTGGTTGATTGGAGATTGTAGAGGGAGCTTTACTCTGTATCTAACCCATGCCGTACCAGCACTGGGAGTGTTTGATGGGACAGTGTAGGGGGATCTTTACTCTCTATCTAACGCGTGCTGTACCTGCCCTGGGGATTGTTTGATGGGACAGTATAGAGGGAGTTTTACTCTGTATCTAACCTGTGCTGTTCCTGCCCTGGGAGTGTTTGATGGGGCAGTATCGAAGGACCTTTACTCTGTATCTAACAAGTGCTGTACCAGCCCTGGGAGTGTTTGATGGGACAGTGTTGATGGCGCTTTACTCTGTATCTAACCCGTGCTGTTCCTGCCCTGGTAGTGTTTGATTGGAGAGTGTAGAGGGAGCTTTACGCTGTATCTAACCCGTGCTGTACCTGCCCTGGGAATGTTTGATGGGACAGTGTAGATGGAGCTTTACTCGGCACCTAACCCGTGCTGTTCCTGCCCTGGGAGTGTTTGATGGAAGAGTGTAGAGGGAGCTTTACTCTCTATGTAACCCGTGCTGTAACTGCCCCAGGAGTGTTTGATGGGGCAGTGTAGACGGAGCTTTACTCTATTTCGAAACCGTGCTGTACCTGCCCTGGGAGGGTTTGATGGGGCAGTATAGAAGGAGCTTTACTCTGTATCTAACACGTGCTGTACCAGCCCTGGGAGTGTTTTATGGGACAGTGTCGATGGAGCTTTACTCTGTATCTAACCCGTGCTGTACCTGCCCTGGGAGTGGTTGATTGGAGATTGTAGATGGAGCTTTACTCTGTATCTAACCCATGCTGTACCAGCTCTGGGAGTGTTTGATGGGACAGTGTAGGGGGATCTTTACTCTGTATCTAACGCGTGCTCTACCTGCCCTGGGGATTGTTTGATGGGACAGTATAGAGGGAGATTTACTCTGTATCTAACCTGTGCTGTTCCTGCCCTGGGAGTGTTTGATGGGGCAGTATCGAAGGACATTTACTCTGTATCTAACACGTGCTGTACCAGCCCTGGGAGTGTTTGGTGGGATAGTGTTGATGGAGCTTTACTCTGTATCTAACCCGTGCTGTTCCTGCCCTGGTCGTGTTTGATTGGAGAGTGCAGAGGGAGCTTTACGCTGTATCTAACCCGTGCTGTACCTGCCCTGGGAATGTTTGATGGGACAGTGTAGATGGAGCTTTACTCTGTATCTAACCCGTGCTGTTCCTGCCCTGGTAGTGTTTAATGGAACACTGCAGAGGGATCTTTACTCTGTATCTAACCCATGCTGTACCAGCATTGGGAGTGTTTGATGGGACAGTGTACAGGGAGATTTACTCTGTACCTAACCCGTGCTATATCTGCCCTGGTGAGTGTTGGATGGGAAAGTTTAGAGGCTGCTTTGTTCTGTATCTAACCCGTGCTGTAACTGCCCCGGGAGTGTTTGCTGGGTCAATGCAGAGGGTGTTTTACTCTGTATCTAACCTGTGCTGTTCCTGCCCTGGGAGTGTTTCATGGGACAGTGTAGAGTGAGATGTACTCTGTATCTAACCCGTGCTGTACGTGCCCTGGGATTGTTTGATGGGAGAGTGTAGACGGAGCTTAACTCTGTTTCTAACCCGTGCTGCACCTGCCCTGGGAGTGTTTGATGGGGCAGTATAGAAGGAGCTTTACTCTGTATCTAACCCGTGCTGTACGTGTCCTGCGAGTGTTTCACGGGGCAGTATAGAAGGAGCTCTTCTCTGTCTAAACTGTGTTGTATCTGGCCTGGGAGAATTTGATGGGACAGTATAGAGGGAGCATTACTCTGCATCTAACCCGTGCTGTACCTGCCCTGTGAGTGTTTGAAGAGACAATGTAGGGGCATCTTTTCTCTGCATCAACGCGTGCTGTACCTGCCCGGGGACTGTTTGATGGGACAGTGTAGAGGGAGCTTTACTCTGTATCTAACCCGTGAGATAACTTCCCTGGGAGTGTTTGATAGGACAATGTAGAGGGAGCTTTACTCTATATCTAATCTGTGTTGTACATGCCTTGGGAGTGTTTGAAGGGACAGTGTAGAGGGAGGGTTACTCTGAATCTAACCCGTGCTGTACCTGCCCCGGGAGTGTTTGATGGGGCAATGTCGAGGGAGCTTTAATCTGTATCTAACCCGTACTGTACCTGCCCTGGAAGTATTTGATGGGACAGTGCACAGGGAGTTTTACTCTATTTAACCCGTACTATACCTGATCTGAGTGTTTGATAGGACTGTGTAGAGGGAGCTTTATTCTGTATCTAACACGTGCTGTACCTGCCCGGGGAGTGTTTGATGGGACAATGCAGTGGGCGCTTCACTCTGTATCTAACCTGTGCTGTTCCTGCCCTGGGAGTGTTTGATGCAACAGTGTAGAGGGAGCTTTACTCTGATTCTAACCCGTGCTGTACCTGCCCTGGGAGTGTTTGATGGGGCAGTATAGAAGGAGCTTTACTTTGTATCTAACACGTGCTGTTCCAGCCATGGGAGTGTTGGATGGGACAGTGTAGATGGAGCTATACTCTGTATCTAACCCGTGCTATACCTGCCCCGTGAGTGTTTGATGGGACAAAGTAGAGCGAGCTTTACACTGTATCTAACCCATGCTGTATCTGCCCGGGGGATTGTTTGATGGGACAGTGTGGAGGGAGCTTTACTCTGCATCTAACCCGTGCTGTTCCTGCCCTGGGAGTGTTTGATGGAAGAGTGTAGAGGGAGCTTTACTCTATGTTACCCGTGCTGTAACTGCCCCAGGAGTGTTTGCTGGGTCAATGCAGAGGGAGCTTTACTCTGTATCTAACCCGTGCTGTACGTGCCCTGGGAGTGTTTGATGGGGCAGTGTAGATGGAGCTTTACTCTCTATCTAACCCGTGCTGTACCTGCCTTGGGAGTGGTTGATTGGAGATTGTAGAGGGAGCTTTACTCTGTATCTAACCCATGCCGTACCAGCACTGGGAGTGTTTGATGGGACAGTGTAGGGGGATCTTTACTCTCTATCTAACGCGTGCTGTACCTGCCCTGGGGATTGTTTGATGGGACAGTATAGAGGGAGTTTTACTCTGTATCTAACCTGTGCTGTTCCTGCCCTGGGAGTGTATGATGGGGCAGTATCGAAGGACCTTTACTCTGTATCTAACAAGTGCTGTACCAGCCCTGGGAGTGTTTGATGGGACAGTGTTGATGGCGCTTTACTCTGTATCTAACCCGTGCTGTTCCTGCCCTGGTAGTGTTTGATTGGAGAGTGTAGAGGGAGCTTTACGCTGTATCTAACCCGTGCTGTACCTGCCCTGGGAATGTTTGATGGGACAGTGTAGAGGGAGCTTTACTCGGCACCTAACCCGTGCTGTTCCTGCCCTGGGAGTGTTTGATGGAAGAGTGTAGAGGGAGCTTTACTCTCGATGTAACCCGTGCCGTAACTGCCCCAGGAGTGTTTGATGGGGCAGTGTAGACGGAGCTTTACTCTATTTCGAAACCGTGCTGTACCTGCCCTGGGAGGGTTTGCTGGGGCAGTATAGAAGGAGCTTTACTCTGTATCTAGCACGTGCTGTACCAGCCCTGGGAGTGTTTTATGGGACAGTGTCGATGGAGCTTTCCTCTGTATCTAACCCGTGCTGTACCTGCCCTGGGAGTGGTTGATTGGAGATTGTAGATGGAGCTTTACTCTGTATCTAACCCATGCTGTACCAGCTCTGGGAGTGTTTGATGGGACAGTGTAGGGGGATCTTTACTCTGTATCTAACGCGTGCTCTACCTGCCCTGGGGATTGTTTGATGGGACAGTATAGAGGGAGATTTACTCTGTATCTAACCTGTGCTGTTCCTGCCCTGGGAGTGTTTGATGGGGCAGTATTGAAGGACATTTACTCTGTATCTAACACGTGCTGTACCAGCCCTGGGAGTGTTTGGTGGGATAGTGTTGATGGAGCTTTACTCTGTATCTAACCCGTGCTGTTCCTGCCCTGGTCGTGTTTGATTGGAGAGTGCAGAGGGAGCTTTACGCTGTATCTAACCCGTGCTGTACCTGCCCTGGGAATGTTTGATGGGACAGTGTAGATGGAGCTTTACTCTGTATCTAACCCGTGCTGTTCCTGCCCTGGTAGTTTTTAATGGAACACTGCAGAGGGATCTTTACTCTGTATCTAACCCATGCTGTACCAGCATTGGGAGTGTTTGATGGGACAGTGTACAGGGAGATTTACTCTGTACCTAACCCGTGCTATATCTGCCCTGGTGAGTGTTGGATGGGAAAGTTTAGAGGCTGCTTTGTTCTGTATCTAACCCGTGCTGTAACTGCCCCGGGAGTGTTTGCTGGGTCAATGCAGAGGGAGTTTTACTCTGTATCTAACCTGTGCTGTTCCTGCCCTGGGAGTGTTTCATGGGACAGTGTAGAGTGAGATGTACTCTGTATCTAACCCGTGCTGTACGTGCCCTGGGATTGTTTGATGGGGGAGTGTAGACGGAGCTTAACTTTGTTTCTAACCCGTGCTGCACCTGCCCTGGGAGTGTTTGATGGGGCAGTATAGAAGGAGCTTTACTCTGTATCTAACCCGTGCTGTACGTGTCCTGCGAGTGTTTCACGGGGCAGTATAGAAGGAGCTCTTCTCTGTCTAAACTGTGTTGTACCTGGCCTGGGAGAATTTGATGGGACAGTATAGAGGGAGCATTACTCTGAATCTAACCCGTGCTGTACCTGCCCCGGGAGTGTTTGATGGGGCAATGTCGAGGGAGCTTTAATCTGTATCTAACCCGTACTGTACCTGCCCTGGGAGTATTTGATGGGACAGTGCACAGGGAGTTTTACTCTGTTTAACCCGTACTATACCTGATCTGAGTGTTTGATAGGACTGTGTAGAGGGAGCTTTATTCTGTATCTAACACGTGCTGTACCTGCCCGGGGAGTGTTTGATGGGACAATGCAGTGGGCGCTTCACTCTGTATCTAACCTGTGCTGTTCCTGCCCTGGGAGTGTTTGATGCAACAGTGTAGAGGGAGCTTTACTCTGTATCTAACCCGTGCTCTACTTGCCCTGGGTGTGTTTGATGGGACAGTGTAGACGGAGCGTTACTCTGTTTCAAACCCGTGCTGTACCTGCCCTGGGAGTGTTTGATGGGACAGTGCAGCGGGAGCTTTACTCTGTATCTAACCGGTGCTGATCCTGCCCTGGGAGTGTTTGATGGGACAGTGTAGAGGGAGCTTTAATCTGTATCTAACTCATGCTGTACCTGTCCTGGGAGTGTTTGATGGGAAAGTGTAGAGGAAGCGTTACTCTGTATCCAACCCTAGCATTTCCTGCCCCGGGAGAGTTTGATGGGACAGTGTAGAGGGAGCTTTACTCTGTACCTAACCCGTGCTGTAACTGCCCAGGGGAGTGTTTGATGGGCTGTGTAGAGGGAGCTTTACTCTGTATCTGACACGTGCTGTTCTTGCCCTCGGAGTGTTTGATGGGGCAATGTTGGGGGAGCTTTACTCTGTTTCTAACCCATGCTGTACGTGTCCTGGGAGTGTTTGATGGGCCAGTATAGAAGGAGCTTTACTCTATCTAACCTGTGCTGTACCTGCCCTGGGAGTGTTTGATGGGACAATGTAGAGGGAGCATTCCTCTGTATCTAACCCGTGCTGTCCCTGCCCTGGGAATATTTGATGGGACAGTTTACAGGGAGTTTTACTCTATTTAACCCGTGCTATACCTGATCTGAGTGTGTTTGATAGGACTGTGTAGAGGGAGCTTTACTCAGTATCTAACCGGAGCTGTTCCTGCCCTGGGGAGTGTTTGATGGGACAGTGTAGAGGGAGCTTTACTCTGTACCTATCCCATGCTGTACCTGCCCCGGGAGTGTTTGATGGGACAATGTAAAGGGAGCTTTACTCTGTATCTAACCAGTGCTGTACCTGCCCTGGGAGTATTTGATGGGACAGTGCACAGGGAGTTTTACTCTATTTAACCCGTGCTGTACCTGATCTGAGTGTTTCATAGGACTGTGTAGAGGGAGCTTTATTCTCTATCTAACACGTGCTGTACCTGCCCCGGGAGTGTTTGATGGGACAATGCAGTGGGAGCTTTAATCTGTATCTAACCTGTGCTGTTCCTGCCCTGGTAGTGTTTGGTGCAGAAGTGCAGAGGGAGCTTTACTCTGTATCTAACCCGTGTTCTACTTGCCCTGGGAGTGTTTGATGGGACAGTGTAGATGGAGCTTTACACTGTTTCTAACCCGTGCTGTACCTGTCCTGGGAGTGTTTGATGGGACAGTGTAGAGGGAGCTTTACTCTCTATCTAACCGGTGCTGATCCTGCCCTGGGAGTGTTTGATGGGACATTGTAGAGGGAGCTTTAATCTGTATCTAACGCATGCTGTACCTGTCCTGGGAGTGTTTGACGGGACAGTGTAGAGGAAGCGTTACACTGTATCTTACCCGAGCATTTCCTGCCCCGGGAGTGTTTGATGGGACAGTGTAGAGGGATCTTTACTCTGTGTGATGAAATATGCCATTCATCAGGCACGCTGCATTCTCTGTGTTTGATTGTGCCTGTGCCTGTGACAAGCAGGGGAGTTTAGTTTCAGTTCCATTTCCTTACCTGTATTGTAATGTGTGTAGGGCTCCACCCATACCTGGCCCCTACTTAAGCAGGCCCCAGCGTGTCTCACAGGCAGTACAGCAGATCTCTGGCTGAGAGACACATCTCCACTGTGTATTACTTTCTGAGTTAATAAAAGCCTTGCTTTGCTCCGTTAATGTTGCATCTCGGATTCATTGAGGCACATCAATTTTATTAACTCAATTTTCAACGCAATGGATCGACTCTTGAAACCCGAACGTTTGGATTGGGACCCGCATGCTTCGGACGCATCAGCACGATTCAGACACTGATTTAAGTGTATGGAATTCTTCCTGGACAATTCCGCAGCCATCACAGACGCTACGGACGCTGAAAGTATGAAACTCGGAATCCTGCGGAATTGGGTAAACCACCGGGTTTACACCCTCATCCAAGACGCCGACGCGTACCTGTCCGCCTGCGACATCCTAGAGGTGCATTACCAGCAGCCTACGAATGATGTGTACGCTAGGCTTCTGCTCGCTACTCGCACACAGCGACCTGGGGAATCGCTGGATGAGTTCCTAGTCACCCTGAAAATGCTTGGAAAAGACTGCAAGTGCCAAGATGTAAAAGCCGCAGTGTACACTGACGAGCTTGTTCGTGCTGCCTTTATCACAGGCCTCAGCTCCACTTACATCCGGCAGAGACTACTGGAAAAAACGGGATTGGACCTGAAACAGGCTGTGGACACAGCGCGATCCCTGGATGTGGCCCAGAGAAACTCGGACGCCTACTCTTCAGCCCGCGCCGCCCACGCTGCCACGTGTGCACCAAGGGCACCGCCATCTTGGAAGGCATCTTCCCCGCCCGGCAGCCCGACACCGTCGGGGCCCCGCTCTCCCTCCCAGAAGCCCTATGACAGCCGCGATGTGTCGGGGCCCTAACTGCTACTTCTGCGGGCAGCCGAAGTACACCAGAAACCTGTGCCCGGCGAAAGGCACCACCTGCTTTAAGTGCGGTAAGAAGGGGCACTTCGGGAAGGTGTGCAGAGGGAACCCCGCTGGATAACCCGCCACCGCCGCGTGTGCGCCGTGGGAGTGGCCATCTTGGACGCCATCTTGCCTGACCTCGTGGGGTCCGCCATCTTGTGAGCAGACAGCATGGATGCCATCTTGTCTCGATCAGGGCCCTACAGTGGCATCGGTCACAGTGGACCAGACCAGATCGCACCCGCTATCCAAATCAATGGTGGACATCAAGGTAAACGGGTGCGGGGTTAAATGTTTAATTGACAGTGGAAGCACGGAGAGTTTTATTCACCCTGGACTAGTACAACAGCTCTCTCTAACGGTGGTCCCTGCTCGGGGCACCATCTCTATGGCTGATAAAACCCAGACATCGACCATTATGGGTAACTGTGCGGTACAATTGTCCATTAACGGAACTGTATACGATAATTTTAAATTACTATTCATGAAGAGTCTATGTGCGAGCGTGATCTTGGGCCTGGACTTCCAGTGCCACCACCAAAGCATCACGCTCAATTATGGTGGGTCCCAGCCGCCCCTCACAGTGTGCGGTCTGGCTACCCTGAAGGTAAAGCCGCCTTCGCTATTCGCGAACCTTACTCCCAACTGCCGGCCAATAGCGACCAAAAGCAGGAGGTACAGTTGGGAGGACAGGTGGTTTATCGCGACCGAGGTGGACAGGCTGCTGAGGGAGCACGTTATTGAACGCAGCAACAGTCCGTGGCACACCCAAGTGGTGGTGGTGAGGGGTAGCGAGAAGAAATGGATGGTGATCGACTATAGCCAAACGATCAACATGTACACCCAACTAGACGCCTACCCGCTACCCCGCATATCAGAAATGGTGAACCAAATTGCCCAACAACGGGTGTTCTCCACCATCGACCTCAAGTCAGCGTACCACCAGCTCCCTATCAGACCAGAGGACCACCCGTACACCGCCTTCGAGGCGAACGGACGCCTCTACCAATTCCTCAGAGTCCCCTTTGGGGTGACGAATGGGGTCTCGGTCTTCCAGAGGGAGATGGACTGCATGGTCGATGACCACCACTTGCAGGCAACCTTCCCCTACCTCAACAACGTCACCATCTGCGGTCACAACCAGCAGGATCACGACTCGAACCTCGAGAGGTTCCTGAAAACCGCACAGAAACTCAACCTCACTTACAACAAGGACAAATGCATTTTCAACACCACGCGCCTCTGCATACTAGGCAGCGTGGTGGAGAATGGGGAAATTGGACCAGACCCCGACCGATTGCGCCCCCTACGGGAGCTGCCCCTGCCCAGCACTCCCAAAGCCCTGAAAAGGTGCCTGGGGTTATTTTCTTATTATGCCCAATGGGTCCCCAACTACTCCGACAAAGCCCACCCCCTCTTGAAAGCATCCTCTTTTCCGCTCTCTGCTGAGGCCGACGCCGCCTTCAAAAGCATTAAGCGGGATATTGAGCGGGCCACGCTACAGGCAGTGGACGAGAACACTCCCTTTCAAGTGGAAAGTGATGCATCTGAATTTGCCTTGGCGGCCACCCTCAACCAGGGGGGGCGGCCCATAGCTTTCTTCTCGAGGACCCTCCAAGGGCCCGAGATCAGACACTCCTCCGTGGAAAAGGAGGCCCAAGCCATTGTGGAGGCAGTGCGCCACTGGTGCCACTACCTAGCCGGCAAACGCTTCACACTACTTACCGACCAGCGGTCGGTAGCGTTTATGTTTAATAATAAACAGAAGGGGGAGATTAAAAATGATAAGATTCTCAGGTGGCGGATCGAGCTCTCCACCTTCGAGTATGATATCATTTACCTGCCAGGGGCCCTTAACGAACCCCCCGACGCCCTCTCACGAGGGATGTGTGCCAGCGCCACCGGGGATCGGCTACAGACACTCCACAACGACCTCTGCCACCCAGGGGTCACACGGCTGTTCCACTTCATAACGTCCCGCAACTTACCCTACTCGATTGAGGAAGTTCGGTCTCTGACCAGCAACTGCCGCACTTGCGCTGAGTGCAAGCCTCGGTTCTACTGCCCAGATAGAGCCCACTTATTAAAAGCTACACGGCCCTTTGAGCGGCTCAGCTTAGATTTCAAGGGCCCCCTCCCGTCATTCGACCGCAATGTTTACTTCGTGAACATTGTGGACGAATACTCCCGTTTCCCATTCGCCTCCCCCTGCCCAGACATGACCAGCGCCACGGTCATTACATGCCTCAACAGCCTGTTATGCCTGTTCGGTATGCTGAGCTACATCCATACGGATAGGGGGGCGTCCTTCATGAGTGAAGAGCTACGCCAGTACATGCTGTCCAGGGGTATCGCCACGAGCCGTACCACCAGCTACAACCCCCAGGGTAACGGTCAGGTGGAGCAAGAGAACGGGACAGTATGGAAAGCAGTCACTCTAGCTCTAATGACCAAGGGCCTCCCTACCTCCCGCTGGCAGGAAGCCCTCCCAGATGTGCTCCATTCGATATGGTCCCTATTGTGTACTGCCACTAATGCCACGCCTCATGAACGAATGTTTGTCTTTCCCCGGAAATCCACCTCAGGCGCATCCATGCCGTCATGGCTCTCCACCCCAGGTCCGGTATTTGTACGAAGGCATGTGAGGGGTCACAAGACGGACCCTCTCGTGGAGTCAGTGCACCTACTCCATGCCAAACCCCAATACGCGTATGTCCGGCACGCCGACGGAAGGGAGGACACCGTGTCCATTAAAGACGTTGCCCCAGCCGGTAACATCAACAACCACGACAACAGCAGCAACAACGATCACAGCAACTCTTACCCACCCACTATTCTTTCATCACCCCCGGAAGAACATAGACCAACGGTGCCCCCACCAACTACCCCTTCAACAACCCTGGCGGCACCACCGGCAGAGACCCAGGAGGCCACCGGGGACACCCAGCCGACACCCGCGGCACCACAACAGCTACGTTGATCACAGAGGACTACCAAACCCCCGAACAGACTAAATCTGTAGAAGGGGTGAATGTGATGAAATATTCCATTCATCAGGCACGCTGTATTCTCTGTGTTTGATTGTGCCTGTGACTGTGACAAGCAGGGGAGTTTAGTTTCTGATCCATTTCCTTACCTGTATTGTATTGTGTGTAGGGCTCCGCCCATACCTGGCCCCTAATTAAGCAGGCCCCAGCGAGTCTCACAGGCAGTACAGCAGATCTCTGGATGAGAGACACTTCTCCACTGTGTATTACTTTCTGAGTTAATAAAAGCCTTGCTTTGCTCCGTTAACATTGGGTCTCAGATTCATTGAGGCACATCACTCTGTACCTAAACCGTGCTGTAACTGCCCAGGGGAGTGCTGGTTGGGCAGTGTAGAGGGAGCTTTACTCTGTATCAGACACGTGCTGCACCTGCCCCATGAGTGTTTGATGGGGCAATGTAGAGGGAGCTTTACTCTATCTAACCCGTGCTGTACCTGCCCTGGGGCTGTTTGATGGGACAGTGTAGAGGGAGCTTTACTCTGAATCTAAACTGTGATGTAACTGACCTGGGACTGTTTGATGGGACACTGTAGAGGGAGCGTTACTCTAACCTCTGCAGGACCAGCCCTGAGAGTGTTTGATGGGACAGTGTAGAGGGAACTTTACTCTGCATCTAACCCGTGCTGCACCTGCCCCGTGAGTGTTTGATGGGAAAATGTAGAGGGAGCTTTACTCCGTATCTAACCCGTGCTATTCCTGCCCTGGGAGTGTTTGATGGAACAGTGTTGAGGGAGCTTTACTCTGTATCTAATCAGTGTTGTACGTGCCTTGGGAGTGTTTGAAGGGACAGTGTAGAGGGAGCGTTACTCTGTATCTAACCTCAGCTGTACAGGCCCTGGGTGTTTTCATGGTACAGTGTAGAAGAAGGGTTACTCTGAACCAATCCCATGCTCTACCTGCCCTGGGGATTGCTTGATGGGACAGTGTAGAGGGAGTTTTACTCTGTACCTAACCCGTGCTGTACCTGCCCCGGGAGTGTTTGATGCGACAATGTAGAGGGAGCTTTACTCTGTATCTAACCCGTGCTGTACCTGCCCCGGGAGTGTTTGATGGGACAGTGCAGAGGCTGCTTTATTCTGTACCTAACCCGTGCTGTAACTGCCCTGGGGAGTGTTTGTTGGGACAGTGTAGATGGAGCTTTTTTCTGTATCTAACCCGTGCTGCACCTGCCCCGGGAGAGTTTGATGGGACAGTTTACAGGGAGCTTTACTCTGTATCTAAGCCGTGCTGTTCCTGCCCCGGGAGTGTTTGATGGGGCAGTGTACAGGGAGATTTACTCTGTATCTAACCCGTGCTGTATCTGCCCTGGGATTGTTTGATGGGAGAGTGTAGAGCGACCTTTATTCTCTATCTAACCTGTGCTTTTCCTGCCCTGGGAGTGTTTGATGGGACAGTGTAGAGGGAGCTTTACTCTGTATCAAAACCGTGATGTACATGCCCTGGGAGTGTTGATGGGAGAGTGTAGACGGAGCGTTACTCTGTTTCTAACCCATGCTGTACCTGCCCTGGGAGTGTTTGATGGGGCAGATTCGAAGAATCTTTACTCTGTATCTAACACGTGCTGTACCAGCCCTGGGAGTGTTTGATGGGACAGTGTAGATGGTGCTTTAATCTGTATCTAAGCTGTGCTGTACCTGCCCTGGGAGTGTTTGATTGGAGAGTGTAGAGGGAGCTTTACGCTGTATCTAACCCGTGCTGTACCTGCCCTGGGAAAGTTTGATGGGACAGTGTAGAGGGAGCTTTACTCTGTATCTAACCCGTGCTGTTCCTGCCCTGATAGTGTTTGATGGAACAGTGTAGAGGGAGCTTTACTCTGTATCTAACCCATGCTGTACCAGCCCTGGGAGTGTTTGATGGGACAGTGTAGATGGAGCTTTACTCTGTATCTAAACCGTGCTGTAATTGCCCTGGGAGTGTTTGATGGGACAGTGTACAGGGAGATTTACTCTGTACCTAACCCGTGCTTTATCTGCCCTGGTGAGTGTTGGATGGGAAAGTGTAGAGGCTGCTTTACTCTGTATCTAACCCGTGCTGTAACTGCCCCGGGAGTGTATGCTGGGTCAATGCAGAGGTAGCTTTACTCTGTATCTAACCCGTGCTGTACCTGCCCTGGGGATTGTTTGATGGGACAGTGTTGAGGGAGCTTTACTCTGTATCAAACCTGTGCTGTTCCTTCCCTGGGAGTGTTTCATCGGACAGTGTAGATGGAGCTTAACTCTGTTTCTCACCCCTGCTGTACCTGCCCTCGGAGAGTTTGATGGGGCAGTATAGAAGGAGCTTTACTCTGTATCTAACACGTGCTGGACCAGCCCAGGGAGTGTTTGAAGGGATCGTGTAGATGGAGCTTTACTCTGTATCTAATCTGTGTTGTACCTGCCCTGTGAGTGTTAGATAAGACAGTGTAGAATGAGCTTCCCTCTGTATCTTTTCTGTGTTGTACCTTCCCTGGGAGTGTTTGATGGGACAGTGCAGAGGGAGCTTTACTCTGCATCTAACCCGTGCATTACCTGGCCCATGAGTGTTTGATAGGAAAATGTAGAGGGAGCTTTACACTGTATCTAACCCGTGCTGTACCTGCCCTGGGGGTGTTTCATGGGACAGTGTAGAGGGAGCTTTACTCTATATCTAATCCGTGCTGTTCCTGCCCTGGGAGTGTTTGATAGAACACTGTACAGGGAGCGTTACACTAATCACTGCAGGACCTGCCCTGGGAGTGTTTGAGGGAGCGTTACTCTGTACATAACCCTATCTGTAGCTGCCCTGGGGAGTGTTTGATGGGACAGTTTAGAAGGAGCTTTACTCTGCATCTAACCCGTGCTGCACCTGCCCCGTGAGTGTTTGATGGGATAATGTAGAGGGAGCTTTACTCTGTATCTAACCCGTGCTGTACCTGCCCTGGGAGTGTTTGCCGGGACAATGTTGAGGGAGCTTTGCACTGTATCTAACCCGTGCTGTACCTGTCCTGGGGATTGTTTGATGGGACAGTGTACAGGGAGCTTTATTCTGTATCTAACCGGTGCGGTTCCTGCCCTGGGGATGTTTGATGGGACAGTGTAGAGGTAGCTTTACTCTGTACCTAAACCGTGCCGTACCTGCCCCAGGAGTGGTTGATGGGACAAAGTAGAGGGAGCTTTACTCTGTATCTAACCCGTGCTGTACCTGCCCTGGGGATTGTTTGATGGGACAGTGTAGAGGGAGCTTTGCTCTGTATCTAACCCATGCTGTCCCAGCCCTGGGAGTGTTTGCTGGGACATTTTAGATGGAGCTTTACTCTATATCTAACCCGTGCTGTACCTGCCCTGGGAGTGTTGATGGGAAAGTTTAGAGGGAGATTTACTCTGGATCTAACCCGTGCTGTACCTGCCCTGGGAATGTTTGATGGGACAGTGTAGAGGGAGTTTTACTCTGTATCTAACCCGTGCTGTACCTGCCCCTGGAGTGTTTGCTGGGACAATGTAGAGGGAGCTTTACTCTGCATTTAACCCGTGCAGTACCTGCCCTGGGAGCGTTTTATGGGACAGTGTAGATTGAGCTTTACTCTGTATCTAATCTTTGTTGAAACTTCCCTGGGAGTGTTTGATGGGACAGTGTAGAGGGAGCTTTACACAGCATCTAACCCGTGCAGTACCTGCCCTGGGAGTGTCTGATGGAACAGTGTAGAGGGAGCTTTACTCTGTATCTAACCCTTAAGATAACTTCCCTGGGAGTGTTTAATGGGACAGTGTAGAGGGAGCTTTTCTCTGTATCTAATCAGTGTTGTACCTGCCCTGGGAGTGCTTAATTGGAAAGTGTAGAGAGAGCGTTACTCTGTATCTAGCCACTGATGTACCTGCCCTGGGAGTGTTTGATGGGACAGTGTAGAGGGCACTCTACTTGTTCTAACACGTGCTTTACCTGCCCTGATTATATTTGCTGGGATACTGTAGATGGAGCTTTACTCTGTATCTAATCCGTGCTGTACCTATCCTGGGAGTGTTTGATGGGTCAATTTAGAGGGAGGTTTATTCTGTATCTAACACGTGCTGTACCTGCCCTGGGATGTTTGATGGGACAGTTTAGAGGGAGCTGTACTCTGTATGTAACCCGTGCTGTACCAGCCCTGGGAGTGTTTGATGGGACAATGTAGAGTAAGCTTTACTCTGTATCTAACCCGTGCTGTTCCTGCCCTGTGTGTTTTTAATGGTACAGTGGAGAGGGAGCTTTACTCTGTATCTTACCATTCTGTACCTGCCCTGGGAGTGTTTGATGCGACAGTGTAGAGCGAGCTTTACTCTGTATCTACCGCTGATGTGCCTGCCATGGGAGTGTTTGATGGGACAGTGTAGAGGGAGCTTTACTCTGTATCTAATCCATGCTGTACCTGTCCTGGGAGTGTTTGATGGGAGAGTGTAGAGGGAACATTACTCTGCACCTAACCCGTGCTGTACCTGCCCTGGGAGTGTTTGATGGGACAATGTAGAGGGAGCTTTACTCTGTATATTACCCGTGCTGTACCAGCCCTGGGGTTTGTTTGATGGGACAGTGTAGAGGGTGCTTTACTCTGCATCTAATCTGTGTTGTAACTGCCCTGGGAGCTTTTGATGGGACAGTGCAGAGGGAGCCTTACTCTGTAACTAACCTGTGCTGTACCTGCCCTGGGAGTGTTTGATGGGACAGAGTAGAGGGAGCTTTACTCTGTATCTAACCCGTGCTGTACCTGCCCTGGGGATTGCTTGATGGGACAGTGTAGAGGGAGCTTTAATCTGTATCTATACCGTGCTATTCCTGCCCTGGGAATGTTTGCTGGGACATTGTAGAGCGAGCTTTACTCTGTATCTAACCCGTGCTGTACCTGCCCTGGGAGTGTTTGATGGCACAGTGTAGAAGGAGTTTACTCTGTTTCTAACTCATGCTCTACCTGCCCTGGGAGTTTTTGATGAGGCAGTATAGATGGAGCTTTACTCTGTATATAACCCATGCTGTTCCTGACCTGGGAATGCTTGATGGGGCAGTATAGAAGGAGTTTTACTCAATCTAAACTGTGCTGTATCTGCCCTGGGAGTGATTGATGGGACAGTTTAGAGGGAGCTTTACCCTATATCTAACATCCATGCTGTATCTGTCCTGGGAGTGCTTGATGGGACAGTGTAGAGGGAGATTTACTCTGTTTATAACACAAGCTCTACCTACACTGGGAGTTTTTGATGAGGCAGTATTGAAGGAGTTTTCCTCTGTATCTAACCCGTGCTGTTCCTGCCCTGGGAGTGTTTGATAGGACAGTGTAGAGGGAGCTCTACTCTGTGTCATACAGTGTTGTAACGGCCCTGGGAGTTTGTGATGGGACAGTGTAGTGGGAGCTTTACACTGTATCTTACCCATGCTGTACATGCCCTGGGAGTGTTGGATGGGACAGTTTAGAGTGAGCTTTACTCTGTATCTACCCACTGATGTACCTGCCATGGGAGTGTTTGCTGGGACACTGTAGAGGGAGATTTCGTCTATCTAACACGTGCTAAGCCTGCCCTGAGAGTGTTTGATGGGACAGTGTAGAGGGAGCTTTACTCTGTATCCAACCCATCCTGTACCTGTCCTGGGAGTGTTTGATGGGACAGTTTAGAGGGAACATTACTCTGCACCTAACCCGTGCTGTACCTGCCCTGGGAGTGCTTGATGGGACAATGTAGAGGGAGCTTTACTCTGTATCTAACCCGTTCTGTACCTGCCTTGTAGGGGGTTTCTCTTGCTCGATCTGGTCTCCTACCAGGCTTCATGCAATAATTACCCTTGAGTGGTTCGACCCACTCTCCCCTATGGTTCTAGACCTTGGACTTAGGTGCAGGGAACTGTAGTGCAGAGAAAGACTCAATAGACCAGGTTGAATAGCACGAAATGGATGATTTTATTATTAAACAGTCTGCAGCATTATTAAATACATGTCATAAGCACAAATTAAAGCAATTACAAGCATGCACATATCTATAAACTTAATTCCATGGAAATGGGAAACACACGGCACATCGAAAAAGGTAAAACACATTACGATTACCCTTACCCCCTCCCCTAGACCTAGACTAAGTTTCGACCTGAGGAACTCGGAATCATGCTCACCACTTTCAGATTCGCAAAAGAGGGGGTTCGCAGCCCCTTTGGCACAGCTTTCCGTCGTCACGTGGATTTGGAAACTTCTGGCGCAGCTTGTTTTTCTCTTCTCTCAGGCGATGAGGCAGTGGACACAGCCTCGATGAGCGCTCGTCATGACTGAATCCGTTAACAGTTGTTGAAGGACTGGATGCCCTTGGAAGAATCTGCCACCGATGTGATGTTGAGACACTGGAGTGTTGGACCCTGAGTGTCTTCTTCTCCAACCTCGGTCGTCGGTCTCTCGATGGTCTTCCACGGGGCGGGACGCTGGTACCAAATTGCTTTCTTTATGCAGTCATAGTTATCCTTTGAAACAGAGCTGGAGGGTGTCTTTTCCTTCGGCCTGGGTCGTCGATGATCTCCCGACAAAAGTACCCGGGCCACCCTCGTTGTCTTCCCGTCATCACCGGGCCTCGCCTGGCTGAGCTGGCTTCCAAGCCAAAGCCTTCTCGTCGTCCCCGAAGTTACGAATTGTAACGGAGCGAAGCTGGTTTTGTTCCCAAAAAAAAGAAGAAGCATCCTGAGAAGCGAAGCGCCCTGATGGACCTTTTAATCCATAGTTATACCCTTTTGGGAAAGTCTTTTCTCCCGCCAGATCATAGTCCAGTCTTTGTAATATTCTTGGCGGGCAGAAATCTCTGCAGGGGCACTTTGTCTTGTAACGGGAGCCGCTGATAGCCTAACTGGCCTTCCTGGCTGATAATGTCTTTTACTTTGTCACCATAACTCGGTTTGCATATTGATCGGTCTGGACATTGCCCTTGATGGCTGTTAAACGGTCTTTCCTTTGTACAGTAAATGGGTTTAAGTGTTCATTCAATTGTCCGCCCATTCCTTGATGGGCCCCATCCTGTTACCTGAAACTGTCTTGTACTTAGAATCCAATTAATATGTATGCTCAGTTCCCTGAGTTTCGGTTTCCCGATACTGGCTTTCGCGGGCTTACTGTCCTCAATCCACAAGCCTGTCTGGCTTGCAGTAACAGAATTCAAATGGTCCCAGAAACTGATCACGAGGTCCGGCGGCCATTTTGTATGCCCCTTTTTTATCAAAGGTTTTTCTGTATAAGCTTCTTTTGGTCAATAAAGCTGTATTAATAATCCTGTTTTCTTGCGTGATTAGTTAATGAAATTTTTTGAACCTTACAGTCCCCCCTGTGATACTGATAGCTTGCTTGCAGTATCAATAATCCTCGGTGAACAAATTTTCCCTGATTCCTCACATCCAAACACTCCTGGTAATTAACTATCTATGACCCCCACGACATATGCAGTTCCCATTTCAGAAAAATTACCTTGTGTACAGTTGGACAATCATAGGCAGTATTATCTTATACTACAACACATTCATTTATTCAGATGTGAAGGGGGCCAATGCCCCTTGCACCACCTGCATACACCTTTTATTAATCAATCAAAACAAAACTTCACCAACGGCTACAACATAACACTATTCACACACTTAAAACATACAGTGGCTGACATCCAAAAATGGAGGGCCGCTTTAACTTTTAATACTAGCCGCTTACACTGGGGTGTTCTCTTCCCCCACTCGTACATAGCGTTCTCTCCATTCTCCTGTGTTCTCATGCCTCTGGAGGCGTTTGCCTCTTTTGCAATGCACGAACAATATAAATATTACAATTAAAACCTGACACACTACTAGGATGTGGGATGCTATTCTAATCCAGGCCGGGATCTCTATATTGGTGAATAGGTCCCACCATGATGGGGTGACTATGTCCAATATGTCTTTCCCTATCTCTATTGTCTTCTGCTCCAGTGTGTAGAAATGTTTCTGTGAAACTATACCGGCTTTTAAGATCTTGGTGAGGATTTTCGGGGAGAGGGGGAATGACATATCCGAAATGCACGATGAATCGCTGCAAGTCCGTGAAATTCCCTTTTACAGTGAGGTGAATGGTGGAGGGTGCAGGAATGGGGACAATCCGTTGTTGTGCCACTTGAACTCCAGCCCTGGGTTTGAAACAGAAACTGCTGTCACTGACCGGACACCCCTCGTGCTGTCCGTGGCGGTAGTGAGGCGCTGCACTGGTGACACAGTATGTCCCACGTCCGATATATGCCACCTGCAGGGGCACATGGTCCATTGCCATTGCCTGCATGGGGCAATTTATCGGCTTCACGCTAGCGGCTCTGAACCCGCACTGTGGTTTCAAAAGGCATTCAAATGCTGGGGGCACAGGATGATGTGTGCTCCCCGGCTACGACACCCCGAGAGATCGGTGCCTGTCATCGTACGCTCCCATCTGATGACATAAGATGGGACCACTGCGTAATGAAGGTGCGCACCCCCCTGAATGACTCCAATGTTCTCCACCCTGTATACCGGGGCGGGCTTTGCTGTGGGACCCAACACCGGCATCCTTACCACTATTCCCATGATAGTGTGGTTTGAGCATCTGCAGTCCACTGGGGCTGGGTACACTTCTGCAGCTAGTCTGACCTGGCACGGACTTAATGCATTCTCAAAAGGGTGGCGCGCTTGCAAGTGCTTGTTGCTGATCCAGGACGGGACCAAACCTTGTTTCAAATCCTCCAGATTACTGCGGCCCTCGCCCAGTAACCACGCCCTGTATAGCACACAAGCCTCGTTCTGCGCAGCCTGATTGGACGCATTCCAATCCTCCTTAATGAGCGCATTTACCGTCCGAGCGTGCTTCTCCAGCTCAGCGATTATTTCCTTTAAGTGTAGTGTCATGGCTTGGTCTTCATGCAGCTCAGCACCCACTACCTCATTTTCGCCTGTCAGTATGTTCCTCAACTGTGTTTTTAAACCATTGATCTGTGTCTGCAGCTCCACGTTGTCTGGAGCATTGACAACAGATGTTCCAGTGTTAAAAGCAGTGAAAATGTCATTTACAGTACCCCTTCTTTGCCTTCCTACCCGATCCAAAACTTCCTGTGGTGTGGTGTATAATTTGGCCTTATCGATGTCGGCAAAGTCAAACTCGTAAAATTGTCTGAACATTCGGGTTAACAGTACCTGGTACAACTGTTCCGTTTCCCTGGGACACCACTCCATCAATCGTACCTCAGTGAGGTTTAAAATCACTGAAGCCACCGCATAGTGTACCCCTTGGTACAGCACCTGACCGGTGGGTACCAATACTAGACCATTCCCTGGTCCCTTTGTGGTGGTGGGGCACCCTTCCTTCTGGGCTAGTGCTACTGGAATCGTGGGCAGGGGCTTTCGTGGGCGGGTGATGAGTTCAGTGGCGTTTACTGGAATCGGGGAGTATGGGGCTCCGCACGCCCGAGTGCTGACATCCCATCTCATCCCCTTTCCTTCATCTTGCCACTGCCTCTGGAAAAAAATGGATACGCCCTTGGGGCAAGCACGTTTCGAACCCCACATACAGACATATATCCCTTCATCTGGTTCCCACCATTTGTCCCAACACACACGTAATTGTCCGTGAGTCCCCGTAATTGTCCGATGGGTATTGTTACCCAGTCGTTCCCACTCGATGGTAGAGTTCTTCATGTCCTTCCCCAGCTTTCATAACCACCACCATCTACTTAACGGTATGTTCCCGTTACACACCAAACAGATCCACTTTCCCACGGTAACGCTGATTCTGGGTGCAAGGATCCTCACCCGAGGGCACGATAATGAAGTCTCTTGGTAGGCGAAACCGAAATTGCTGGAGTATTCCGTAGAATTCGTCCCCAGCCATCCTGGCCATCTCCCTTGGTGGAAGTAGGTGGCGGTTTCCTCAACCTCTTGCTTCCCCGTCCCATCCATCGCGATGGGGGCTGTGTCCCCGGAACATCCAAACACGATGATGTCCTTGGTGCGGCCCCAGTAGTCCAGCCCGCACCCGATCGCCGTGATCGCTACGAGAATCCTTTCCATCGTATCTCGGGTTTCTGTAATCGATAAGATGATGTAGCCAGGCTCCCAACAGGTGCTGGCTTAATTAAACGGACGCTGGGGTCCCCTGACCCCGCTTCCAAACAACCACACATTCTGGGCAGACTCCGAAAACTACCTTTTAAACATCCCCATCATATTATACTTTACCCATCTTAAACTAACATTAATCACTTACCTAACTTAACTTATCATTACCTAAACCTATGTACAGCGCCGCCCTCCTCCGGGCGGCCTACTTAATTCCTGTGAGGGCTGCAGTGGGCCACTCCCTGTGGCGGGGCTGCACTGACCTTCGGCTTTGATCCCCCGCAGCCTGTCGCTGCTGAACGGGAATCGTGCCTTTCTTGGGCTGCTCTGGACCGAGGTTGGGGAAGATAGGGAGAATTTGGCCATTGCTTTCTGGGCTGGGGCGTTCAAGTCGACCTACGAGGGGCTGCCTTGGGTGAGGCTCCCAGGGCTGACGGACCGGGGGTCGGGACTTTCACCGTCACAGCCTGTGGTTCCACCACAGCTGCCGGCTCCTGCTCCACTCCCTCTGGCTCCGCCCCCCCGGGGCCAGGATTTGTGACATCCGACTCCACCTCGCCTGTCCCGACAGGTAGTGAGTCTCCGCCCCCAATCCCTACCTCCCCTAAGCTTGAGTCGAGGGCGGGATCTTCGTCCTCTGACTCTTCCTCCTCTGTGATCTGGTCTAGGGCGGGGTCGAGCTGTTCGGGCTCTTCCTCGTCCAAATCCCAAATCAGAGGGGAGACCTCCCACTCCAATGGGATGACTCCTCCCTTCACGCAGGCCACTGTTCCAGCCTTTGTGGTCTGTGACTCTGTCGCAGGCTGAGGATTTTTGTCCTCAGACCTGGCCCCGGTTGCTGGCCCTTGTGCACCCGACTTAAACAGTTTGCACTGGTTAATGTGAAACCACTTAGTACGTCGGGGCACCTTCACTGCATAAACCATGGGGCTGGCCTTGTCTACAATGCTGTAAGGCCCCATGTACAGTGGTTCAAAACTCCCCACCCGGGCATAGTTCCTAACCGACTTCCCACTCTTGTTGCTTACGAGGTTCCAGCAACAGTCGATTTCCCTGGTGCTGTCTCCCCATGTTCCCAGCCGCCTGCCCATAAATCTGTTTCAGGCGCCCCAAAAGGGTTTGCACGAACTTGTCTCGCTTCACCTCTTGGAGCTGGCCCTCAGTGAGCACCGGGGCTGGTACATGGGTGGGTGTTCGCATGATCCTTCCAGTCATTAATTCGTGCAGGGAGTACCCCGTACTTTTGGACTGGCTGGCCCGGATCCCCATGAGGACTAAAGGCAGGACCTCCGCCCATTTCTGGGGCGAGCCCATTGTCTCTTTCCTCAGCTTTTCCTTGAGGGCCCGGTTCATGCGTTCAACAATCCCGGATGACTGGGGATTGTACGCTACGTGCCACTTCCCTTCAATGCCCAAGAGCATGAGGGTGTTCTGCATCACTTGACTGACTCCCTTGGTCGGACTCCACATAACGGGGGAGCCCCCACCGTGACAACACTTCCCGGATCAAGATCTTGGCAGCACCCAGCGCCATAGCTGTTCTGCACGAGAAAGCTTCTACCCATTTGGTGAATACATCCACCAGGACAAGGCAATACTTATAGCCGCCTTAGGCGGCGGGCAGGGGCCCTGTGTAGTCGACCTGAATCGACTGCCATGGTCCCTGTACCATTCTGATGTGCCCCATGGGCACCTTCCTTTTCTGGGGTCTGGGTTGTTTGCAGCACACACAAGACAGCTTGCACAGAACTCGCGGACATTGTCTCTAAGTCCCGGCCACCATCCCGCGTGCTCTACCCATTGCCAGGTAACCTCAGGCCCGGGGTGTCCTGCCCCTGGACCCACATGGGCCAGTTGAAGGAATTCCCTCCGGTGCTGCTGTGGCACAACCCACTGTTCCTCTCGGAACAGCATGCCTTCCTTGACTGAGAGGGCTGCCGTACTGTACGGACCCTCTACCTGCTTGCCCTCAGAAATGGCTTTGAGGACTGTTTTAAGGGCGGGGTCCAGCGTCTGGACGGTCTTTAGGTCTAGAGGTAGTGCCACCCCTGTGTTCCCTAGAGTCCACTCCCCGTCTCGGATCGCCGCCATGGGTCCGGGTCCATAGCGGTCCCAGGAAATGCCGTTGCGGGCACCCTCCCTGGCTAGCGCATCTGCCTGCTGGTTACCCTGACCGCGGGGTTCTGTGGTAGAATGAGCCTTCACCTTGTGGATGAACACCTCCCCTTCCTCCCCCACTGCGGCCAGGATCTTTTCCAGCAAGGGCTTAACTGTTAAAGGCCGTCCGTCTGCGGAGGTATATCCGTGGCGGGACCAGATGGCAAGGTATTCTGTACACGAATTGCACGTGAACATGCTGTTCGAGCAAATCGTGTATGGGGTTGGGAAGGTCTCAGGGTGGGTAACCACGTACGCCACCGTGGACAGTTCAGCCTGCTGTGCGCTCATAGTGCTGGGGAGCTTAATCGCCAGGGCAATGTCTGCCACAGGGTCATAAACTCCACACCCTGTGAGTCGTTCGCCAGCAGATATCGTGCTGGATCCGTCTACATAGATTTCACGGCCTGTGGGGTGTATCCCAGCCCGTAAACCTATGTCGACCTCCCATACCCCTTCTACGGAACACCGATGGGCTGTTCCGGGATATACCAGGTTGGCTGCGAGCTTCGGCTCGCAGAGACCTTTAACTTTGAGATCCAACTGGGAAAGGAGAAGGGTCCAGCACGCAATCCGAGCGCTGCTCACAGTCCCATCCTTAATCCTTCCATCCAGAAGCATCTTTGCGGGGGTGTGATGGGTGAGGAGCGTGATGGGAGAGGTTCCTGTGAAGATCACTGATCTGTTCACAGCCCAATGCGTGGCCAGGAGATGCCGTTCACAATTGGAAAAACTCCTCTCCACATCCGTAAGTACCCTGGAGGAATAGACTACTGGTCTCAGCTTGCCGTTTCATTCCTGGAGCAGCACGGCGCTCAGGCTGTCTCCACTAGCAGCTACTTCCAGGAAAAACTCCTCCCCCCCATCTATGGCCCCTAGGGCTGGCGCGGTCTGCAGATCTCTTTTCAACTTCTCGAATGCTGCCTGACAACCCTCATCCCAAGACCACTCGACTCCCTTGTGTAAGAGTCGGAGTAGCGGGGCTGCTGTGGCTGCATAGTCCTCGATGAAATCCCTGCAGTACCCGGTCAATCCCAAAAAGGACCTTACACTCGTTACTGTGTTGGGGATCGGTAGATCTTGCACCGATTCCCGTCTAGCCTTATCTATGGCTCTTTCCCCAGTGCGGATGGCCAGACCCAGGAATTTCACCTCCTGCTGGCCGATCTGTGCTTTCTATGGGTTTACTTTAAAACCCTTTCTTTCCAGCAGCTCCAATAATTCGGCTAATAGTGGGCCGTGCTCCTCCCTTGAACCCGTGAACAGGAGTAAGTCGTCCACATGCTGTACTCTCTGATTGGGCTGGCTAAATTCCTTTAAACTTCCCGCCATGCAATGATGGAAAATGCTGGGGCTGTTGTGAAAACCCTGTGGCAAGCAGTTCCAAGTGTACTGTTGCCCTTTAAAAGTAAAGGCAAACTTGTACTGATCCTCCCGCCGCATCGGAATGGACCAAAAACCATTCGAGATATCCAGCACCGTGAACATGGTCGCAGATGCTGGAATACTCCCTACCAATTAGGTCGGCAACTGCTGCTACCGTGGGCGCGCAGGCTGGGATGTTACTGTTGAGGACTCTATAGTCCACCGTGGCCCTCCACGAATTGTCCGGCTTCTTTACCAGCCATAATGGGGAGTTCACGTGAGTGGCTATTGGTCTCAACACGCCCTGCTGCACCAATGAAGATATTGCTATCTCCCTGTCGGGTTCGGCCTCCTTGGGGAAGTTATACTGCTTTTGGGGTCGGATCATGGGGTCCCTGTCTACACTGACCTCAAACCCAGTGACTCTCCCACAGTCGTGCTTGTGGGTGGCGAACGCGGTCAGATTGCCCGACACACACGCCTGCAAGTCCGTTGGGACGTCTGCGACCATAAGCTCGAGATCGTAACCTCCTGACGGCTTCATGGTGCACAGGGTCTCCTTTTCTCCCTTCGCTGGGATCACAACTACCTTACCTAACCCATTCTCGGCTCCCCAGAGACAGTGATTTCTAAGGTCCACGAGGATTCCGTGTTCCACCAAGAAATCATACCCGAGGATGCGTTTCCCACCCCCCTCATTCCACTTCAATAGGACGCACGTCCATGTGGTGTGGAGTGCTCCCAAATGAATGGAGAGCGGGATGGAGTATGCGCCAGCCTGTTCTCTGCCTGTGAAACCCGCTACTGAAAATGGAGCCTGGGTAGATAGAGGTGAGGCAAAAGGCTTAGCTGTGTGGATCACGGTGCATGATGCTCCCGTATCCAACAGGTAACTACCCTTTTCCTTTTCCACCTCCATCTCCACAACGGGTCTTCTCCACGCGTCATAACGGAGCGGACACAGGTAGGCGGGCTGCGTGGGCTTCAGGTATTTGGGCACTTCGGTTGGGGTTGGGGAAGCAACAGGGCTGCTGGCAGCTGCCACCTTCCCCTGCGAGGTCATTAGAGACCGCATTGCCTCTAAAACTGACTCGATCATATCGGGATGGATCGACACATCGGCTCCCCTCTCCCGGATGGGCGCTTGGGCTGGGGCTGGGGAAGTTTTTCCCTTTAAATCCTTCCAGGGACTTTTACAGTCTCGGCGCCAATGACACTCCTTTCCACACCCGTAACAACTGCTCTTGGCTTGGGGGGCACGATTCCCCTCCTCATGCCATTTCTTTTTAGCAGGAGCTGCAGGCCTTGCCTCATGCACCTTTCCTTTTGAGGAAGGCACATCCCTACTCTTGCTGTTCCTGTAACTTATCGTGAGCTGATCCAGTACTACTTCCTCCGTGGAGCGGGGGTTAGTGGGGTCAAACCATGCTTTGGCCTGCTCCCTCACTGGCGGCAAGCAATTTGCGACCACACACCGGAGCCAATGAGCCCTTTGGTCATCATTTAGCGCATTCCGGTCCGGTCCTCCCAGGCAGCTGCGCCGGTACACTGGCCACAACCTTCCGGCAAAAACCCATGGGGGTTCTCCCTCTAGCTGTGCCGTCCTTTCCAATCGGAGGAACGGAGTTCCGTCACCCTCCCCTTTAATCTCCAGGATCTCGTCCCGTATCTCCTCGTACGTCTTTCGCCCTCTTTTGCTCTCGTCAGGGAGACACTGGAGGAGCGAGCTGTCCAGGGAGAACAGCAGCATTTTGGACTGTTCAGCCCCGTCGCAGTCATTAACTGCTGCGGTCTGCTCCACGTCCCTAAAATGGATGGAGGGATCTCCTGACTCGGAGAGTTTTGGGATGTGACTTATCATTGCCCTCAGCTGTTGTGCGGTGTGGGGCATTATCATCTGATTCACGAGGGGTCCGTCATCACCATTTTCTTCGTTCGGACCGAGCCTTCGGTGTCGAGTTGGACACATCGGCGCCAGCCCCGACTCTACTACCTGGTGTTCCTCTACCTCAAGAACCTCTGGGTCTGACTTCTCCGTTTCCTTCCCCGGAGTCCAAGACTCATCATAGGCAGGAGGTGCTGAGGGCTCGGGGGTTGGTACCCTAACTGCCTCCTGTGGAATTGGTCTTGTTGATTCCTTGGCTAACAGTAACTGGCTTGCTGGCGGGTTTATGAGACACACCAAGCCGGTTGCCTTTGCTAAGGCCGTTCTCAGGTCCTCTAGCTCTCTGTGGCAAGTGCTATGATCGGTGTTCTCAGACCTGTCCTGCATGGCCATCTTATAAGCTGCCCTAGCCCCCAAGATACTTTCCTCCTGTGTCGCTACCTGCTTAGTTAGGTGGAAACACCTCTCTCTCATTCTACCTTCACTGGCCTTGGCCTCAGTGACCTGACATTCCAAATACTCTATCCGGGTTTCATGGCGGTGAGTTACGGATTGGTGTTCCTGATTCAGTGCGTTAAGCGATTGAATCAGTTTCTGATCTCCCGCAACCTTTTCCTCTACTTCTGTGAGCAGCCCTTTTATCTGGGCTGTCTGCGCTACAACGACTTGGTCCAAAAGTTGGACTTGCTTCCTTTAGCACATCAGCCAGACCGCCTTTTCCACCGACTTTTATGCTCTTTCTCTTCTGTCCACTTGATGGCTGCGTCTAGAGGACGCCTATCTCTCAATAGGTCTGATATCCACTGTTTTGTAAGGTTTACCTTCCGAAAAACATAGTCCGCTATCCTCTCATCCATCACATTTCGTTTATTCAAACCTTGATCTAACACGCTACATTCCTGCTGCCAAGGTCCTGCCGCGGTCGCCATTTCTGTAGGGGGTTTCTCTTGCTCGTTCTGGTCTCCTACCAGGCTTCGTGCAATAATTACCCTTTAGTGGTTCGACCCACTCTCCCCTACGGTTCTAGACCTTGGACTTAGGTGCAGGGAACTGTAGTGCACAGAAAGACTCAATAGACCAGGTTGAATAGCATGAAATGGATGCTTTTATTATTAAACAGTCTGCAGCATTATAAAATACATGTCATAAGCACAAATTAAAGCAATTACAAGCATGCACATATCTATAAACTTAATTCCATGGAAATGGGAAACACACGGCACATCGAAAAAGGGGAAACACATTACAATTACCCTTACCCCCTCCCCTAGACCTAGACTAAGTTTCGACCTGAGGGACTCGGAATCATGCTCACCACTTTCAGATTCGCAAAAGAGGGGGTTCGCAGTCCCTTTGGCACATCTTTCCGTCGTCATGTGGATTTGGAAACTTCTGGCGCAGCTTGTTTTTCTCTTCTCTCAGGCGATGAGGCAGCGGACACAGCCTCGATGAGCACTCGTCATGACTGAATCCATTAACAGTTGTTGAAGAACTGGATGCCCATGGAAGAATCTGCCACCGATGTGATGTTGAGACACTGGAGTGTTGGACCCTGAGTATCTTCTTCTCCGACCTCGGTCGTCGGTCTCTCGATGGTCTTCCACGGGGTGGGACGCTGGTACCGAATTGCTTTCTTTATGCAGTCATAGTTATCCTTTGAAACAGAGCTGGAGGGTGTCTTTTCCTTCGGCCTGGGTCGTCGATGATCTCCCGACAAAAGTACCTGGGCCACCCTCGTCATCTTCCCGTCGTCACCAGGCCTTGCCTGGCCGGGCTGGCTTCCAAGCCAAAGTCTTCTCGTCGTCCCCGAAGTTACGAATTGTAGCGTAGCGAACCTGGTTTTGTTCACCCAAAAAGAAGACGCGTCCTGAGAAGCGAAGCGCCCTGATGGACCTTTTAATCCATAGTTATACCCTTTTGGGACAGTCTTAACTCCCGCCAGATCATAGTCCAGTCTTTGTGCATTGAGTGCTGTTGGAGTTTTGCTAAGTGGGAGAAAAATCATTTAAGTGTATTTTGTGAATTTTAGTGTGTTAAGAAGTCAATTATTTGAAGTTAGTTTAATTTTTAAGGGTTTTTTAAACTCTTGGGCAGTTTAAACAGGAAGTAGACCCGGGTATAAAAGGGAAGGGGCTAGTGCAGTGCACGGAGTGCTTTGTGCATTGAGTGCTGTTGGAGTTTTGCTAAGTGGGAGAAAAATCATTTAAGTGTATTTTGTGAATTTTAGTGTGTTAAGAAGTCAATTATTTGAAGTAAGTTTAATTTTTTAAGGGTTTTTTAAACTCTTGGGCAGTTTAAACAGGAAGTAGAATCCGGGTATAAAAGGGGAGGGGCTAGTGCAGTGCACGGAGTGCTTTGTGCATTGAGTGCTGTTGGAGTTTTGCTAAGTGGGAGAGTTCGGATAAGCGGGAGGTGAGGGTGTGTTTTTTGCTCTGTTTTGTTCCCCACTCCCAGGCTTAGACAGCACTGCAGAGGCGGAGCAGCGAGACAAGTCAACCAAACAGGCTCCACAGACAGTATTCAAGGAGGAGGTTGGTGATCAGCTGGTTGGTTGGTTTTCTTCCTTCTCTTCCCTTTCATACCTTTAAGTTGGTAAGTCCTATTGAATAGTGGTGTGATATTATCATATATATCCGGGCAGCGTCTTCATAACTAATAATAAGAAATTAAATTAATTATATAGAATGGAGCAGGTGATGTGTTACTGTTGCGAGATATGGGAGCCGGTGAACCCCATTGAGGCTCACGGTGATTACATCTGCGACAAGTGTTTGCTGCTAGAGGAACTCAAGTTCCATGTTATGGATCTTGAGACCGAGCTTCGGACACTGCGATACATCAGGGAGGGGGAGAAGTTCCTGGACTCTATGTTTCAGGAGATGGTCACACCTATGAAGTTAATTACTGCAGATGTAGTCCGTGGTCAGGGACAGGACGGTGTGACTACGAGTGAGGAAGGTACAGGGATCCAGGATGTAGTGTTGAAAGAGACGCAGCCCTTGTTCTTGTCCAGCAGGATCGAGGTTCTTACTCCCTGTGAGGGCGGGAGCAGGGACTGCAGGGAGGATGAGCAACCTGGCCACAGCACCGTGGTACAGGGGGCCATTCAAGTGGAGGGAGTAAAAAGAAATGTTGTAGTGGTAGGGGATAGTATCATTAGGGGGATAGATAGGGTTCTCTGCAGTCAAGAGCGGGAGTCCCGAAGGCTGTGTTGCCTGCCTGGTGCCAGGGTTAAGGGCATCTCTTCTGGGCTGGAAAGAAACTTGGAGTGGGAGGGGGAGGATCCAGTTGTCGTGGTCCATGTTGGTACAAACGACGTAGATAGGACAAGGAAGACGGTTCTGTTAAAGGAGTATGAGCAGCTAGGGGTCAAATTAAAAAACAGAACCTCAAGGGTAATAATCTCTGGGTTATTACCTGAGCCACGAGCGTATTTGGCTAGGATAAATAAAATTAAAGAGTTAAATGCGTGGCTCAAAGACTGGTGTGGGAGAAATGGGTTTTGCTTCTTGGGACACTGGCACCAGTACTGGGACATGAGGGAGCTGTTCTGTTGGGACGGACTCCACTTGGCCAGTGCTGGGACTAGAGTCCTGGCGAATCATATAACTAGGGCTGTAGAGAGGGCTTTAAACTAATTAGTGGGGGGGAGGTTTCTAGAGAGCAAATAATAGAAATGACAACAGAGAAGGTCATAGACTTAGGTAGCAGTGGGGGAATTAAAAAACAGAATGTGTCAGGAAGGGACAGAAGGTATGGAGTAAAAAGTAAAGTACTAAAAAGGGAAAAAACAGGAACTAAGTGTTACAAAACATATTTGAAAGTTCTTTATCTGAATGCACGTAGCATTCGTAACAAAATGAATGAGTTAACGGCACAAATAATGACATTTGGGTATGATCTTGTGGCCATTACAGAAACATGGCTGCAGGGTGACCATGACTGGGAATTAAACATACCAGGTTATTTAACAATCAGGAAGGACAGGCAGGAAGGGAGGGGAGGTGGGGTGGCTATGTTAATAAAGGAAAGAATCACTATAATACAGAGAAATGATATTGGGTCAAAGGAGCAGGATAGTGAAACAGTTTGGGTGGAGATAAGGAATAATAAGGGGAAAATAACACTAGTGGGTGTAGTCTATAGGCCTCCGAACAGTTGCAACTCTGTTGGACGGAGTATTAATCAGGAAATAGTTGAGGCTTGTAATAAGGGAACAGCTATAATTATGGGGGATTTTAATTATCATATTAACTGGACAAATCAAATTGGGCAGAGCAGCCTTGAGGAAGCGTCCATTGAGTGTATTAGGGATGGGTTTCTTGAGCAGTATGTAACTGAACCGACCAGGGGGCAAGCAACCTTAGATTTGGTCCTGTGTAATGAGACAGGATTAATTAAAAATGTCCTAGTAAAGGATCCCCTTGGAATGAGTGACCATAACATGGTTGAGTTCCATATTCAATTAGAGGGTGAGAAGGTTGGATCTCAAACAAGCGTGCTGAGCTTGAATAAAGGAGACTATGAAGGTATGAGAGCGGAATTAATTAGAGTGGACTGGGAAAATAGATTAAAGGGTAAGACACTACATGACCAGTGGTGTACATTTAAGGAGTTATTTTACAACTTCCAAAAAAAGTATATTCCACTGAAGAAAAAAGGGTGTAAAAGAAAAGATAGCCATCCGTGGCTAAATGAAGTAATTAAGGATAGTATCCGACTAAAAACAAGGGCATATAAGGTAGCCAAATCTAGTGGGAGGATGGAAGATTGGGAAGTCTTTAAAAGACAGCAATAAATTACTAAAAGATTGATTAGGAAAGGGAAGATAGATTATGAAAGTAAATTAGCAAAAAATATAAAAACAGACAGTAAAAGTTTCTATAGTTATATAAAAAGAAAAAGGGTGGCTAAAGTAAATGTTGGTCCCTTAGAGGATGAGACTGGGTAATTAATGGTGGGAAACATGGAGATGGCAAAAACACTGAACAATTATTTTGTATCAGTCTTTACAGTAGAGGACACTAAGAATATCCCAACACTGGACAAACAGGGGGCTCTCGGGGGGGAGGAACTAAATACGATTAAAATCACTAAGGAAGTGGTACTTGGTAAAATAATGGGACTCAAGGCGGATAAATCCCCTGGACCTGATGGCTTGCATCCTAGGGTCTTGAGGGAAGTAGTGGTAGGGATTGTGGATGCATTGGTAATAATTTTCCAAAACTCACTGGACTCAGCAAAGGTCCCAGCAGATTGGAAAACTGCTAATGTAACACCCTTATTTAAAAAGGGTAGTAGGCAGAAGGCTGGAAACTATAGACCTGTTAGCCTAACATCTGTGGTTGGTAAAATGTTAGAGTCCATTATTAAGGAGACAGTAACGGGACATTTGGATAAACATAATTTAATAGGACAAACTCAGCATGGTTTCATGAAGGGGAAGTCATGTTTGACAAATTTGCTTGAGTTTTTTGAGGAAGTAACATGCATGGTGGATAAAGGGGAACCAGTGGACGTAGTGTATTTAGACTTCCAAAAGGCATTTGACAAGGTGCCACACAAATGATTATTGCTCAAGATAAAAAATCACGGGATTGGGGGTAATATTCTGGCGTGGGTGGAGGATTGGCTCTCTAACAGAAAGCAGAGAGTTGGGATAAATGGTTCGTTCTCAGATTGGCAACCAGTAACTAGTGGTGTTCCGCAGGGGTCAGTGCTGGGTCCCCAACTCTTTACAATCTATATTAACGAATTGGAGGAGGGGACCGAGTGTAACATATCAAAGTTTGCAGATGATACAAAGATGGGACGGAAAGTAGTGAGTGAGGAGGTCATAAAAAACCTGCAAAGGGACATAGACAGGCTAAGTAAGTGGGCAGAGATTTGGCAGATGGAATACAATACTGGAAAGTGTGAGGTTATGCACTTTGGCAGAAAAAATCAGAGAGCAAGTTTTATCTTAATGGCAAGAAACTGGAAAGTACTGTAGTACAAAGGGATCTGGGGGTCCTGGTGCACGAAACTCAAAAAGTTAGTATGTAGGTGCAGCAAGTGATTAAGAAGGCCAATGGAATGTTGGCTTTTATTGCTAGGGGGTTGGAATATAAAAACAGGGAGGTATTGCTGCAGTTGTACAAGGTATTGGTGAGACCGCACCTGGAATACTGCATACAGTTTTGGTGTCCATACTTAAGAAAAGACATACTTGCTCTCGAGTCAGTACAAAGAAGGTTCACTCGGTTAATCCCGGGGATGAGGGGGTGGTCATATGAGGAGAGGTTGAGTAGATTGGGACTCTACTCATTGGAGTTCAGAAGAATGAGAGGCAATCTTATTGAAACATATAAGATTGTGAAGGGGCTTGATCGGGTCGATGCGGTGAGGATGTTCCCAATGATGGGTGAAACTAGAACAAGGGGGCATAATCTTAAAATAAGGGGCTGCTCATTCAAAACTGAGATGAGGAGAAACTTCTTCACTCAGAGGGTGGTAGGTTTGTGGAATTTGCTGCCCCAGAAAGCTGTGGAAGCTACATCATTAAATTAATTTAAAACAGAGATAGATAGTTTCCGAGAAGTAAAGGGAATTAAGGGTTATGGGGAGCGGGCAGGGAATTGGACATGAGTCTAGGTTCGGAATGGTCATGGCCCTGTGGGTAGTGGAGTGGGCCCAGGGGCTGTGTAGCCTTGTTCTGCTCCAACTGTGTTCTAATTCTGTGTTAGATTTCAGGAGATGGTTTTATTCCTGTTCCTGGCTGGGGTGGAGATCGCCTTTACAGAAGGTAAGTACTGTAGAAAATATAGGGACAGAGTGATCTCCTGGAAGAATTTCGATCGCCAAATGGGTCGGAGAGGAATTTCCCAGATTTTTTTCTCCCAAATTGGCCATTGGGTCTATATCTGGTTTTTCGCCTCTCCCGGGAGATCACATGGGTTGGGTGGATGCAGAGTGATAGAAGATTTGAGGTTAGGATCAGATCAGCCATGATCTTATTGAATGGTGGAGCAGGCTCGAGGGGCCGATTGGCCTACTCCTGCTCCTATTTCTTATGTTCTTATGTTCTTAATATTCTTGGCGGGCAGAAATCTCTGCAGGGGCGCATTGTCTTGCAACGGGAGCCGGTGATAGCCTAACTGGCCTTCCTGGCTGATAATGTATTTTACTTTGTCACCGTAACTCGGTTTGCATATTGATGGGTCTGGAGATTGCTCTTGATGGCTGTTAAACGTTCTTTCCTTTGTGCAGTAAATGGGTTTAAGTGTTCGTTCAATTGTCCGCCCATTCCTTGATGGGCCCCATCCTGTTACCTGAAAGTGTCTTGTACTTAGAATCCAATTAATATGTATGCTCAGTTCCCTGAGTTTCGGTTTCCCGATACTGGCTTTCGCGGGCTTACTGACCTCAATCCACAAGCCTGTCTGGCTTGCAGTAACAGAATTCAAATGGTCCCAGAAACTAATCACAAGGCCCGGCGGCCATTTTGTATGCCCCTTTTTTATCAAAGGTTTTTCTGTATAAGCTTCTTTTGGTCAATAAAGCTGTATTAATAATCCTGTTTTCTTGCATGATTAGTCAATGAAAATTGTCGAATCTTATACCCTTGGGGATTGTTTGATGGGACAGTGTAGCGGGAGCTTTACTCTGCAACTAATCTGTGTTGTAACTGCCCTGGGAGTTTATGATGGGACAGTGTAGAGGGAGCTTTACTCTGTATCTTACCCATGCTGTACCTGCCCTGGGAGTGTTTGATGGGACATTCTAGAGGGATCTTTAGTCTGTATTTAACCTGTGCTGTACCTGCCCTCGGAGTGTTTGATGGGGCAGTATAGAAGGAGCTTTACTCTGTATCTAACACGTGCTGTTCCTGCCCTGGGAGTGTTTGATAGGACAGTGTAGTGGGAGCTTTACTCTGTACCGAACCCGAGCTATACCTGTCCTGGGAGTGTTTGGTGGGACAGTGCAGAGGGAGCGTTAATCTGTATCAAACCTTAGCAGTACCTGCCCCGGGAGTGTTTGATCGGACAATGTTGATGCAGCATTACTCTGTATCCAACCTGTGCTCTATATGCCCTGGGAGTGTTTGATGGGACAATGTAGAGGGAGCTTTACTCTGTATCTAACCCATGCTGTATATTCCCTGGGGAGTGTTTGATAAGACAGTGTAGTGGGAGCTTTACTCTGTATCTAACCCGTGCTGTACCTGCTGTGGGAGTGTTTGATGGGACAATGTAGAGCTAGCTTTACTCTGTATCTAACCCGCGCTGTACCTGCCCTGGGGGTTGTTTGATTGGACAGTGTAGAGGGAGCTTTACTCTGTATCTAATCTGTGTTGTAACTGCCCTGGGAGTTTTTGATGGGATAGTGTAGAGAGAGCTTTACTCTGTATCTTACCCGTGCTCTACCTGCCCTGGGAGTGATTGATGGGACGGTGTAGAGGGAGCCTTACTCTGTATGTAACCCGTGCTGTACCTGCCCTGGGAGTGTTTGATGGGACAGTGTAGAGGGAGTTTTACTTTATATCTAACCCGTGCTGTACCTGCCCTGGGAGTGCTTGATGGGAAAGTGCAGAGGGTGTTTTACACTGTATCTAACCTGTGCTATTCCTGCCCTGGGAGTGTTTGATGGGACAGTTTAGAGGAAGCTTTGCTCTGTATCTAACCCGTGCTGTACCTGCCCTGGGGATTGTTTGATGGGACAGTGTAGAGGGATCTTTACTCTGTTTCTAACCCATGCTTTACCTACCCTGTGAGTGTTTGATGAGGCAGTATAGAAGGAGCTTTACTCGGTATCTAACCCATGCCGCTCCTGCACTGGGAGTGTTTGATGGGACAGTGTAGAGGGAGCTATACTCTGTATCTTACCCGTGCTGTACCTGCCCTGGGAGTGTTTGATGGGACAGTTTAGAGGGAGCCTTGCTCTGTATGTAACCCGTGCTGTACCAGCCCTGGGATTGGTGATGGGACAGTGTAGAGGGAGCTTTACTCTGTATCTATCCCGTGCTGTACATGTCCTGGGTGTGTTTCATGGGACAGTGTAGAGGGAGCTTTACTCTGTATCTAACCCGTGCTGTACATGCCCTGGGAGTGTTTGATGGGACAGTGTAGAGGGAGATTTACTCTGCATGTAACCCGAGCTGTACCTGCCCTGAGAGTGTTTGATGGGACACTGTAGAGAGAGCTTTACTCTGTTTCTAACCTATGCTGTTCCTGCCCTGGGTGTGTTTGATGGGACACTGTAGAGGGAGCTTAACTCTGTTTCTAACCCATGCTGTTCCTGCCCTGGTTTTGTTTGATGGGACAGTGTAGAGGGAGCTTTACTCGGTTTCTAACCCGTGCTCCATCTGCCCTGGGAGTGTTTGATGAGGCAGTATAGAAGGAGCTTAACCCTCTATCTATCCCGTACTCTTCCTGCCCTGTGAGTGTTTGATGGGGCAGTATAGAAGGAGCTTTACTCAATCTAACCTGTGCTGTTCCTGCCCTGTGTTTTTGATGGGACATTGTGGAGGGATCTTTATTCTGTTTCTAACCCGTGCTCTTCCTGCCCTGGGACTGATTGATGAGGCAATATAGAAGGAGCTTTACTCTGTATCTAACCCGTGCTGTTCCTGACCTGGGAGTGTTTGATAGGACAGTGTAGAGGGAGCTTTATTCCATATCTAATTTGTGTTGTAACTGCCCTGGGAGTTTATGATGGGACAGTGTAGAGGTGCTTTACTCTGTATCTTACCCATGCTGTACCTGCCCTGGGAGTGTTTTGTTGGGACAGTGCAGAGTGAGCTTTACTCTGTATCTACCCACTGATGTACCTGCCCTGGGAGTGTTTGATGAGGCAGTATAGAAGGAGCTTTACTCTGTATCTTACCCGTGCTGTTCCTGCCCTGAGAGTGTTTGATAGGACAGTGTAGAGGAAGCTTTACTCTGTATCTAAGCTGTGTTATAACTGCCCTGGGAGTTTTTGATGTGAAAGTGTGGAGTGAGCTTTACTCTGTATCTACCCACTGATGTGCCTGCCCTGGGAGTGTTTGATGGGACAGTTTAGAGGGAGCTCTACTCTGTACCTAACCCGTGCTGTACCTGTCCTAGGAGTGTTTGATGGGACAGTGTAGAGGGAGCTTTGCTCTGTATCTAACCAATGCTGTACCTGTCCTGGGAGTTTGATGGGACAGTGTAGAGGGAGCGTTAATCTGTATCAAACCTTAGCTGTATCTGCCCCGGGAGTTTTTGATGGGACAATGTAGACGCAGCTTTACTCTGTATCTACCCACTGATGCTCCTGCCCTGGGAGTGTTTGATGGGACAGTGTAGAGGGAGCTTTACTCTGTATCTAACCCGTGCTTTAACTGCTCTGGTGATTGTTTGATGGGACAGTTTAGAGGGATCTTTACTCTGTATCTAATCTGTGTTGTAACTGCCCTGGGGGTTTTTGATGGGACAGTTTGGAGAGAGCTTTACTCTGTATCTTACCCGTGCTGTACCTGCCCTGGGACTGTTTGATGTGACAGTTTAGAGGGAGTTTTACTCTGTATCTAACCCATGCTGTCCCTGTCCTGGGAGTGTTTGATGGGACAGTGTAGAGGGAGCTTTACTCTGTTCAACCTCGCAGTTTCCGAAGCTCCCTCTACTTTTGACCCCATGATGGGCTTCGACTTCTCTCTCTGGAATGCCCCCTTCCCTCCCTGCAGCTCCTCCTTAATTGGACCCCAGTGGTTTCATCAAGGCTGGGGTAGGCCTGCTGAGTGGCCGAAAGCCTGGATCCATTGACACACTGGCAGGGAGTCTCCGGGACTTCTGTGCAGCACAGGAAGGAGTGCGCAGGCCTTCTCTGCTGCACAGGAAAGGACTGTGCAGGGCATCACTGAAGCACTGGGAAGGACATTTCAAGGCCCTCTACAGCTCTTGTGAATGATGGGGATGTGTTGGTTACAGTCGCGGGTTTGGCAGACATTAAAGTTGTATTTCCTTGCTGATGTGTTAAATCCTTGTTATGTGTTTTGCCGTTACTTTTGTGTTAAATCCTTAGTTATGTGTTAAGCCGTTACTTAAGTGTTATTTCGTTAGTTTTGCTTTCTGCTGCAATTGTTTTATGAATTTGGAAGGCTCCACTTTTTTGAAAATAAAGACAATTTTTTATTTACATGGATATTGAAATAAAGAATAGATTTGCCTTTCTAATCTGGGCTTTATTAACTTTAAAAACACAGCAGCACATCTTCCAACACCAGTCTCCCACAATGACTGGAGAGAACTGAATTTAAGAGGGCCACCACAAATCACCTGACATCGACTACCAATGAGTTTACAGCATATATCCCAAGGTAGAAACAAAAAACCAATTACAATATTTCTTACTAATACAGAGAACAACCACCCCATTCACCAATCACAATACTTCTTATTAAACATAGGAAATAATCACCACATTCACCCCTCCTTTAAAACATGCTCCAACCTAAATAACCTTTACAATTTATAATTAATTTATTTACAACTAAAATACAAATAACATATTTCAACAATTTTAAAACATTACTATCAATTTAAAAGTCCATTTTCAATCGGTCGACCGGATATCTTATTCGTGTCGACCTTCTTAACCTTGGTGAAATTCCTTGCCCTCCCACACTCGGAGACACAGAAGTATCTTCTGCAGGAAGGCTATCCATATCCCGATTATCAACGGTATCCGGATTGGAAATCCCATCAGGAAGTAAACTAGGACGGTCATGAACATCCATCAAAGGCTGACTAATAGAAGTATAATTATCTGCAATAGGATTGGAAACATTCGTAGTATCTATCACAACATCCACATTATCTGAATCATGACTATTATTAGTATCCTCGGAAGAGGGCTGGCCACCACAAGGAGCCAAGTCTTTAATTGAAACAGTACTTTCTTTCCCATCTTGGAATCGAATATGAGCATATTGGGAATTTGCCTCCAACAGCTCCACCTCCTCCACTAAAGGATCATATTTTGACCATCTAACATGGCGTCGAAGCAACACAGGTCCCTGCATAATAAGCCATGAAGGTACCGAATATCCCATAGTAGATCTCTGCGGGTAATTAAAGAGCCTTTCATGGGGGGTCACATTAGTAGCCGTTGAAAGCAATGATCTAATGGAATGCAGGGCATCAGGCAGTACCGTTTCCCACTGTGTATTCTTAAGATTCCGGGATGTAAAAGCCAACATAACTGCCTTCCAGATCACCCCATTGTATCGTTCGCTCTGCCCATTATCCTGGGGGTTATACGGGGTAGTTCTACTAGTAGAAATTCCCCGACTCTGAAGGTATTCCTTCAACTGGGAAGACATAAAAGAACTTCCTTGATCCGAATGGATATACGCAGGCATCCCAAAGATGACAGAATGTTGAGTCAGACATTTGATAGCTGTAGCAGCTGATACATCTGCGCAATGAAAAGCAAAAGGAAACCTTGAAAACTTATCCACAACAGTAAATATGTATCGATTTTGAGTCTTTGAAGGAAGAGGCCCCTTAAAATCAACGCTCAAACGTTCAAAAGGAGAAGTAGCCTTTAAAAGATGAGCTCGTTGAGGCTTAAAGAAATTCGGTTTACACCGAGCACAGATAGAACATGATGAAGTCATCCGCTTGACGTATTCAACTGAAAAGGGCAAATTCTTACTGCGTACGAAGTGTATCATCCTCGTAACCCCAGGATGACATAAGGCATTGTGAAGATTAATAAGCGCATCTCCGTGAATCACAGAACAATAAGCCCTCGACAGTGCATCAGCAGCAACATTATCCTTCCCCGGACGATAAACTATATCAAAATGGTTACATGCCAACTCAATCCTCCACCTCATTATTTTATCATTTTTGATCTTTCCAAAATGTTTAACATCAAACATAAAGGACACAGATTTTTGATCGGTTACCAACGTGAAATGTCGTCCCGATAAATAATGTCTCCATTTACGCAGTGCTTCTACAATTGCATATGCCTCTTTCTCTATTGAAGAATGCCTTTTTTCACTATTGTTCAAAGTACGTGAGAAAAAGGCGACAGGTCTTCCATTTTGGTTCAGTGTAGCCCCAATTGCAAAATCAGAAGCATCCATCTCATTCACAAAGGGAACCTGCTCATCAATAGAATGCACAACTGCTCCTAGGATATCCTTTTTAAATTTATCAAAACATGTCCTGGCCTCCCATGATAGAGGATATGTCGTAACCCATATAAGGGGCCGGATCTTCTGCGAAAAGTTTGCAATCCAATTAGAATAGTAAGAAAACAGTCCAACAACTCGTTGCAAAGCCCTAGAATTAGTAGGATAAGGTAAATCGATCAATGGTCGCAGACGTTCTGGATCTGGTTTAATCTTATTTCCCGAGATAATATACCCCAGTAGATTTACCTCAGTAGACAAAAAGATACACTTCTCTTTATTAAAAGTTAAACCAACTTTTTCCGCAGCTTGAAGGAATCTTTCTAAATTAGAATCATGCTCCACCCTTGATTTACCACACACCGTGATATCATCTAATTATGAAAAGGTGTCAGAGAGAGAGTTATCACTTATAAAAGCATCCATTGCCTGTTGAAAACAAGCAACACCATTAGTAACACCAAATGGTATTCGGCAAAACTGATACAGCTTTCCACCAGCCTCAAAGGCTGTATATGGTTGATCCCTCTTAACAATAGGAATCTGATGATAAGCACGCTTTAAATCAATAGTGCTAAAAAACTTATACTGAGATACTTTGTTGATAAGCTCATCAATCTTAGGCAAAGGGTACGCATCTAATTGAGTATACCTATTAATAGTTTGAGAGTAGTCTATCAACATTCGTTTCTTATGCCTCTCGTTAGTGGTGACAACTACCTGAGCCCGCCAAGGCGAACAACTAGGTTCAATGATTCCTTCCAATAAAAGACGCTGGACTTCAGAATTAATAAATTCTCTATCCTGACTGCTATACCTTCTTGACTTGGTAGCAATTGGCTTACAATCCGGCATCAAATTGGAAAAAAGTGATAATGGAGAAATGGATAAAGAAGTTAATCCACAAATGGATAAGGGTGGCTTAGTTCCTCCAAACGAAAGACTGAGAGACTCGTGTAATTTAAGCACATCATGACCAATCGAAATATCCGCACAAAGATTAGGCAAAACAGATAGGCATATATCAGTATACGTATTACCTAGAAGAATCAATTTCACAAGGCAACAACCAGCTACTTGTGAAGTAAGGGTCGTCTGAGCCATACACACCTTATAAGTAACAGGCAAGATTTTCAAACACTTTTCCTTCGCAAACTGAAGACTTATAAAACTCTCGGTACTGCCCGTATCTATGAGAGCCTTCACTTCTAACCCATTAACTTGGGCCATAACTATAGCTTTGTTTAGGCCATGAGCAAATGCAGCAGAAATTGATGCAATAAACGCCCTCTCTACAGGTTGAATAGTCACAGAAGAGGAGGTAATTGAACCTAATGATTTACAAACACGTGCATAATGACCTCTCTTGCTGCATTTACTAAATACAGCCTCCCGGGCAGGACAATTCAAATGAGGATGCCGGACGTTCCCACAAAAATAACACTTCTGAATCCTAGAGGCAACAGCCGCTGAAGTAGAAGGTGGAGTTGTTGGAGTAGAAACTATTTCAGAAACTAGTAAACCACTCCCATTAAGTCCACCTAATTCCTTTTCGCCCGGAACTGCCGAAACCACAGTCACAGGCCGATTAGAAAGAGCATAAGAATCCGAACTTCTCTGAGCCATATCCAATGTAGAAGCTTGCTCAAAAGCACTCTTGAGATCCAAAGTCTTATTTTCTAACAACCGCTGATGAATTGATCTAGACAGTAGTCCATTAATAAAAACATCCCGTACCGATTCTTCCTTATATTCTTCGGCCGTCACGGCTTTATAATTACAGTTAGCACTAAGGTGCCGAAGTGCTTGTAAATAAGTATCCAATGATTCTCCCACCTGCTGCCTACGGGCAGATAGAAGGTAATGTGCAAATACCTCATTCTTTGGTTTAACAAAAATCTTCTCCAATGTACAAATAGCCAATTCGTAAGTTTTACAGTCCAAAATATACTTATACACATCCGGAGCAATGTAGTTGATCAGCATATTCAGCTTATTCAGAAACTCTTGTTCCAACACACCCAAAAAGTTTGTAAATGTACAATACCAATGTTTCCATTTATCATCCACTCCTGCAGAATTAGGGTCAGCATTGAATCGTTCCAGTTGAAGATATCGCTCCATTCTGATAAAAAGTTAATATATTGAAATAAAGAATAGATTTGCCTTTCTAATCTAGGCTTTATTAACTTTAAAAACCCAGTAGCACATCTTTCAACACCAGTCTCCAACAATGACTGGAGAGAACTGAATTTAAGATGGCCACCACAAATCACCTGACATCCACTACCAATGAGTTTACAGCATATATATCAAGGTAGAAACAAACAACCAATTACAATACTTCTTACTAATACAGAGAACAACCACCCCATTCAACAATCACAATACTTCTTATTAAACATAGGAAATAATCACCACAGATATCTAATCTATTTACACTTAATCTGTCCTACATAGGCTTTCGGTGAACCGGACGGTCCTCTCCCAAACACACCAAACAATCCGTCAGTGGGGCCTAGAAACGAGTCGTTATGAGCCTCTTATGAACGGCCCTTCCAGTTTCGGGAACCCTCCCATCTTCCTCCTCCTCCTCCTCCTCCTCCTCCTCCTCTGCTGGTCCTTCAAGCTCGGCTGGCATTGGCTGGGTGCATTGGATGGCGAGGTTGTGGAGCATGCAGCAGACAACGACGATGTGGGTGACTCAATCCGGCGAGTACTGCAGGGCACCCCCCGAATGGTCGAGACATCGGAACCGCTGCTTCAGCATGCTGATTGTGTGCTCCACAGTGTTCTGCGTTGCCTGATGGCTGGAGTTGTAGTTCTCCTCTGCGTGGCTGCTTGGCGAAGGTAGCGGTGTCATAAGCCATGGGCACAGAGGATAGCCCTTGTCTCCAAGAAGCCAGCTCGTGGGTGAGCCAGGGCCTCAAAAAGGTCTGCCACTGTGGTCTGATGCAGGATGAATGTGTCGTGGCTGCTGCCAGGGAGTTGTGCATTGACTGCGAGGATCAGCAGCCGGTGGTCACACACCAGCTGTACATTAAGGGAGTGGAACCCCTTGCTGTTGCGGTAATCCTCAGGGTTGTTCACAGGCGCCCGCAAAGCCACGTGCATACAGTCAATGGCGCCCTGCACCATGGGGAAGCCAGCTATTGCCTCAAAGCCTTCTGCGCACTCCTGCTGCTTCTCCGGTGTCAGAGGGAATGAAATAAATTGCTGCCTCCTGTTATATAGGGCATCTGTAATTTGAGGGATGCAGCAATGCACTGTAAACTGTGAAATGTTAGCTATGTCCCCAGTCGCAGCCTGAAAGGAGCCGCTGGCACTTCACAGGAGCGTAGGACAGACAAAAGTTTAACACCGAACCACATAAGGAGATATTGGGACAGGTGACCAAAAACTTGGTCACAGGTAGGTTTTCACGAGTGTCTTCAAGGAAGAGAGAGAGCTGGAGAGGTTTAGGGAGGGAATTCCAGAGCTTGGGGGTGAGGCAGCTGAAGGTACGGCCACCAATTGTGGGGCAATGAAAATCGGGGATACACAGGAGGCCAGAATTGAAGGACAGCAGAGATCTCAGAAGGTTGTAGGGCTGGAGGAGGTTACAGAGATAAGGAGAGGAGCGAGGCAATTGAGGGATTTGAAGACAAGGATGATTATTTTTAAATCGAGCCTTTGCCATACTGGGACCCAATGTAGGTCAGCGAGCACAGGGTTGCTGGGTGGACCGGACTTGGTGCGAGGTACGATATGGGGCAGCAGAATTTTGGATGAGCTGAACTATACGGAGGGGGAAGATGGGAGGCCAGCCAGGAGAGCGTTAGAATCGTCATGTATGGAGTATCAAAGGCTCGGATGAGGGTTTCAGTAGCAGATGAGCTGAGGCAGGGGCGGAGACGGGTGATGTTACGGGGGTGGAAATAGGCGGTCTTGATGATTGAGAGGATATGGGGGTCGGAAGCTCAGCTTAGTGTCAAATAGGAGACAGAAGGGAAAAAGACAAGCAGGGAATAACCATTTGAGTCTGTACAAGCAACAGATCTGATAAATTCCCAGGATTAACTCACAGTCCCGATGTATTTGCAATACATTGACAGCAACATTGTCCAATGTCCGGGCAGAAGGTGTGTAAGAGTTTGCAGTAAGATTTAACTGCAGAAGCTGCTTGGCCCATAAGAACACTCACAGATCAGATCATAGTGTGAATTGCCAAGCTCCGTACAGCTTGTAGATCATTAGCAACTTCATTATCGACAGTCTCACAAACTTTTCAAACTTTCATGAAAACATAACAGTTCATATGAGTGCCTATAAGTGTGTCTGTGTGAGTGTGTGAGTGTATTTGGGTGAGTGGGTGTGTGTGTGAGACTGAGAGTCATAGAGTCATAGACTCATAGAGTTATACAGCACAGAAAGAGGCCCTTGGGCCCATCGCGCCCACGCCGGCCATCAAGCCCTGTCTAATCTAATCTCATTTTCCAGCATTTGGTCCGTAGCCTTGTATGCTATGGCATTTCAAGTGCTCATCCAAATGCTTCTTGAATGTTGTGAGGGTTCCTGACTCTACCGCCCTTTCAGGCAGTGAGTTCCAGATTCCAACCACCCTCTGGGTGAAAAAGTTCTTCCTCAAATCCCCTCTATACCTCCTGCCCCTTACCTTGAATCTATGCAACATTGTTATTGTAAAAAACTGCACATTTCACCCCGAACGCCATCAAACTGTCGCTTTTGCTCCAGTCCTGACGTATTATTTCCCTCTACATTGGTGACCACTTTGCAGGACACCTCCGTTCAGTCCATAAGAGGGACCCCGAGCTTCTGGTTGCCTGTCACTTTAATTCACCGCTCCATTCCCACTCAGAGCTCACTGTCCTCGGCCTCTTGCATTGTTCCACGGAAGCTCAGTGTAAGCTCGAGGAACAGCACCTTATCTTTCGATTGGGCACTCTACAGCCCTCTGGGCTCAACACAGAGTTCAACAATTTCAGCTCATAACCTCGGCCCTTATCATATTTAGATATTTTATCCACACTTTTTGTTTGTCCTTTTCCTTTCTTTTCTTCCCTCCCACGTGGCAGCTGTCTTTCATTCTATCAGCGCAATTCACACTTAGAACTTAGAAACATAGAAGATATGAGCAGGAGTTGGCCATTCGGTCCCTCGAGGCAGCTCTGCCATTCAAGGAGATCATGGCTGATCATCTAAACTCTGTACCCTGCCCCTGCCTTCTCCCCATATCCCTTGAGCCGTTTAGCCTTAAGAAATATATCTAACACTTCGTCTAGAGCCATCCTTTGTTTCTTAATCTGTCCCATTACCATCTCCTCTTGCCTTGAATATCTCTTAATGCCTCTTTAATTCTCCTGCCTTCCATCCTATCACAGACCTTCCCTTCTGTTCTTTCATCCCATCACCCATTTACAAGCCCCTAAACTTGCTTTTAAATCTGTTCCATTTCCTGCTTTTTTCCAGTTCTGACAAAAGGTCTTCGACCTGAAACGTTAACACTGTTTCTCTCTCCACGGATGCTGCCTGGTCTGCTGAGTTTTTCCAGCATTCTTTGTTCTTATTTCAGATTTCCAGCATCCGCAGTATTTTGCTATTGTATAATTTCGCTGTTTGCTTCCTTAGATAGAATTAACTTAATGACGATTGTGATCCTATCTCGGGGAAGTGCAGTCTCTCCAACTGTGTCATTCGCTACCTGGTGGCCATGGCAACGGCGGATCTACCCTATCAATCCCCTTCAGAATCTTTTATGTTTCAATGAGATCACCTTTCATTCTTCTAATCTCCAGAGAGTATCGGCCCATGCTACACCATTTCCATCATAGGACAGCCCTCTCATCCCAGTAATCAATCGCGTGGGCCTCCAAGGCAAGTATATCCTTCCTTAGATAAAGTAACCAAAACTGTGCACAGTACTCCAGGTGTGGTCTCACCAAAACCCTGAACAACTGCAGCAAGACTTCCTTACTCTTATACTGCAACCCCTTGCAATAATGGCCGACATGCCATTTGCCTTACCCATTGCTTGCAGTACCTGCATGCTAGCTTTCTGTGCTACTTGAACGAGGACATACACGTCTCACAGAACATCAATATTTAAAAGTCTCTCACCATTTAAAATACATTCTGTTTTTGTATCCTTCCTTCGAAAGTGAATAACCACACATTTCCCTACATTATACTTCATCTGCCACATTACTGCCCACTCACTTAGATTACCTATATCCCTTTGCAGATTCTTGGTGTTCTCCTCACAGCTTGCTCATCAGCAAGGTTTCTATCATCAGCAAACTTGGTACATTACACTCAGTCCCTTCATCTAGGTCATTAATATAGATTGTAAATAACGGATGCCCCAGCACTGATCTTGCAGCACCCCACTAGTTACAGCCTGCCAACACGAAAAAGACACATTTATCCCTACTCTCTGTGTTCTGTTCTTCAACCAATTCTCTATCCATGCTTCTATATTACCCTATACTCCATGTACCCTTATCTTCTGTAATAACATTTTATGTGGCAACTTATCGAATGCCTTTTGGAAATCCAAATATACTACATGCACTTTATCTACCCTGCTAGTTACATTCTGAAAAATCTCTAATAAATCTGTCAAACACACTTTCCTTTCCTAAAACCAAATTGACTCTGCTAATCAGGTTATGATTTTCTCAGTGTCCTGATTCTACACCCTTAACAATGGATTCCATATGGTCAGCAATGTATGACTTGGGACAGCAGCCTGATGAAAGGTCATCTACCTGAAATGTGAACTCGGTTTCTCACCCCACATATTTTCCTGCCCTGCTGAGTGTTTACCACACTTTCTGTTTTTATTATTGATTTCCAGCATCTGCAGTATTTTACTTTTGGTACCTAATTTCCAGCTGGGTCGCTACAAGAATTCGAACTTATTTTGTATCTCCTGAGTTTGTAAATATCTGAGTCCCAAGCGCTCATCCTTGTGACACCACACTAGTTACAGCCTGACAATCTGAAAATGACCCATTTATCCCTACGTTCTGTTTTCTCTCTGATCACCAATGCTCTATCCATGCTAATAAATTACCCCCAAACCCATGTGCCATTATCTTGCTTAACAATCTTTTATGCGGCACCTTATCAAATGCCTTTTGGAACTCCAAATATACTATATCCATTGGTTCCCCTTTATCTACACTGCTGTTTACATCCTCAAAAAACTCTAATAAATTTGTCAAACATGATTTACATTTCATAAAACCATGTTGATGCTGCCTAATCATATGGGCCCTGAATTTGTGGCCAGAGGCTTCCCGTAATGAATTGCCTCTGATCTGCAAATAAAATGCACGTGTACCTGGTTGTCCGGGAGGTCTGGAGATTCATGGTCCTGGGCTTCTCTGGGTACCCGCGGGTAGAGATTCACATACCTCAGGGGCGCACATTGTTTGCAAGTGCCCCTGGGATCAGGTGGACCATCGCAATGAAAGAAAGAATGGGATCCCAATCATATTTATGGGGATTCCATATGTATGGAAGCACCATATGCATAAATGGGCATACTCCCAAAATTACAACGACACAGCAAATAAATAAGAAATACATATTTTAAATTAATTAAAATGGCATTTAATTAAATATTATACAAAAATATAATTTTCTGAAAACTAAATAAAAATGTTTAAAGGGGCAAAAAATAAACTTACCTTATTGCACAGATTTTTAAATGTATAAATTATTGATAAAAAAATGGATGGATTCGGAGCTGTTTGGAGACCAGTCACTAGTGGTGTCCCATAGGGATCAGTATTGGGATCTTTCCTCCTGCCCATTTTTATTACTGATCTAGATATAGGTGTAGGGGGCACGATCTGCAAGTTTGCAGATGGTACTAAGAACTTTGCGAGTGTCTGGACTGCTGATGATGCTCGATTGCTTCAGGCCGCTCCTGATGTGTTGGGGGCTTAGGCTTGTGATTGGCAAATGATGGTTATCTTGGTTAAGTAGGACCAGGGGTCATAATTTTAAGTTGTAAGTATTAAGTACAAGGCCAGCACTAGCTGAGCTGTCAGGGGGTGGGACATTTCCCAGAGAATAGTGGGGCTCTGGAACCATCTGCCTGCTCGAGTGGTGGACGCCGATTCACTGACTTCCTTCAAGTGAGAGCTGGACCTGTTTCTGGCCGGGCTGGAGATCAATTTGTAAAAAAGGTTGGTACTGTATAGAATTATCAGTCTGGAGTGATCTCCTGGTCTAGATTCGATTGCCTGGGGGTGTCGGAGAGGAATTTCCCAGATTATTTCCCCTAAATGGCCATGGATTTTGGCTGGTTTGTCGCCTCTCCCAGGAGATCACATGATGGCGGGTGCAGTGGAATGTGTATTTATTATGACAGGCGAGTTATCACACTTGTGTGGGACATGCTGGACGGAGCAGAGGGTATTTTCCTGTCCTTCTTTGTTGTTAAGTGTTTGTAGGTGTGGCGGGGTCCCAGAATCATCCCCGGCTGCTCTTTTCCATTTGATCCCGTGCTGTGTTCCTATTTAATGCCCATCACCCGTTGCCTTGAGCAGATGGTGGCGGGCCTTCTCCTTGAACCACTGCAGGCCTTGTGGTGATGGTGTTCCCATGATGCTGTTAGGTGGAGAATTCACGTGTTTTGTCCAAGTGATGATAAACAAATGGTGATATATGTGCACGCTAGAAAGTTTTGCTTATTTTTGTAGTTCCCATCTTTCCTTAAAGTGGTGCATTTCCCTCCCACCAGAGCAGGAAGGTGATTGGCTCCTCGGAGATACACGAGATCGACTCCAAATATTTCCCACCTCCATTTTTCTGCGCGAGTGCTTCAAGTTGCTGTGACAACCGGTTGCTGCCATCACCCAGAGCTCACACTCACAGTATTGTAAGTCTGTTTGATATCTACAGAACTCACCTCAGGGGTCCCAGTCTATCAAGTCGGGGCAGGACCGGATACACCTGCGGAAACCAGTGAGTGGGGGCAGAGTTATGAGGGGCTTTCCCCTGTTTAACTGATTTTCATCTTGCTGACAATACGGGTTGGGGAATTCTTTCGTTAAATGTATATTTCTGGTGAGTTGTTCCATTCCACATGGCATCCTGGGAATGAATTATTTGCCTGTTTCAGACTCGTGGTAACTTTATAGTAACACCTCAGCTGTGTCCATTCATTGATCTGTGTTAAATATTCAAGCTCTTTTCACTCTCCAGATCGACATTCACTCTTGGAGAAATCAGAGCCACGTTTAATTTCATTTATTGAGATACAATGGACAGTTTCTGCAAAAAAACGCCTAGCTCCTGATCGCCTCTTTGGAATGGATCATAACGAGTTACCCATTTACAGGCCGCACTCCCCCTGATTGTGTTAGATTCTTTCGTGGTTTAATGTTTCATTGACCTATCAACACAGGTAAAAAATCAGCCAAACCGCTCCTGGATTCTTCGATTTCACTTTAAAACTACAGGGAGAATTGCTGCTCCTGTTGCACCTGAATTTACTGATAGATTTGGACACAGTAACTGACTATTTATCCTGACCTGTTAATAAATTTTGTTATAGATTTGGGAACGTTTACACAGATTACGGCCATCTTGTACTCTGATTCAGTCTTTGCGATAAGGGTTAAGTTTATTTGCAGACACTAAGATGTCATGTGTTTCCAGTGAATTAATGACATTACCCAGATATGCTTCCTCCTGATACATTGAACCGCTGGATGATATGCAGATTATGTTCAAATCCCCAGTTGAAACGTCCAGCAGCAGTATGTCAATATTTCATGGGAGCATTCAACAAAACACAAGCACAGAAATCACCACAAAGCCAGGTGCTTCCTGTCAGTTCAACAGAACAGCAAAACACACAGCGACTGCTCTGAGACTCTGCATACTGCGAGCGGCTTTTCACACACTGGGGTTATGGAAGGTCATCCTCGATTCCAAGCGATCAGCGTCTATAAAACACTTGCCTTTTTGTTAAAAGGGAACACGTCATGTCTCTCCCTGGTACAGTACATCGATGGTGAAAATTCAGATCTTCTGATTACCAGTAAATATGTCTGCTGGCTGTCCTTCTCTCTGAGATTCTCACTGCGTGATTGAAACACATTTCCTCAAATATTTGGCAAATTGACCCAAAAAGTTGCAAAGTTATGGACTGCGACTGTGAAGCAGTTCTGACCGGCACGGCTCAGACACATTGTCGCCTTACAGTGGATCAATGCAGCACAACTGCAAAAGAATCAATGGTGGTCCCTGGACAGAGGGTGACTGTAGAATCACAACAGTCAGTGACAATAGTAAGAGCAGGGTCAGCTCCAGTGATAAACTGGGCCATAAACAAAGGGGTCCCTGTACATTGGGTAAATGCAGCAAAACTGAGCAATAAACAATGGAGGTCGCTGTTCAGTGGGTGAATGCAGAATCACTGCAGTCAGTGGTAATAGTCAGAGCAGGCTGGGCTCCAAAACAGAACTGTTAAAAAGTAAACAAAAATTCCAGGAAATAAAATATATATTAGCAGGCAATGATAAGTGCCCAAATAAACAAGTTATGTGGAACATAATGTACCAAGAAGAAATAATCAGTGAAGATAAATGAACGATCATTCGGAACCGTGATCCTTGTGATGGGGATAGAAACAATTTTGGGCAGTATTTCTTCAGAGTACACTGATTCACAGACTGGCTTTAAACCACTTGAACATACTATGATAACAATTACAAAGAACTTCATAGAATCTACAGCAGAACAAAAGGGAAGCTTGGCACAACTGGACTATGCCAGTGTGGAAATTCCACACAAGCCTTCTCCCACTCCAATGACCTCATCCCACCATGCCCTGTACCCGTCTATTACCTTCCCTCTCATTTAAGTATCACGCCTCCCATTGAATGTATCAATGTTATTTGCATCAAACACCCCATGTGGCATCGAGTTCTACATTCTCACCATCGTCTGTGTGAAAAATAAATCCACCTAACTGCTTTATCTGATCTGTTAGAGGCTGTTTTATATTAATGCCTCCTTGTCATGAACTCAACCACAAGCAGCAACAGTTTCTCTACATTCACCCAATCGGACTCCTTCATAATTTTGAAGATCTCTAAACTGCCTCCTCTTAGTCTTCTCTTTTCCAGAGAGCAGAGCCCTGGCCTGCCCAATCTTTCTGATAGTCGTATCTTCTCAATTCACGTAAAATTCTTGAAAACATTATCTGCATTTACTCTAGTCCTTCATTATCATTTTTATAGTATACAGACCAGAACTGCACACATTGCTCCAAGTGATCTAACGAAGGTTCTATAAAATTTAAAATTACCTCGCTGCTTTTATATTCTCTGCCTGTAGAAATGAATCCAGCATATTGGGTGGGTGCTCAGCAAGTCGGGCAGAGGAGCGCAGCACAATGAGCAACAGCAGCAGACTCACGACACGCTGCAGCACGTCGGCTGAAAGCTCCATTTCGGGTAACTCACAGTCTGGATGGGAGGAGGGGAGTCGGGCATGGTGGCCAGAGCGGAGAAGCAGGCCAGCACACGTGGAGCCGGCAACAGTGAGGAGAAGGCCGCGGTGAAGAGGAGGACGGAGCGGCTGAGGGACATCGTGCTCCCACTGCCATGGGAAGCCATTGTATTGAATCTGAACGCGGCGCTGTATGTATAGCTGACGCATCCCTATGGGGAACAAGCATTCCTTTGTACTTGTTACATATTGCAAATAAATCTAATCTGAATCTGAATCTGCATCTATATTCCCAGGTCTCTTTAGTCCTATACACCATTTAGTTTCTTACCATCGAAGGAGTAAGTGGCCTCCTCATTCCCCCCAAATAATATCAATCACCTCAAGGTAAGGTAAGTTGGCGGGGATATATAACAACAGAGAAGGTCTGTGATAGGGTGGAAGGCAGGAATGTTTAAATGGACAACAGATTCATTACCTGCACCCGCTGTCCGGAAGAATAGGAGCAGGGATTATGATCTGAAACTGTTGAACTCGATGTTGAGTCTGGAAGGTTGTCAAGTACCTCATCGAAAGATCAGGTGCTGTTCCTCGAGCTTCCATTGAGCTTCATTAGAATAGTGCAGTAGGTCACGGTCAGAGAGGTCAGGGTGGGAGTGAGATGGAGAATTAAAATGACATGTGACCAGAAGCTCAAGGTCTTGATTGCAGACTGAATGGAAATGTTCAGCAATGCAATCACCCAATCTACGTTTGGTCCCCCTAATGTCGAGGAGACTGCATCGTGAGCAGTGAATGCAGTAGACTAAATTGAAAGGAGTAAATCGCTGTTTCACTTGGAAGGAGGATTTCGGGGCCTGGACAGTAGGAAGGGATCAGGTGAAAGAGTAGATGCCGTGGGAAGTGCAGCCGGTGTTGTGGGTGATGGAAGAGTGGAACAGGGTGTCATGGAGGGAACAGTCCTTTCGGAATGTTTAAATGGGGGTGGAGAGGAAGATGAGTTCGGTGGTGTGATGTAATGTTTAACTACTTGTTGAAATTCAGCATCATACCGCCACAATGAAACATCAGAGCAGGTGCTCAATAGCAGACAAATGAGATAAGCCTCGAGAGACAACTACAGAGATCCTTCATTGGACAACCGCTCTCTAAAATTTGACCCAAATTGTGGATCGAACTTCTATTGTCAATCACTGAATAAACAACAGAAAATTATTCAAGTATTGAGTGAACCGCTGTGTCTAAAATTGTCGTTTGGAACATAATGGAACCGATGCAGAAAGAACTAAAGAGAGCAAGAGACAGGAGCTGAATCATTGTACTGAACCGTCACTCACAATCTAACAAGAACTAAACAAAAAAGGACATGAGCCGAATCACCGCACTGAATTGTCCCTCACAAGTTAACAATAAGAACTAAATACCCATAGAGCAGGCACCCGCTATTCGCAGCACCGAAATAACATAAGAAATAGGAGCTGGAGAAGGCCATTTGGCCCTTCGAGCCTGCTCTGCCATTCAACAAGGTCATGGCTGATCTTCTTCCTCAACTCTACCTTCCCCCACTATCCCCATATCCCATAATTCGCTTCGTACCCCCAAAAATATTGACCTCTGTCTTGAATACACTCAACGTCTGAGCAGCCACAGCGTTCTGGGGTCGAGATTCCAAAGATTCACAAACCTTTGAGTGAAGAAATTTCTCCTCATCTCAGCCCAAAATGGTCAACCACTTATTTGGAGACTATGACACCGCCAGGGGAAGCATTTTTATCAGATTTACACCTGTCAAGCTCCTGATAAATTTTAAATGTTTCAATTAGATCACCTCTCATTCTGTTAAACTCTTGGGAACATAGTCCTAGTCTACCCAATCTCTCCTCATAGAACTATCACATCATCCAAGGAACCAGTTTAGTGAACCTTCGTTTTACTCCCTCGAATGCAAGTATGCCTTTCCTTAGGTAAGGAGACTGGAACTGTTCACAGTACTCCAGGTGTGGCCACACTAATGCCCTTATAATTGTAGTAAGAATTCTTTACTGTTATATATTAAATCCTTTGTAACAAACGCTAACATACTGTGTAGAGCCAGATGAAGTAGGTGGGGTTTTAAATGAATTTTTTGCCTCAGTGTTCACTATGGAGAAAGACGATGTAGACATAGAAGTCGGGCAAGGGGACTGTGACATACTTGAACATATTAGCATCGAGAGGGAGGAGGTACTAGCGGTTTTAGCAGGCCAAAAAGTGGATAAATCCCCAGGCCCGGATGAGATGTATCCCAGGCTGCTGTGGGAGGCAAAGGAGGAGATTGCAGGGGCTCTGACACAAATTTTCAGAACCTCTCTGGCCACAGGGGATGTACCAGAGGACTGGAGAACAGCTGACGTAGCACCATTATTCAAGAAGGGTAGCAGGGATAAACCAGGGAATTACAGGCCAGTGAGCCTAACATCTGTGGTAGGGAAATTATTGGAAAAAATTCTGAGGGACAAAATTAGTCTCCACTTGGAGAGGCAAGGATTAATCGGGGATAGTCAGCATGGCTTTGTCAAGGGTAAATCATGTCTGACCAATCTGATTGAATTTTTCGAGGGGGTGACTAGGTGTGTGGATGAGGGAAATGCTGTGGATGTGGTTTACATGGACTTCAGTAAAGCTTTTGACAAGGTCCCGCATAGGAGACTGGTCAAGAAGGTAAGAGCCCATGGGATCCAGGGGGCCTTGGAGCGTTGGCTCCTAAACTGGCTGAGTGGCAGGAGGCAGAGGGTGATGGTCGAAGGTTGCTTTTGTGACTGGAAGCCTGTGTCCAGTGGGGTACCTCAGGGATCGGTGCTGGCTCCCTTGCTGTTTGTGATCTACATTAATGATTTGGATGAGAATGTAAAGGGTATGATCAGTAAGTTCGCGGATGACACGAAAGTTGGTGGGGTGGTAAATTGCAAGGAGGAAAGCCTCAGGCTACAGGACGATATTAACGGGTTGGTCAGATGGGCAGAAAAGTGGCAAATGGAATTTAACCCGGAAAAGTGCGAGGTGATGCATTTTGGATGGACAAATAAGGCAAGGGAATACACAATGAGTGGTAGGACCCTAGGAAGTACAGAGGGTCAGAGGGACCTTGGTGTACATGTACATAGATCCCTGAAGGCAGCGGAACAGGTAGATAAGGTGATTAAAAAGGCTTATGGGATACTTGCATTCATTAGCAGAGGCATAGAATATAAGAGCAGGGAGGTTATGATGGAGCTGTACAAAACGCTGGTGAGGCCACAGCTGGAGTACTGTGTGCAGTTCTGGTCGCCTCACTATAGGAAGGAAGTGATTGCTTTGGAGAGGGTGCAGAGAAGATTCACCAGTATGTTACCTGGGATGGAGCACCTCAGCTATGAAGAAAGACTCAACAGGCTGGGGTTGTTTTCCTTGGAGCAAAGGAGGCTGAGGGGCGACCTGATTGAGGTGTACAAAATGATGAGGGGCATAGATAGGGTAGATAAGGAGGAACTTTTCCCCTGAGTAGGGGGGTCAATAACAAGGGGGCACAGATTCAGGGTAAGGGGCAGGAGATTTAGGGGGGATTTGAGGAGGAACTTTTTCACCCAGAGGGTTGTTGGAAGCTGGAACTCACTGCCTGAAAGGGTGGTAGAGGCAGGAACCCTCACAACATTCAAGAAGCATTTGGATGAGCACTTGAAATGCCATTGCATACAAGGCTATGGACCAAATGCTGGAAAATGGGATTAGACTGGACAGGGAGGGATGGGTGGTGCAGACACGATGGGCCGAAGGGCCTCTTTCTGTGCTGTAAAACTCTATGACTCTATGACTCTATGACTATTTGCTTTCTTAATTGTTTGCTGTACATGCATGTTAACTATCTGTCATTCATGTACAAGGACACCCAGGTCCCTCTGAATGCAAACATTTCCCAGTCTCTCACCATTCAAAAATATTCAGCTTTTTTTTCCCTACCAAAGTGGATAACTTCAATCTTCCCCACAGTGTATTCCATTTGCAATGTTCTTACCCACTCAGTCAACCTGTCTACAGCTCTCCTTCATTACAATTGTGTTAATCCCTTCTTTAACCAGTAATGCTACCCCACCTCCCTTTCCTTTTTGCCTATCTTTCCTGAATATCGAATACCCCTGGATGTTGAGTTCCCAGTCTTGGCCATCCTTGAGCCACGTTTCCGTAATCCCAACCAAATCATATTCGTTTCCCTCTATTTGCGCATTCAATTCACCCACCTTATTACAAATGCTCAACGCATTAAGACACAAAGCCTTCAGGCTTGTTTTTTTAATGCTCTTAGATCTATTAGAATTATTATTTACTGCGGCCATGTTTGATTTAAACCGTTGATTTCTCTGACTTCCACTTTTGTTTTTTGCCTTCCTATCTTTTGATTTTATCCTTGTTTCACTTTCCTCTGTCTCCCTGCTCAGGTTCCCAACCCCCTTCCATTTTAGTTTAAATCCTCCCCCACAGCACTAGCAAACACACCCCCTAGGACATCGGTTCCAGCCCTCACCAGGTGCAGACCACCGGTTTGAACTGGTCCCACCTCCCCCTGAACCGGTTCCAATGTCCCAGGAACTTGAATCCCTCCCAGCTGGCACCATTCCTCTAGCCACGTATTCATCTGAAGTATCCTTCTATTTCTACTCTGACTAGCACGTGGCACTGGTAGCAATCCTGAGATTACTACCTTTGAGGTCCTGTTTTTTAATTTACCTCCTAACTCCCTATATTCCGCTTTTAGGACCTCATCCCGCTTTTTATCTATATCGTTGGTGCCTATATGCACCACAACAACTGGCTGTTCACCCTCCCCTTCCAAGATGTTCTGCAGCCGCTCGGAGACATCCTTGACCCTTGCACCAGGGAGGCAACACACCATCCTGGAGTCTCGTTTGCGGCCGCAGAAACGCCTATCTATTCCCCTTACAATTGAATCCCCTATTACTATAGCTCTACCACTCTTTTTCCTCCCATTCTGTGCAGCAGAGCCACGCCTGGTGCCAGGAAGCTGGCTGCTGCTGCCATCCTCTGATAAGCCATCTCCCCCAACAGTACTCAAAGTGGAGTATCTGTTGGAGAGGGGGATGGGCACAGGGGACCCCTGCTCTACCTGCCTGCACCTAGTATTCTGCCTGTTGGTCACCTGTTCCCTTTCTTCCTGTCCAACCTCCAGCTGCGGTGTGTCCAACTCTGTAAACGTGCTATTCACGACGTCCTGAGCATCGTGAACGCTCCAGTATGTATCCAATCGCAGCTCCAGCGCCGCAATGCGGTCTGTCAGTAGCTGCAGCTGGGTGCATTTCCTGCACATGACATTGTCAGGGACACAGGAAGTGTCCCTGAGTTCCCACATATCGCAGGAGGAGCAGATCATGGGGCCCGGCTGTCCTGCCATGACTTACCCTTTATTTAATTGAATTTAAATTAAATCAATCAATCCCACTAATTACACTACAGATAACTGGTTTACCAACAGTCCCTGCTACACCAGAGGGACCTTACAAACTATAAACCAGAGTTAAATTTAAAAAAAAGGGTGAAATACTCACCAACCAATCACTTACCTGCTTCCTGGTGACGTCACACTTTGAATACTTTTTACCTCTCTCCCCTGCTGCTGAATTCGTAAGCCTCGTTCGCTGCCGGCTTTAAGTTCTGCCGCCGATGCTCTGTTCCCACGCAGGTCCGCGCTGGTCGGGCTGCTCCTCGCTCCTCGTTGCCGGTTTTAAGATCTGCCGCCAATGCTCTGTTCCCACGCAGGTCCACGCTAGTCGGGCTGATCCTCGCACCTTGCTGCGGGTTTTAAGCTGTGCCGCTGATGCTCTGTTCCCACACAGGTCCGCGCTGGTCCGCGCTCGTCTGGGGAGTGTTTGATGAGACAGGGTAGAGGGAGCTTTACTCTGTATCTAACCCGTGCTGTACCTGCCCTGGGGATTGTTTGAGGGGACAGTGTAGAGCTAGCTTTACTCTGTATCTATTCTGTGTTGTAACTGCCCTGGGAGTTTTTGATGGGACAGTGTAGAGGGAGCTTTACTCTGTATCTTACCCGTGCTGTACCTGCCCTGGGAATGTTTGATGGGACAGTGTAGAGGGAGCCTTACTTTGTATGTAACCCGTGCTGTACCAGCCTTGGGATTGTTTGATGGGACAGTGTAGAGGGAGCCTTACTTTGTATGTAACCCGTGCTGTACCAGCCTTGGGATTGTTTGATGGGACTGTGTAGAGGGAGATTTACTCTGTATCTAACCCGTGCTGTACATGCACTGGGAGTGTTTGATGGGACAGTGTAGAGGGAGCTTTACTCTGTATCTAACCCGTGCTGTACCTGCCCTGGGAGTGTTTGATGGGACAGTGTAGAGGGAGCTTTACTCTGTATCTAACCCGTGCTGTACCTGCCCTGGGAGTGTTTGAAGTGACAGTGTAGAGGGAGATTTACACTGTTTCTTACCCGTGCTATTCCTGACCTGGGAGTGTTTGATGGGACAGTGGAGAGGGAGCTTTACTCTGTATCTTACCCATGCTGTACCTGCCCTGGGACAGCTTTACTCTGTATCTAACCCGTGCTGTACCTGCCCTGGGGATTGTTTGATGGGAAAGTGTAGAGGGAGCTTTACTCTGTATCTAACCCGTGCTGTTCCTGACCTGGGAGTGTTTGATGTGACAGTGTAGAGGGATCTTTACTCTGTTTCTAACCCATGCTCTACCTACCCTGGGACTGTTTGATGAGGCAGTATAGAAGGAGCTTTACTCTCTATCTAACCCGTGCTGTTCCTGCCCTGGGAGTGTTTGATAGGACAGTGTAGGGGGAGCTTTACTCCATATCTAATCTATGTTGCAACTGTTCTGGGAGTTTATCATGGGACAGTGCAGAGGGAGCTTTACTCTGTATCTTACCCATGCTGTACCTGCCCTGGGAATGTTTAATGGGACATTCTAGAGGGAGCTTTGGTCTGTATCTAACCCGTGCTGAACCTGCCCTGGGAGTGTTTGATGGGCCAGTGTAGAGGGAGCTTTACTCTGTATCTACCCACTGATGTACCTGCCCTGGGAGTGTTTGATGAGGCAGTATAGAAGGAGCTTTACTCGGTATCTAACCCGTGCTGTTCCTGCCCTGGGCGTGTTTGTTAGGACAGTGTAGAGGGAGATTTACTCTGTATCTAACACTAGCTGTACGTGCCCCGGGAGTGTTTGATGGGACAATGTAGAGGCAGCTTTACTCCGTATCTAACCCGTGCAATACCTGCCTGTTAAGTCTGTGTGTTCTAGTTATTGTTAATAAGAATCACTGCACACAGACCACAAGAGTAAATTCAACAGGTCTTTACTAGTCGGAGGTCAGGCTGAACTGCCCAATAAATCATTACACAGCACTTATATACCGGTGTGGTCATCACCGGTATTACAGTATACAGCAGCCAAGATAAAGTAGTGCATCTCTTAAAATAGTTCTCTTAAAGGTGGAACGGTTACATACACCACAATCCTCCCTTTTTAGCTTAACAGTATATATTCCCCATTAAACATAACATAATAACATATATACACAACTTCATGTAAAAACAGTTCACAGATTCAGTCTCTGAGGAGGACTCCTGATCCGAGACGGATAACGCCTTTCAGGGGTCTCTGGTTCTCGTTGCTGGGGTGACTCATCTATTTGATCCCCTATGGATAGGACATCATCATCAGGTATATTCACTTCTGAGGTAGATGCTTCAGGTTCACTAACTTCCTCCACGGTTGTCTCTGTCGTAACCATGGGCTCGACCCTTGTTCTCGATCCCACCAGTTGGCCAGCATGATGTCGCATTACATTTTCACCAACATCTACCGTGTACATCAGGGGTCCTTGTCTGGCCCGAATTGTTCCAGATTGCCATTTCTCGTTTTTATAGTCCCTGGCTAACACCAGTTGTCCTATTTCAAAACTCCGAGTGGGCTTGTTATTGATATGCTGGAACTGTTTGTTTTTGACTTCCCTCCGCACATTTGGTTTTAACAAGTCCAACCTGGACCGCAACCTTCTGTTATAGAACATCATGGCAGGACTTTGGTTTGTTGTTGCATGGGTGGTGTTTCGATATGCCAGTAGGAAATTGTCCACCTTGTGTTGCAGTGGAATCTGATCTTTGCTCATGGCCTTTATTGCCTTTTTGAACGTCTGTACAAACCTCTCGGCCAGCCCATTCGTAGCTGGATGATATGGGGCAGAGGTATAATGTTTCACCCCATTCTTCTTCAGGAATTTCTGGAATTCCTCTGACACGAACTGTGGTCCGTTTTCTGAACATATTTGCTCTGGCAATCCATTTCTTGCAAATATCGTTCTTAGCATCACGATCGTCTTCTCCGAGGTAGTGGTAGTCATTTTAATCACTTCTGGCCATTTAGAATGTGCGTCCACCGCAATTAAAAACATGGAATCCATGAATGGACCAGCAAAGTCAATATGTACACGTTGCCATGGGGTTGAAGGCCATTCCCATGGATGCAGCGGTGCAATTGGAGGTGCATTTTGCACTTTTTGGCACCCTGAGCAGCTTTTCATCAGATCCTCTATCTGTTGGTCGATACCCGGCCACCACACATAAGCCCTAGCAAGGCTTTTCATCTTGACTCCCCCAGATGACCTTCATATAGTTCTTTTAGAACTCTCTCTCTTAACTTAGGAGGGATAATCACCCTTGTTCCATACATCAATGTTCCCTGACAGATGGACAGCTGTTCTCGTCTTGCTGAGAATGCCGGTAACAGTGGATCACCATGGGCTGGCCATCCCTTTACTGTCAATTCGTAGACCCGGGACAGTGTCGGGTCATTCCTAGTCTCCCTTTCAATATTTGCATGGGTGACAGGTAAACATTCGATGATGGTCGAGTGAAATAACTCCACCGGGTCAACCGTCGGTGCCTCCTCCTCAGTAGGTAGTGGCAGGCGCGACAGCCCATTAGCATTACCATGCTGCTTTGTACCTTTGAATTCTATCTGATATTGATGTGCCCCTAGGAAAAGGGACCATCTCTGGAGCCTCTGTGCTGTCATCACCGAAACACCCTTCTTAGGGTTAAAAATGGATACCAACGGCTGGTGGTCTGTCAGCAGTGTAAACTTCTGGCCCTGCAGGTAATGATTAAACTTCTTTACTCCCCGCACAAGGCTGAGAGCCTCCCTATCTATCTGAGCATAGTTGCGCTCAGCGGAGGTCAATGATCTGGATGCAAATGCGACTGGCCTTTCCAAGCCATTTGGCAACTTGTGTGAGAGTACTGCTCCAATACCATAAGGAGAAGCATCACAAGCTAAACGAATAGGTAGCGTTGGGTTGTAGTGAGCCAACACTTCCTCTGAGGTAAACAATGCCTTGCTTTTGCGAAAGGCCTTCTTACAGTCCTCGCTCCACTTCCATGGTACTTCTTTCTGCAAAAGAGCGTTCAGCGGGTGCAGCACCGTGGATAGATTTGGCAGAAACTTATGGTAATAGTTAATCAACCCTAGGAACGACCTCAACTGGGATACATTTTCTGGAGCGGGAGCCTTCACAACAGCTTCGATCTTGTCAGGTGACTTGTGCAGCCCCTCCTGGTCAATGACATGACCACAGTACGAGATCCGTTTCTGAAAGAACTCACATTTCTGGCGATTAATTCGAAGTCCATATTCCTTCAATCTGGTGAGCACCAGTCTCAAATTTGCAAGGTGTTCCTCATCGTCATCTCCTGTAATCAGGATATCGTCCAAGTAACATTGAGTGTTTGGAATTCCCTGTAATACCTGCTCCATGGCCCTCTGCCAAATTGCTGGAGCCGAAGTCACTCCAAAAACTAGTCTATTATGTCGATACAAGCCTCTGTGCGTGTTGATTGTGAGATACTGGCGCGACTCTTCCTCAACTTCCATCTGTAAGTACGCTTGCGCCAGGTCTATCTTGGTGAAGTGTTTCCCACCAGACAATGAAGCAAAGATATCCTCAATCCGCGGAAGCGGATATTGCACCGTGTGAAGCACCGGATTAACCGTGATCTTGAAGTCTCCACAGGTGCGGACCTTCCCCGGTTCCCCTGGCTTGTTACTCAACGAACGCTTCATGACGGGAACAATGGGCATGGCCCACTCACTCCAGTCCACCTCAGACAGTACTCCTGAACGTTCTAGCCCTTCCAGCTCAGCTTCCACAGCAGGTCGTATCGCATAAGGTACCGGTCTGGATTTGAAAAATTTTGGGTTTGCATGTTCTGCAATCTTGATTTTTGCCGTAATTCCTCTCAGTGTTCCCAGTCCCTGTTGGAACACCTCTTTAGCCTCATCCAATATTCTGGACAATCGTTCAGGTTTGACATCTTTTTTTCCGGAATCTACCGTTATTGCTTTTAGGGAGTGCCAGTCCATATTTATTTTCCTGATCCACTCCCGTCCCAGAAGTGGTGGACCTCCCTCAGGTAGTACATATAAGTCCAATCCTTGGTGTTCTTTGCCCTTGTGTACCACCTTGACTTTTATCTTTCCGATGGGGTAAATTCTTTGCCCCGTGTATGTCTGCAATACTATCTCCGTTTCCCGTAGGGGAATATGTGTGAATAACCTTTTGTAATCTTGCTTATTCATGACCGTCAACGCCGATCCAGTGTCCAATTCCATTTTCACTTGGACTCCTGCTATCTGAAGTGTGACCCAGATAGTTTGTAGGTCAGCTTCCTTACTCACATTGTGAATTCTCAGACTACCCAGTTCCTTGCTGTTGGAGTCTGAATCCGAATTCTGTTCATCCGAACTCTTCTCAGCCACCTTATGTACCTTTCTGCACTTTTCCTGCGGTGACTTTTTGTTGCTGGTCTTCTTTCCTGACCGGCATACTTTAGCTATGTGACCAAGCTTGCCACATTTTCTACATTCCTGAGTTTTATACCAGCATTGGTTCTGATCATGTGTTGTCTTTCCACAACGATAACATTTCGCTGTACCAAAAGCCATTTGATCTATGCTGAGTACCGCTGCCTTCAGCTGCATTTCCACAGTGCCTCTCACTGCGGCTTCGTGTGATGCTGCAATAGTGACAGCCTTATCAAGTGTAAGATTCTCTTCAAGCAGCCGCTTTTGTGTTCCTTCTTTCGACAATCCACACACGAATTTGTCTCTCAGTGCCTCTGTCAGTCTTTCCCCAAACTAACAGTATTTTGCTAGCTTACGCAGTTCAATTAAATACTCTGCGTTGCTTTCCTCTTTCAGTTGCGTTCTCGCATAAAATTTAAATCGTTCCGCTAACATCAGCGGTGTGGGGTTCAAATGATTTCTCAGGACAGCAACAATATTAGCGAAAGCCTGGTCCGCCGGTTTAGCTGGTGATAGAAGATGCTTCAATAGCCCGTATGTCTTCGCACCCATTGAGTTTAGTAAGGTTAGTGCTTTATCTTCATCTGATATTTTATTTGCCTTACAATAAATCTCTATGCGTTCTACATACGTGGCCCAATCTTCAACATCAGGATCGAAATCGTTGATGTTACCACACTTAGGCATCCTCGCAATCTTCTTGAGAAACAAAAAGAAATTTTTCTTTTATTTTTTTTCAAAATGGCGGTTTCCCGCGCTTGTCTTCTTCCCCCGCCTACGAAAATTGCGGCATCCCGCGTTTGCCTTTCTCCCCCACTGCCTGTAATGGTGATTGCCGTATTGTTGCGTTCGCCCTCCCCAGCAGTTCTCAAATCGTGCCTCCCAGCCCCTCTTGCAGTCTGGTCCTTTCCCCCGGCTGCGGCTGAGTTCTCCGCGGTATTTTTTTTTATTTTATCCCGCGCCTCGCGGCCTCGGTAGCTGCCCAGCCTTTTTACCCGGTCGTGGTCGAGCTCTCTCTCGATGCTGTTGTGTCTCCCAGCCCGCTTGCAGCCCGGTCTTTTTACACCGGCTGCATTTGCATTCACCGCGGCTCCCATGCCTTACGCTGCCCCAGTCTCAGCGCCTCTGGCCCCGACTTCTATCCGGCTCTTTTCCCCGGCCGTGGTCGAGTTCTCCGCCCTTATATCCTCCGTTTTTCCCTCCCCTACTTCACAGCCAACGCGGCCGACTTGCTGCTCGTCGCTGATCGGCTTACCCACCACCGTGATAGAAGGGATGATCACTGCCTGTTCCTGATGGAAGGCTTCGTGTCAGGATTCTTCCTTGCTCTTCAGACCCGAGTCTTCTCTTAGCAGGATGATGAGGGTGGATGCCTCTTCTCGATGCCCATTAAACTGCCTTGGATATATCTCTGCCGCAGGGTAAGATCGTCATCGTCGCAACTGTTAAGTCTGTGTGTTCTAGTAATTGTTAATAAGAATCACTGCACACGGACCACAAGAGTAAATTCAACAGGTCTTTACTACTCGGAGGACAGGCTGAACTGCCCAATAAATCATTACATAGCACTTATATACCGGTGTGGCCACAACCGGTATTACAGTGTACAGCAGCCAAGATAAAGTAGTGCATCTCTTAAAATAGTTCTCTTAAAGGTGGAACGGTTACATACACCACACTGCCCTGGGGCTTGTTTGATGGGACAGTGTAGAGGGAGCTTTACTCTGTATCTAACCCGTGCTGTTCCTGACCTGGCAGTGTTTGATGGGATAGTGTAGAGGGAGCTTTACTCTGTATCTAACCCGTGCTCTTCCTGCCTTGGGAGTGTTTGATGGGACAGTGTACAGGGAGCTTTACTCTGTACCTAACCCATGCTGTATCCTCCCTGGGGAGTGTTTGATGAGACAGTGTAGATGCAGCTTTACTCTGTATCTAACCCGTGCTGTACCTGTCCTGAGAGTGTTTGATGGGACAGTGCAGAGGGAACTTTGCTATGTACCTAACCCATGCTCTGCCTTCCCTGGGGAGTGTTTGATGAGAGAGTGTAGAGGGAGCTGTACTCTGTATCTAACGCATGCTGTACATGCCCTGGGAGTGTTTGTTGGGACAATGCAGAGGGAGCTTTACTCTGTATCTAACCCGTGCTGTACCTGCCCTGGGGACTGTTTGATGGGACAGTGTAAAGGGAGCTTTAATCTGTATCTAATCTGTGTTACAACTTCCCTGGGAGTTTTTGATGGGACAGTGTAGAGGAAGCTTTACTTTGTATCTTACCCGTGCTGTACATGCCCTGGGAATGCTTGATGCGACAGTGTAGAGGGAGACTTACTCTTTATGAAACCCGTGCTGTACCAGACTTGTGATTGTTTGATGGGACAGTGTAGTGGGAGCTTTACTTTGTATCTTACCCGCGCTGCACCTGCACTGGGAATGTGAAATGGGACAGTGTAGAGGGAGCCTTACCCTGTATGTAACCCGTGCTGTACCTGCCCTGGGAGTGTTAGATGGGACAGTGTAGAGGGAGATTTACTTTGTATATAACCCGTGCTGTACCTGCCCTGGGAGTATTTGATGGGACAGTGCACAGGGAGCTTTACACTGTATCTATCCCGTGCTATTCCTGCCCTGGGAGTGATTGATGGGACAGTGTAGGGAGAGCTTTACTCTGTATTTTACCCATGCTGTACCCGCCCTGGGAGTGTTTGATGGGACAATGTAGAGACAGTTTTAATTTGTATCTAAGCCATGCTGTACCTACCCTGGGGATTGTTTGATGGGACAGTGAAGATGGAGTTTTACTCTGTATCTAACCCGTGCTGTTCCTGCCCTGGGAGTGTTTGCTGGGACAGTGCAGAGGGATCTTTACTCTGTTTGTAACGCATGCTCCCTACCCTGGGATTGTTTGATGAGGCAGTATAGAAGGAGCTTTACTCTGTATCTAACCCGTGCTGTTCCTGCACTGGGAGTGTTTGATAGGACAGTGTAGAGGGAGCTTTACTCCGTATCTAAACTGTGTTGTAACTGCCCTGGGAGTTTATGATGGGACAATGTAGAGGGAGCTTTACTCTGTATCTTACCCATGCTGTACCTGCACTGGGAGTGTTTGATGGGACATTCTAGAGGGATCTTTAGTCTGTATCTAACCCGTGCTGTACCTGCCCTCGGAGTGTTTGATGGGACAGTGTAGAGAGAGCTTTACTCTGTATCTACCCACTAATGTACCTGCCCTGGGAGTGTTTAATGAGGCAATAAAGAAGGAGCTTTACTCTGTACCTAACAAGTGCTGTTCCTGCCCTGGGAGTGTTTGATAGGACAGTGTAGTGGGAGCTTTACTCTGTACCTAACCCGTGCTATACATGTCCTGGGAGTGTTTGATGGGACAGTGTAGAGGGAGCGTTAATCTGTATCAAACCTTAGCTGTACCTGCCCCGGGAGTGTTTGATGGGACAATGTAGACGCAGCATTACTCTGTATCCAACGTGTGCTCTACATGCCCTGGGAGTGTTTGATGGGACAATGTAGAGGGAGCTTTACTCTGTATCTAACCCATGCTGTATCTTCCCTGGGGAGTGTTGGATGAGACAGTGGAGCGAGCGCTTTACTCTATATCTAACCCGTGCTGTAACTGCCCTGGGAGCGTTTGATGGGACAATGTAGAGCGAGCTTTACTCTGTGTCTAACTAGCGCTGTACCTGCCCTGGGGATTGTTTCATGGGACAGTTTAGAGGGAGTTTTACTCTGTATCTCATCTGTGTTGTAACTGCCCTGGGAGTTTTTGATGGGACAGTGTAGAGAGAGCTTTACTCTGTATCTTACCCGTGCTGCACCTGCCCTGGGAGTGATTGATGGGACGGTGTCGAGGGAGCTTTACTCTGTATGTAATCCGTGCTGTACCTGCCCTGGGAATGTTTGATTGGACAGTGTAGAGGGAGCTTTACTTTGTACCTAACCCGTGCTGTTCCTGCCCTGGGAGTTTTTGATGGGACAGTTTAGACGAAGCTTTACTCTGTATCGAACCCATACTGTACCTGCCCTGGGGATTGTTTGATGGGACAGTGTAGAGGGAGCTTTACTCTGTATTGAACCCGTGCTGTTCCTGCCCTGGGAGTGTTTGATGGGACAGTGTAGAGGGAGATTTACTCTGTATCTAACCCGTGCTGCTCCTGCACTGGGAGTGTTTGATGGGACAGTGTAGAGGGAGCTATACTCTGTATCTAACCCATGCTGGACCTGTCCTGGGAGTGTTTGATGGAACAGTGTAGAGGGAACGTTTAGCTGTACCAAACCCGTGCTGTACCTGCCCTGGGGATTGTTTGATGGGACAGTGTAGAGGGAGCTTTACTCTGTATCTACTCTGTGTTGTAGCTGCCCTTGGGGTTTTAGATGGGACAGTGTAGAGAGAGCTTTACTCTGTATCTTACCCATGCTGTACCTGCCCAAGTGGGACAGTTTAGAGGGAACCTTGCTCTGTATGTAACCCATGCTGTACCAGCCCTGGAATTGTTTCATGGGACAGTGTAGAGGGAGCTTTATTCTGTATCTAACCCGTGCTCTACCTGCCCTGGGAGTGTTTGATGAGGCAGTATAGAAGGAGCTTAACACTCTATCTAATCCGTACTGTTCCTGCCCTGGGAGTGCTTGATGGGGCAGTATAGAAGGAGCTTCACTCAATCTAACCTGTGCTGCAACTGCCCTGGGTGTTTGATGGGTGTGGTGATTATTTCCTATGTTTAATAAGAAGTATTGTGATTGGTGAATGGGGTGATTGTTCTCTGTGTTAGTAAGAAGTATTGTAATTGTTTGTTTGTTTCTACCTTGAGATATATGCTGTAAACTCATTGGTAGTGGATGTCAGGTGATTTGTGGTGGGCATCTTAAATTCAGTTCTCTCCAGTCATGGTTGGAGACTGGTGTTGAAAGATGTGCTACTGGATTTTTAAAGTTAATAAAGCCTAGATTAGAAAGGCAAATCTATTCTTTATTTCAATTTATTAACTTTTTATCAGAATGGAGTGATATCTTCAACCAGAACGATTCAATGCTGACCCTAATTCTGCAGGACTGGATGATAAATGGAAACATTGGTATTGTACATTTACAAACCTTTTGGGTGTGTTGGAACAAGAGTCTCTGAATAAGCTGAATATGCTGATCAACTACATTGCTCCGGATGTGTATAAGTATATTTTGGACTGTAAAACTTACGAATTGGCTATTTCTACATTGGAGAAGATATTTGTTAAACCAAAGAATGAAGTATTTGCACGTTATCTTCTATCTGCCTGTAGGCAGCAGGTGGGAGAATCTTTGGCTACTTATTTACAAGCACTTCGGCACATTAGTGCTAACTGTAATTATAAAGCCGTGATGGCCGAAGTATATAAGGAAGAATCGGTACGGGATGCTTTTATTAATGGACTACTGTCTAGATCAATTCGTCAGCGGTTGTTAGAAAATAAGACTTTGGATCTCAAGAGTGCTTTTGAGCAAGCTTCTACATTGGATATGGCTCAGAGAAGTTCGGATTCTTATGCTCTTTCTAATCGACCTGCGACTGTGGTTTTGGCAGTTCCGGACGAAAAAGAATTAGGTGGACTTAATGGGAGTGGTTTACTAGATTCTGAAACAGTTTCTACTTCGGCGGCTGTTGCCTCTAGGATTCAGAAGTGTTAATTTTGTGGGAACGTCCGGCATCCTCGTTTGAAGTGTAGTAAATGTGGAAAGAGAGGTCATTATGCACTTGTTTGTAAATGATTAGGTTCAATTCCCTCCTCTTCTGCGACTATTCAACCTGTAGAGAGGGCGTTTATTGCATCAATTTCTGCTGCATTTGCTCATGGCCTAAACAAAGCTATAGTTATGGCCCAAGTTAATGGGTTAGAAGTGAAGGCTCTCACAGATACGGGCAGTACCGAGAGTTTCATAAGTCTTCAGTTTGCGAAGGAAAAGTGTTTGAAAATCTTGCCTGTTACTTATCAGGTGTGTATGGCTCAGACGACCCTTACTTCACAAGTAGCTGGTTGTTGCCTTGTGAAAATGATTCTTCTTGGTAATACGTATACTGATATACGCCTATCTGTTTTGCCTAATCTTTGTGCGGATATTTTGATTGGTCATGATGTGCTTAAATTACACGAGTCTCTCAGTCTTTCGTTTGGAGGGACTAAGCCACCCTTATCCATTTCTGGATTAACTTCTTTATCCATTTCTCCATTATCACTTTTTTCCAATTTGATGCCGGATTGTAAGCCAATTGCTACCAAGTCAAGAAGGTATGGCAGTCAGGATAGAGAATTTATTAATTCTGAAGTCCAGCGTCTTTTATTGGAAGGAATCATTGAACCTAGTTGTTTGCCTTGGCGGGCTCAGGTAGTTGTCACCATGAACGAGAGACATAAGAAACGAGTGGTGATAGATTACTCTCAAACTATTAATTGGTATACTCAATTAGATGCGTACCCTTTGCCTAAGATTGATGAGCTTATCAACAAAGTATCTCAGTTTAAGTTTTTTAGCACTATTGATTTAAAGAGTGCTTATCATCAGATTCCGATTGTTAAGAGGGATCAACGATATACAGCCTTTGAGGCTGGTGGAAAGCTGTATCAGTTTTGCCGAATACCATTTGGTGTTACTAATGGTGTTGCTTGTTTTCAACGGGCAATGGATGCTTTTATAAGTGATAACTCTCTCTCTGACACCTTTTCATATTTAGATGACATCACGGTGTGTGGTAAATCAAGGGTGGAGCATGATTCGAATTTAGAAAGATTCCTTCAAGCTGCGGAAAAAGTTGGTTTAACTTTTAATAAAGAGAAGTGTATCTTTTCGACTACTGAGGTAAATCTACTGGGGTATATTATCTCGGGAAATAAGATTAAACCAGATCCAAAACGTTTGCGACCATTGATCGATTTACCTTATCCTACTAATTCTAAGGCTTTGCAACGAGTTGTTGGACTGTTTTCTTACCATTCTAATTGGATTGCAAACTTTTCACAGAAGATCCAGCCCCTTATTCGGGTTATGACATATCCTCTATCATGGGAGGCCAGGACATGTTTTGATAATTTTAAAAAGGATATCTTAGGAGCAGTTGTGCATTCTATTGATGAGCAGGTTCCCTTTCTGATTGAGACGGATGCTCCTGATTTTGCAATTGGGGCTACTCTGAACCAGAATGGAAGACCTCTGGCCTTTTTCTCACGTACCTTGAACAATAGTGAAAAAAGACATTCTTCAATAGAAAAAGAGGCATATGCAATTGTAGAAGCACTGCGTAAATGGAGACATTATTTACCGAGGTGACATTTCACGTTGGTAACCGATCAAAAATCTGTGTCCTTTATGTTTGATGTTAAACATTTAGGAAAGATTAAAAATGATAAAATAATGAGGTGGAGGATTGAGTTGGCATGTTACCATTTTGATATAGTTTATCGTCCGGGGAAGGATAATGTTGCTGCTGATGCACTGTCGAGGGCTTATTGTTCTGTGATTCACGGAGATACGCTTATTAATCTTCACAATGCCTTATGTCATCCTGGGGTTACAAGGATGATACACTTCGTATGCAGTAAGAATTTGCCCTTTTCAGTTGAAGACATCAAGTGGATGACTTCATCATGTTCTATCTGTGCTCGGTGTAAACCGAATTTCTTTAAGCCTCAATGAGCTCATCTTATAAAGGCTACTTCTCCTTTTAAACGTCTGAGTGTTGATTTTAAGGGGCCTCTTCCTTCAGCGACTCAAAATCGATCCATATTTACTGTTGTGGATGAGTTTTCAAGGTTTCCTTTTGCTTTTCCTTCCGCAGATGTATCAGCTGCTGCAGCTATCAAATGTCTGACTCAATTTGCTGTCATCTTTGGGATGCCTGCGTATATCCATTCGGATCAGGGAAGTTCTTTTATGTCTTCCCAGTTGAAGGAATACCTTCAGAGTCGGGGAATTTCCACTAGTAGAACTACCCCGTATAACCCCCAGGGTAATGGACAGTGCGAACGATACAATGGGGTGATCTGGAAGGCAGTTATGTTGGCTTTGACATCCCGGAACCTTAAGAATACACAGTGGGAAATGGTACTGCCTGATGCCCTGCATTCCATTAGATCATTGCTTTCAACGGCTACTAATGTGACCCCCCATGAAAGGCTCTTTAATTACCCACGGAGATCTACTACGGGATATTCGGTACCTTCATGGGTTACTATGCAGGGACCTGTGCTGCTTCGACGCCATGTTAGATTGTCAAAATATGATCCTTTAGTGGAGGAGGTGGAGCTGTTGGAGGCAAATTCCCAATATGCTCATATTCGATTCCAAGATGGGAAAGAAAGTACTGTTTCAATTAAAGATTTGGCTCTTTGTGGTGGCCAGCCCTCTTCTGAGAATATTAACAATAGTCATGATTCAGATAATGTGGATGTTGTTATAGATACTACGAATATTTCCAATCCTACTGCAGATAATTATACTTCTATTAGTCAGCCTTTGATGGATGATCATGACCGTCCTAGTTTACTTCCTGATGGGATTTCCAATCCGGAAACCGTTGATAAGTGGGATATGGATAGCCTTCCTGCAGAAGATACTTCGGTGTCTCCGGGTGTGGGAGGGCAAGGAATTTCACCAAGGTTAAGAAGGTCGACACGAACAAGATATCCGGTCGACCGATTGAAAATGGACTTTTAAATTGATAGTAATGTTTTAAAATTGTTGCAATATTATATTTGTATTTTAGTTGTAAATAAATTAATTATAAATTGTAAAGGTTGTTTTAGGTTGGAGCATGTTTTAAAAGGAGGGGTGAATGTGGTGATTATTTCCTATGTTTAATAAGAAGTATTGTGATTGGTGAATGGGGTGGTTGTTCTCTGTGTTAGTAAGAAGTATTGTAATTGGTTGTTTGTTTCTACCTTGAGATATATGCTGTAAACTCATTGGTAGTGGATGTCAGGTGATTTGCGGTGGCCATCTTAAATTCAGTTCTCTCCAGTCATGGTTGGAGACTGGTGTTGAAAGATGTGCTACTGGATTTTTAAAGTTAATAAAGCCTAGATTAGAAAGGCAAATCTATTCTTCATTTCAATGGGACAGTGTAGAGGGATCTTTATTCTGTTTCTATCCCATGCTCTACCTACCCTGGGAGTGTTTGATGAGGCAGTATAGAAGGAGCTTTACTCTGTATCTAACCCGTGCTGTTCCTGCTCTGGGAGTGTTTGATAGGACAGTTTAGAGGGAGCTTTATTCCATACCTAATCTGTGTTGCAACTGCCCTGGGAGTTCATGATGGGACAGTGTAGAGGGAGCTTTACTCTGTATCTTACACATGCTGTACCTGCCCTGGGAGTGTTTGTTGGGACAGTGCAGAGTGAGCTTTACTCTGTATCTACCCACTGATGTACCTGCCCTGGGAGTGTTTGATGAGGCAGTATAGAAGGAGCTTTACTCTGTATCTAACCCGTGCTGTTCCTGCCCTGAGAGTGTTTGATAGGACAGTGTAGAGAGAGCTTTACTCTGTATCTAATCTGTGTTATAACTGCCCTGGGAGTTTTCGATGGGACAGTGTAGAGGGAGCTTTACTCTGTATCTACCCACTGATGTACCTGCCCTGGGAGTGTTTGATGGGACAGTGTAAAGGGAGCTTTACTCTATATCACGTGCTATACCTGCCCTGAGAGTGTTTGATGGGACAGTGTAGAGGGAGCTTTACTCTGTATCTAACCCATGCTCTACCTGTCCTGAGAGTGTTTGATGGGACAGTGTAGGGGGCGTTTACTCTGTACCTAACCCGTGCTGTACCTGTCCTGGGAGTGTTTGATGGGACAGTGTAGAGGGAACTTTGCTCTGTATCTAACCCATGCTGTACCTGTCCTGGGAGTGTAAGATGGGACAGTGTAGAGGGAGCGTTAATCTGTATCAAACCTTAGCTGTACCTGCCCCGGGAGTTTTTAATGGGACAATGTAGACGCAGCTTTACTCTGTATCCAACCCGTGCTCTACCTGCCCTGGGAGTCTTTGATGGGACTGTGTAGAGGGAGCTTTACTCTGTATCTACCCACTGATGCTCCTGCCCTGGGAGTGTTTGATTGGACAGTCTAGAGGGAGCTTTACTCTGTATCTAACCCGTGCTGTACCTGCCCTTGGGATTGTTTGATGGGATAGTGTAGAGGGAGCTTTACTCTGTATCTAACCCGTGCTGTACCTGCCCTGGGGATTGTTTGATGGGACAGTGTAGAGGGAGCTTTACTCTGTATCTAATCTGTGTTGTAACTGCCCTGGGAGTTTTTGATGGGACAGTGTGGAGAGAGCTTTACTCTGTATCTTACCCATGCTGTACGTGCCCTGGGAGTGTTTGATGGGACAGTTTAGAGGGAGTTTTACTCTGTATCTAACCCATGCTGTACCTGTCCTGGGAGTGTTTGATGGGTCAGTGTAGAGGGAGCTTTGCTCTGTTCAACCTCGCAGTTTCCGAAGATCCCTCTACTTTTGACCCCTTGATGGGCTTCGACTTCTCTCTCTGGAACGCCCCCTTCCCTCCCTGCAGCTCCTCCTTAATTGGACCCCAGTGGCTTCATCAAGGCTGTGGGAGGCCTGCTGAGTGGCCGAAAGCCTGGATCCATTGACACACTGGCAGGGAGTCTCCAGGACTTCTGTGCAGCACAGGAAGGAGTGCGCAGGCCTTCTCCGATGCACAGGAAAGGACTGCCCAGGGCATCGCCGAAGCACTGGGAAGGACATGTCAAGGCCCTCTACAGCTCTTGTGAATGATGGGGATGTGTTGGCTACTGTCGCGGGTTTGGCAGACATTAAAGTTGTATTTCCTTGCTGATGTGTTAAATCCTTGTTATGTGTTTTGCCGTTACTTTTGTGTTAAATCCTTAGTTATGTGTTAAGCCGTTACTTAAGTGTTATTTCGTTAGTTTTGCTTTCTGCTGCAATTGCTTTATGAAGTTGGAAGGCTCCACTTTTTTGAAAATAAAGACAATTTTTTATTTACATGGATATCTAACCTATTTACACTTAATCTGTCCTTCATAGGCTTTGGGTGAACTGGACGGTCCTCTCCCAAACACACCAAACAATCCGTCAGTGGGGCCTAGAAACGAGTCGTTATGAGTCTCTGACGAATGGCCCTTCCAGTTTCGGGAACCCTCCCGTCTTCCTCCTCCTCCTCCTCTGCTGGTCCTTCAAGCTCGGCTGGCATTGGCTGGGTGCATTGGATGGCGAGGTTGTGGAGCATGCAGCAGACAATGAAGATGTGGGCGACTCGCTCCGAAGAGTACAGCAGGGCGCCCCCCGAATGGTCGAGACATCGGAACCGCTGCTTCCCCACACCGATTGTGTGCTCCACAGTGTTCTGCGTCGCCTGATAGCTGGAGTTGCAGTTCTCCTCTGCCTGGGTGCTGGGCGAACGTAGCGGGGTCATAAGCCATTGGCACAGAGGATAGCCCTTGTCTCCAAGAAGCCAGCCTCGTGGGTGAGCCGGGGCCTCAAAAAGGTCTGCCACTGTGGTCTGATGCAGGATGAAAGCGCCTTGGCTGCTGCCAGGGAATTGTGTGTTGACTGCGAGGATCAGCAGCCTGTGGTCACACACCAGCTGTACATTAAGGGAGTGGAATCCCTTGCGGTTGCGGTAATCCTTGGGATTGTTCACAGGCACCCGCAAAGCCATGTGCGTACAGTCAATGGTGCCCTGCACCATGGGGAAGCCAGCTATTGCCGCAAAGCCTTCTGCGCGCTCCTGCTGCTTCTCCGGTGTCAAAGGGAATGAAATAAATTGCCACCTCCTGTTATATAGGGCATCTGTAACTTGACGGATGCAGCAATGCTCTGCAAACTGGGAAATGTTAGCTATGTCCCCAGTCACGGCCTGAAAGGAGCCTCTGGCAAAGAAATTGAGGGCTACAGTAACCTTTACAGGCACCGACAGAGATGTCCTGCACCGTATGCGTGGCAGAACATCATCCTGATGCAGCTGGCACAGCTCAGTCACCAACTCCTTATGGAATCGCAGCCTTCTGTCACACTGCTCCTCCGACATGTTGTGGTAGGAGAACTGCTGCCTGAAAACCCTCGCTGTGTAAGGTCTGGTGCGGCAACGTCTGTTGGCCCTCCTCTGTCTGGCCACTCCTGGCCCTCTCTCCCTCCATCTCTGTGCACTATCAAGATGTTCTAGCAGAAGGATGTTCCCTTCCAGAGCAGCCCCCATAATAAGAGTGATCAAGGTAAAGGTTGTAAGCTCTTACCAGCATCTAGGTAATGTTCACAGAGCTAAGGGTCCTCTGGCACCGCTGTTTGAATGGCAATAAGGCTCTAGCACTGCATCTGCTCAACTGTATCAAACCAGCCAACAAGTTGCATTCACAAAAGTGCTGACGTTTTCAGAACAGTGGTGTCCCCTTCAAACAGCGCCCCCCGACTCCAAGAGTTCCTAGGGAACGTTCCAGTGAGCTGTCACTATTAGTGCCAGCCGCAACAGAGGCAGGCGCCACCCAATTTCCGGTCCGGGACGCTAAAAAGGCTTTGCACAATGGAATGACGTTATGATCAGCCTGCGCCCGCGAGCGCACGCTAAGATTTTCCACCGGCGCTAAATGCATGGTCAATATGGGGCGAGGCACTAGGTTCCCTGTGACCACACAGAAATTGGCTATTGCCCCACTTTTCGGCCTCTTTAGGCGATAATCGGTGGCGCTAACAACCTAATTTCCCCCCCACAGTGTTGTAAAGAGTGTGATGGATTTGAAACACACCTTTATCAGTTTTTTTTGTTCAAAATGTTAACAGATATGTTTGCCCCTTTTCAAGTAGCGCTCCAATTATCCTGCAAGCTCCCAGTTTGTAGAGGTGTAATTTTTTCTTTGCTTCAGATATTCACCTGTCTATTTTATTCCCCAGCTAGCAACAACTTGCATTTACACAGCGCCTTTAATATAGAAACACGGCCCAAGTCGCTTCACAGGAGCGTAGGTCAGACAAAAGTTTAACACTGAGCCACATGAGGAGATATTGGGACAGGTGACCAAAAACTTGTTCACAGGTAGGTTTTCAGGAGTGTCTTCAAGGAGGAGAGAGAGGCAGAGAGGTTTAGGGAGGGAATTCCAGAGCTTGGGGGTGAGGCAGCTGAAGGTACGGCCGTCAATTGTGGGGCAATGAAAATCGGGGATACACAAGAGGCCAGAATTGCAGGACAGCAGAGATCTCGGAGGGTTGTAGGGCTGGAGGAGGTTACAGAGATAAGGAGAGGAGCGAGGCAATTGAGTGATTTGAAGACAAGGATGATTATTTTTAAATCGAGCCTTTGCCATACTGGGACCCAATGTAGGTCAGTGAGCAGAGGGGTGCTGCGTGGACCGGACTTGGTGCGAGGTACGATATGGGGCAGCAGAGTTTTGGATGAGCTGAACTTTACGGAGGGGGAAGATGGGAGGCCGTTCAGGAGATCATTAGAATCATCGTGTCTGGAGGAACAAAGGCTCGGGTGAGGGTTTCAGTAGCAGATGAGCTGAGGCAGGGGTGGAGACGGGCGATGTTACGGGGGTGGAAATAGGCGGTCTTGATGATTGAGAGGATATGGGGGTCGGAAGCTCAGCTTAGTGTCAAATAGGAGACAGAAGGGAAAAAGACAAGCAGAGAATAACCATTTGAGTCTGTACAAGCAACAGATCTGATAAATTCCCAGGATTAACTCACAGTACCGATGTATATGTAATACATTGACAGCAACATTGTCCAATGGCCGGGCAGAAGGTGTGTAAGATTTAACAGTAAGATTAATCTGCAGAAGCTGCTTGGCCCATAAGAACACTCACAGATCAGATCATGGTTTGAATTGCAGAGCTCCTACAGCTTGTAGACCATTAGCACGTTCATTATCGACAGTCTCACAAACTTTTCAAACTTTCATGAAAACATTACAGTTCATATGAGTGTCTATAAGTGTGTCTGTGTGAGTGTGTGAGTGTATTTGGGTGAGTGAGTGTGCATGTGTGAGACTGAGAGTGAATAGGGTCATAGAGTTATACAGCACAGAAAGAGGCCCTTGGGCCCATCGCGTCCACACCGGCCATCAAGCCCTGTCTAATCTAATCCCATTTTCCAGCCTTTGGTCCGTAACCTTGTATGCTATGACATTTCAAGTGCTCATCCAAATGCTTCTTGAATGTTGTGAGGGTTCCTGCCTCTACCGCCCTTTCAGGCAGTGAGTTCCAGATTCCAACCACCCTCTGGGTGAAAAAGTTCTTCCTCAAATCCCCTCTAAACCTCCTGCCCCTTCCCTTGAATCTATGCCCCCTTGTTATTGTAAAAACTGCATATTTCACCCTGAACGCCATTAAACTGTAGCTTTTGCTCCAGTCCTGACGTATAATTTCCCTCTACATTGGGGAGACCAAACGCAGATTGGGTGACCGCTTTGCGGAACATCTCCGTTCAGTCCGTAAGAGGGACCCCGAGTTTCTGGTCGCCTGTCACTTTAATTCACCGCTCCATTCCCACTCAGAGCTCACTGTCCTCGGCCTCTTGCATTGTTCCATGGAAGCTCAGTGTAAGCTCGAGGAACAGCACCTCATCTTCCGATTAGGCACTCTACAGCCCTCTGGACACAACACAGAGTTCAACAATTTCAGCTCATAACCTCGGCCCCTATCATATTTAGATATTTTATCCACACTTTTTGTTTGTCCTTTTCCTTTATTTTCGTCCCTCCCACGTGGCAGCTGTCTTTCATTCTATCAGTGCAATTCACACTTAGAAACATAGAAACATAGAAGATAGGAGCAGGAGTTGGTCATTCGGCCCCTCGAGCCAGCTCTGCCATTCAAGGAGATCATGGCTGATCATCTCAACTCTGTACCCTGCCCCTGCCTTCTCCCCATATCCCTTGAGCCGTTTAGACTTAAGAAATATATCTAACACTTCATCAAGAGCCATCCTCTGTTTCTTAACCTGTCCCATTACCATCTCCTCTTGCCTTGAATATCTCTTAATGCCTCTTTAATTCTCCTGCCTTCCATCCTATCACAGACCTTCCCTTCTGTTCTTTCATCCCATCACCCATTTACCAGCCCCGAAACTTGCTTTTAAATATGTTCCATTTCCTGCTTTTTGCCAATTCTGACAAAAGGTCTTCGACCTGAAACGTTAACTCTGTTTCTCTCTCCACGGATGCTGCCTGGCCTGCTGAGTTTTTCCAGCATTTTCTGTTCTTATTTCAGATTTCCAGCATCCGCAGTATTTTGCTATTGTATAATTTCGCTGTTTGTTTCCTTCCTTAGAAGTAACTTAATGACGATTGTGATCCTATCTCGGGGAAGTGCAGTCTCTCCAACTGTGTCATTCGCTACCTGGTGGCCATGGCAGCAGCGGATCTACCCTGTCAATCCCCTTCAGAATCTTTTATGTTTCAATGAGATCATCTCTCATTCTTCTAATCTCCAGAGCGTATAGGCCCATGCTACACCATTTCCCTTCATAGGACAGCCCTCTCATCCCAGTAATAAATCGCGTGGTCCTCCAAGGCAAGTATGTCCTTCCTTAGATAAAGTAACCAAAACTGTGCACAGTACTCCAGGTGTGGTCTCACCAAAACCCTGAACAACTGCAGCAAGACTTCCTTACTCTTATACTGCAACCCCCTTGCAATAATGGCCGACATGCCATTTGACTTACCTATTGCTTGCAGTACCTGCATGCTAGCTTTCTGTGCTACTTGAACGAGGACATACACATCTCACAGAACATCAATATTTAAAAGTCTCTCACCATTTAAAATATATTCTGTTTTTGTATCCTTCCTTCCAAAGTGAATAACCACACATTTCCCTACATTACACTTCATCTGCCACATTACTGCCCACTCACTTAGATTACCTATATCCCTTTGCAGATTCTTGGTGTTCTCCTCACAGCTTGCTCATCACCAAGGTCTCTATCATCAGCAAACTTGGTACATTACACTCAGTACCTTCAACTAGGTCATTAATATAGATTGTAAATAACGGATGCCCCAGCACTGATCTTGCAACACCCCACTAGTTACAGCCTGCCAACCTGAAAAAGACCCATTTATCCCTACTCTCTGTGTTCTGTCCTTTAACCAATTCGCTATCCATGCTTCTCTATTACCCTGTACTCCATGTACCCTTATCTTCTGTAATAACATTTTATGTGGCACCTTATCGAATGCCTTTTGGAAATCCAAATATACTACATGCACTTTATCTACCCTGCTAGTTACATTCTGAAAAATCTCTAATAAATTTGTCAAACACATTTCCTTTCCTAAAACCAAATTGACTCTGCTAATCAGGTTATGATGTTCTAAGTGCCCTGATTACACACCCTTAACAATGAATTCCATATGGTCAGCAATGTATGACTTGGGACAGCAGCCTGATGAAAGGTCATCTACCTGAAACGTGAACCCTGCTGAGTATTCCCCGCACTTTCTGTTTTTATTATTGAATTCCAGCATCTGCAGTATTTTATTTTGGTACCTAATTTCCAGCTGGGTTGCTACAAGAATTCGAACTTATGTTCCATCTCCTGAGTTTGTAAATATCTGAGTCCCAAGCGCTCATCCTTGTGACACCACAGTAGTTACAGGCTGACGATCTGAAAATGACCCATTTATCCCTACTTTCTGTTTTCTCTCTGTTCATCAATCCTTTATCCATGCTAACAACTTACCCCCAAACCCATGTGCCGTTATCTTGCTTTACAATCTTTTATGCGGCACCTTATCGAATGCCTTTTGGAACTCCAAATATACTTGCTCCATTGGTTCCCTTTTATCTACACTGCTGGTTACATCCTCAAAAAACTCTAATAAATTTGTCAAACATGATTTACATTTCATAAAACCATGTTGATGCTGCCTAATCATATGGGCCCTGAAATTGTGGTCAGAGGCTTCCCGCAATGAATTGCCTCTGATCTGCAAATAAAATGCCCATGCACCTGGTGGTCCGGGAGTTCTGGAGATTCATGGTCCTGGGATTCTCTGGGTAACCGCGGGTAGAGGCTCATGTACGTCAGGGGCGCACGTGGTTTGCAAGTGCCCCTGGGATCACGTGGACCATCCCAATGAAAGAAAGAATGGGATTCCAATCATTCTTATGGGGATTCCATATGTATGGAAACACCATATGCATAAATGGGCATACTCCCAAAAATACAACTACACAGCAAATAAATAAGAAATACATATTTAAAATTAATTAAAATGGCATTTAATTAAATATTATACAAAATTGTAATTTTCTGAGAAATACATAAAACTGTTTAAAGGGGCTAAAAATAAACTTACCTTATTGCACAGGTTTTTAAATGTATAAATTATTGATAAAAAATTGATGGATTCGGAGCTGTTTGGAGACCAGTCACTAGTGGTGTCCCATAGGGATCAGTATTGGGATCTTTCCTCTTGACCATTTTTATTACTGATCTAGATATAGGTGTTGGGGGCACGATCTGCAAGTTTACAGATGGTAGTAAGATTTTTGCGAGTGTCCAGACAGCTGATGATGCTCGATTGCTTCAGGCCACTCCTGATGTCTTGGGGGCTTAGGCTTGTGATAGGCAAATGCTGTTTAACTTGGTTAAGTAGGACCAGGGGTCATAATTTTAAGTTGTAAATATTAAGTACAAGTCCAGCACTAGCTGAGATGTCAGGGGGTGGGACATTTCCCAGAGAATAGTGGGGCTCTGGAACCATCTGCCGGCTCGAGCGGTGGACGCCGATTCACTGACTTCCTTCAAGCGAGAGCTGAACCTGTTTCTGGGCGGGCTGGAGATCAATTTGTACAAAAGGTCGGTACTGTATAGAATTATCAGTCTGGAGTGATCTCCTGGTCTAGATTCGATTGCCTGGGGGTGTCGGAGTGGAATTTCCCAGATTATTGCCCCTAAATGGGCCATGGATTTTGGCTGGTTTTTCGCCTCTCCCGGGAGATCACATGATGGCGGGTGCTGTGGAAAGTGTATTTATTATGACAGGCAAGTTATCACACTTGTGTGGGACATGCTGGACGGAGCAGAGGGTATTTTCCTGTCCTTCTTTGTTGGTAAGTGTTTGTAGGTGTGGCGGGGTCCCAGAATCATCCCCGGCTGCTCTTTTCCATTTGATCCCGTGCTGTGTTCCTAATTAATGCCCATCATCCGTTGCCTTGAGGAGATGGTGGCGGGCCTTCTGCTTGACCCACTGCAGTCCTTGTAGTGATGGTGTTCTGGACCCATTTAATACCCATTCCCGAGCTGCTCTTAGAAGGTGGTGCTGGATCTTCTTCCTGATTCCTGCCGTCCTTACGGTAATGGTGTTCCCATGATGCTGTTAGGTGGAGAATTCACGTGTTTTGTCCAAGTGATGATAAATGAACGGTGATATATGTGCACGCTAGAAAGCTTTGCTTATTTTTGTAGCTCCCATCTTCACTTAAAGTGGCGCATTTCCCTCCCACCAGAGCAGGAAGGTGGTTGGCTCCTTTGAGATACACGAGACCGACTCCAAATATTTCCCACCTCCATCTTTCTGCGCGAGTGCTTCAAGTTGCTGTGACAGCCGGTTGCTGCCATCACCCAGAGCTCACACTCACAGTATTGTAAGTCTGTTTGATATCTACAAAACTCACCTCAGGGGGCCCAGTCTATCAGATCGGGGCAGGACCGGATATACCTGCAGAAACCAGTGAGTGGGGGCAGAGTTATGAGGGGCTTTCCCCTGTTTAACTGATTTTCATCTTGTTGACAATACGGGTTGGGGAATTCTTTAGTTAAATGTATATTTCTGGTGAGTTGTTCCATTCCACATGGCATCCTAGGAATGAATTATTTGCCTGTTTTAGACTCGTGGTAACTTCATAGTAACACTTCAGCTGTGTCCATTCATCGATCTGTATTAAATATTCAAGCTCTTTTCATTCTCCAGATCTACATTCACTCTTGGAGAAATCAGAGCCACGTTTAATTTCATTTATTGAGATATACAATGGACAGTTTCTGCAAAAAACCGTCTAGCGTCTGATCCCCTCTTTGGATTGGATCACAATAAGTTACCCATTTACAGTGATACAGGCCGCACTCCCCCTGATTGTGTTAGATTCTTTAGAGCTTTAATGTTTCATTGACCTATAAACACAGTTAAAAATCAGCCAAACCGCTCCTGGATTCTTCTATTTGACTTCAAAACTACAGGGAGAATTGCTGCTCCTGTTGTACCTGAATTTACTGATAGATTTGGACACAGTTAGAGACTATTTATCCTGACCTGTTAATAATTTTTGTTATAGATTTAGGAAAGTTTACACAGATTCCGGCCATCTTGTACTCTGATTCAGTCTTTGCGATAAGGGATAAGTTAATTTGCAGACACTAAGTTGTCATGTGCTTGCAATGAATTAATGACATTACCCAGATATGCTTCCTCCTGATACGTTGACCCGCTGGATGATATGCATCCTATGTTCAAATCGCCAGATGAAATGTCCAGCAGCAGTATGTCAATATTTCACAGGAGCTTTCAACAAAACGCGAGCACAGAAATCACCACAGAGCCAGGTGCTTCCTATCAGTTCAACAGAACAGCAAAACACACAGCGACTGCTCTGAGACTCTGCAGACTGCGAGCGGCTTTTCACACACTGGGGTTATGGAAGGTCATCCTAGGTTCAAAGTGATCACCATCTATAAAACACTTGCCTTTCTGTTTACAGGGAACACATCACGTCTCTCCCTGGTACAGTACATAGATGGTGAAAATTCAGATCTTCTGATTACCACTAAATATGTTTGTGGGCTGTCCTTCTCTCTGAGAGTCTCACTGAGTGATTGAAACAAATGTTCTCAAATATCTGGCAACTTGTCCCAAAAAGTTGCAAAGTTATGGACTGCGACTGTGAAGCAGTTCTGAGCGGCACGGCTCAGACACACTGTCACTTTAAAGTGGATCAATGCAGCAAAACTGCGAAAGAATCAATGGTGGTCCCTGGACAGTGGGTGACTGCAGAATCACAACAGTCAGTGACAAAAGTCAGAGCAGGGCCAGCTCCAGTGAAAAACTGGGCCATAAACAAAGGGGTCGCTGTACATTGGGTAAATGCAGCAAAACTGGGCAATAAACAATGGAGGTCGTTGTTCAGTGGGTGAATGTAGAATCACTGCAGTCAGTGGTAATAGTCAGAGTAGGGTGGGCTCCAAAACAGAACTGTTAAAAAATAAACAAAAATTCCAGGAAATAAAATATGTATTAGCAGGCAATGATAAGTACCCAAATAAACAAATTATGTGGAACATAATATACCGAGAGGAAATAATCAGTGAAGATAAATGAACAATCATGTGGAACCGTGATCCTTGTGATGGGGATAGAAACAATTTTGGGCAGTATTTCTTCAGAGTGCACTGATTCACAGACTGGCTTTAAATCACTTGAACATACAATGATGACAATTACAAAGAACTTCATAGAATCTACAGCAGAACAAAAAGGCAGCTTGGCACAACTGGACTATGCCGGTGTGGAAATTCCACACAAGGCTCCTCCCACTCGAATGACCTCATCCCTCCATGCCCCGTACCCATCTATTACCTTCCCTCTCATTTAAGTATCACGCCTCCCATTGAAAGTATCAATGTTATTTGCATCAAACACCCCATGTGGCATCGAGTTCTACATTCTCACCATCGTCTGTGTGAACAATAAGTCCACCTAACTGCTTTATCTGATCTGTTAGAGGCTATTATATATTAATGCCGCCTTGTCATGAACTCAACCACAAGCAGCAAGTTTCTCCACATTCACCCAATCGGACTCCTTCATAATTTTGAAGATCTCTAAACTGCCTCCTCTTCGTCTTCTCTTTTCCAGAGAGCAGAGCCCTGGCCGGCCCAATCTTTCTGATAGTCGTATCTTCTCCATTCACGTACAATTCTTGAAAACATTATCTGCATTTACCCTAGTCCTTCATTGTCATTTTTATGGTATGCAGACCAGAACTGCACATATTGCTCCAAGTGATCTAACCAAGGTTCGATAAAATTTAAAATTACCTCGCTGCTTTTGTATTCTCTGCCTGTAGAAATGAACCCAGCACATTGGGTGGGTGCTCAGCGAGTCGGGCAGAGGAGCGCAGAGGAGCGCAGCAGACTCATGAAACACTGCAGCATGTCAGCCGGCAGCTCCATTTCGGGTAACTCGCAGTCCGGATGGGAGGAGGGGAGCCGGGCATGGTGGCCAGAGCGGGAGAAGCAGGCCACCACACGTGGAGCCGGCAACAGTGAGGAGAAGGCCGCAGTGAAGAGGAGGACGGAGCGGCTGAGGAACATCGTGCTCCCACTGCCACGGGAAGCCATTGTATTGACACTGAACGCGGCGCTGTATGTATAGCTGACGCATCCCTACGGGGAACAAGCATTCCTTTGTACTTGTTGCATATGGCAAATAAATCTAACCTGAATCTGAATCTACATTCCCAGGTCTCTTTAGTCCTCTACCCCATTTAGTTTCTTACCATCCAAGGAATAAGTGGCCTCCTCATTCCCCCCAAACAATATAAACCACCTCAAGGTAAGGAAAGTTGGCGGGGGAATAACAACAGAGAAGCTGTGTGATAGGGTGGAAGGCAGGAATGTTTAAATGGACAACAGATTCATTACCCGCACCCGCTGTCTGAAAAAATAGGAGCAGTGATTATGATTTGAAACTGTTGAACTCGATGTTGAGTCTGGAAGGTTCTCAAGTACCTCATCGAAAGGTCAGGTGCTGTTCCTCGAGCTTCCGTTGAGCTTCATTAGAATAGTGCAGTAGGTCACGGTCAGAGAGGTCAGAGTGGGAGTGAGGCGGGGAATTAAAATGACCCAGAAGCTGAGGGTCATGATTGCAGACTGAATGGAAATGTTCAGCAAAGCGATCATCCAATCTGCGTTTGGTCCCCCAAATGTACAGGAGACTGCATCGTGAGCAGTGAATGCAGTAGGCTAAATTGAAAGGAGTAAACCGCTGTTTCACTTGGAAGGAGGATTTCGGGGCCTGGACGGTAGGAAGGGATCAGGTGAAAGAGTAGGTGCTGCATCAACTGCGCTTGCTTGGGATGGTGCCGTGGGAAGTGCAGCCGGTGTTGTGGGTGATGGAAGAGTGGACCAGGGTGTCATGGAGGGAACAGTCCTTTCGGAATGTTTAAATGGGGGTGGAGAGGAAGATGAGTTCGGTGGTGTGATGTAATGTTTAACTACTTGTCGAAATTCAGCATCATACCGCCACAATGAAACATCACAGCAGGTGCTCAATAGCAGACAAATGAGATAAGCCTCGAGAGACAACTACAGAGATCGTTCATTGGACACCCGCTCTCTAAAAGTTGACCCAATTTGTGGATCGAACTTCTATTGGCAATCACTGAATAAACAACGGAAAATTATACAAGTATTGAGTGAACCGATGTGTTTAAAATTATCGTTTGGAACATAATGGAACCGATGCAGAAAGAACTAAAGAGAGCAAGAGACAGGAGCTGAATCATTGTACTGAACCGTCACTCACAATCTAAAAGAACTAAACAAAAAAGGACATGAGCCGAATCACTGCACTGAACTGTCCCCCACAATTTAACAGTAAGAACTAAATACCCATAGAGCAGGCTATTCGAAGCACCAAAATAACATAAGAAATAGGAGCTGGAGAAGGCCATTTGGCCCTTCGAGCCTGCTCCGCCATTCAACAAGATCATGGCTGATCTTCTTCCTCAACTCCACCTTCCCCCACTATCCCCAGATCCCATAATTCGCTTAGTACCCCAAAAAATATTGACCTCTGTCTTGAATACACTCAACGTCTGAGCAGCCACAGCGTTCTGGGGTCTAGATTCCAAAGATTCACAAACCTTTGAGTGAAGAAATTTCTCCTCATCTCAGTCCTAAATGGTCGACCACTTATTTGGAGACTATGACACCGCCAGGGGAATCAATTTATCAGATTTACACCTGTCAAGCCCCTGATGAATGTTATGTGTTTCAATTAGATCACCTCTCATTCTGCTAAACTATTGGGAACATTGTCCTCGTCTACCCAATCTCTCCTCATAGAACTATCCCATCATCCAAGGAACCAGTTTAGTGAACCTTCGTTTTACTCCCCCGAATGCAAGTATGCCTTTCCTTAGGTAAGGAGACCGGATCTGTTCACAGTACTCCAGGTGTGGCCACACTAATGCCCTGTATAATTGTAGTAAGAATTATTTACTGTTATACATTAAGTTCTTTGTAACAAAAGCTAACATACTATTTGCTTTCCTAATTGTTTGCTGTACCTGCATGTTAACGTTCTGTCATTCATGTACAAGGGCACCCAGGTCCCTCTGAATGCAAACATTTCCCAGTCTCGCACCATTCAAAAAATATTCAGCTTTTTTTTCCCTACCAAAGTGGATAACTTCAATCTTCCCCACAGTGTATTCCATTTGCAATGTTCTTACCAACTCAGACAGCCTGTCCATATCTCTCTGCAGCCTCTTCGCGTCCTTCTCACAGCTAACTTTCCCACTGATCATTGTATCAAACTTGTATATGTTACGCTCAGTCCCTTCATTTAAGTCATTAATATAGATTGTAAACAGCTGAGGCCCAAGCACTGATCCTGGTGGTACTCTGCTAGTTACAGCCTTCCAAACCGAAAAAGTCCCGTTTATTCCTACTCTCAGTTTTCTGTCCTTTAACCAGTCATCAATCCGTGCTAATATACTACCCCCTATGCAATGAGTCCGATGTTTGTGTAATAACCTCTTGTGTGGCCCCTTATCGATTGCTTTTTAAAAGTCCAATTGCATTACATCCACTGGTTCCCCCTTATCAATCCGACTAGGTACATCTTCAAGAACCTGTAACAGATTGGTCAAGCACGATTTTTCTTTCATAAGACAATGTTGACTCAGCCTAATCATATTTCGATGTTCTAAGTGCCCTGTTACCACGTTCCTAATAATCGATACTAGCAAAACTAAACAGTCTGAGCTTCAGATCACATTCAGACTGAAGGTCAACCGAACAGCATTCTAAAGGTCTCCTGTTGGAGTGTAAGCCCTCTCTGAAATGCAAATCAAATCATTTGAGTATCTCTGTTGAAATTCGCTGTGAATTTTCCATATTCCGCTGTTTCTTCCACTAATGAGACTGATTTGGGATTGTGGAGAATCCACCGGAATCTATAATAATGAGACGCACAAATCCCAGTCCAAACACAACAATATCAATACCCGCACAATTGATTATCTGAGGTCCTTTTAAATGGCCCCTTTAGGTCACCGACAGGAGAACAGAAATTTTAAGTAGATCTTTCAGCTGGTTATCGCTGTCATTTTTGAACATGTTTTAAAGATCATTGTACAATAGGTCTGAAAGGTTCAGGTCTGTTTTTGTCTGTGTGTTTAACGGCTTGTTTAACATTCGGTTAAAGACGTTGCAGTCTGTGACTGACATTAAATGCTGTAAACCACACGCTCTCTCAGTTAACACACTGATTGTAATCAGGATGTAAAAGAGTTTTAAAAGTGCAACACACTAGGTTTAAACTGTAAAATATTACAGTGCTCAGACATAACGGAAGAACTTTCTTCAAGACTATTGAGTTGTCTACCATTAATATGCTATTTATATCCAGGATTAAAAGGATGCTAAAAACAGAAAATGCTGGAAGTACTCAGCAGGTCAGGCAGCACCTGTGGAATGACAAACAGAGTTAATGTTTCAGGTCGACGCCCTCCGCCACTGTTTCTGGCACTAACCATCTCCATTTCACCATGGACATCCAGTCCCTCTACACCTCACCCACCGGGATGGCCTAAAGATCCTCTGCTTCGTCCTTGAGCGGGAACCCAAGCAGTCTCCATCCACCGCCCTTACATTGCACAACTTCTCCTTTGACTCCACTCTCTTCCTGCAAATAAAAGGTGTTTCTATGGAAACCGTGTAGGTCCTGGCTATGCCTGCCTTTTCGTGGGACACGTGGAACACTCTTTGTTCCGGTTCTAGTCAGGTCCCCTCCCTCATTTCTATTTCCGGTATATTTATGAGAGTAATGGTGCCACTTCCTGCTCTGCCCCGAACTGGACAATACCATCATCTTTGCTTCCAATTTCCACCTCTTCCTCGCCTTCATATGCTTCATCTCCGATTCTTCCCTTCCCTTCCTCGACCTCTCTATTTCCATTTCTGGGGATGGCTGTTGACCAACATCATCTAGAAGCACACTGAGTCCCACAGCTACTTTTATTTCACTTCCTCCCACCGCGCTTCCTGCAAGGACTATATTCGATTCTCCCAGTTTCTCCATCTCTGTTGCATCGATTCTGACTGGCTGGGGTTGTTTTCGTTGGAGCAGAGAAGGCTGAGGGGGGACCTGATTGAGGTGTACAAAATTATGAGGGGCATAGATAGGGTAGATAGAAAGGAACTTTTTCCCTTAGTAGAGGGGTCAATAACAAGGGGGCATAGAATCAAGGTAAGGGGCAGGAGGTTTAGAGGGGATTTGGGGAAAAACTTTTTCACCCAGAGGTTAGTTGGAATCTGGAACTCACTGCCTGAAAGGGTGGTAGATGCAGGAACCCTCACAATATTCAAGAAGCATTTCGATGAGCACTTGAAATGCCATAGCATACAAGGCTACGGACCAAATGCTGGAAAATGGGATTAGATGAGACAGGGCTTGATGGCCGGCGTGGATGCGATGGCCTGAAGGGCCTCGTTATGTGCTGTATAACTCTATGACTCTATGAAGTTGACACCTTCCATACCATTGTTTCTAGTATGTCTTCCTTTTTCCTCAACCGAGGATTCCCCTCCACAGTGGTTGTCAGGGCCCTCGACCGTGTCCATCCCATTAATTGCACTTGTGATCTCACCCCTTACCCTCCCTCGCAGAGCCATGATAAGATTCCCCTTGTCTTCACCTTCCACCCCGCCGGCCACCACACGCAACGAATCATCCTCTGCCATTTCCATCACATCCAGCGTGATACCACTACCAAACAGTTCTTCCCCTCTCCTCCCATTTCATCATTACAAAGAGTCTTTTCCCTCCACGGCACCATGGTCCACTCTTCAATCATCTAAAACATCCTCTCCCAATCGGCACATTCCCATGCAAACGCAGGACATGAAACACCTGCCCTTTTACCTCCTCCATTCCGACCATCCAGGGCCCCAAATAGAATAGTAGAGCACAGAAGGCGGCCATTTGGACCATTGTGTCTGTGTCCGGTCTTCTGAAGAGAAATCCGGTTAGTCTCACTTCCCCGCTCTTGCCCCATAACCCAGCACTGATTTTCCCCTTCAAGTATGTATCACATTCCGATTTGAAGGCTACTGTAGAATCTATATCCACCACCCTATCAGGAAGTGCATTCCAAATCCTAACCAGTTGTTGCGTAATAAAGTTTTGCCTCATTTCACCCCTGATTCTTTTGCCAATCAGCTTAAATCTGTGACCTCCAGTTATCGATAGTTCTGCTATTGGCAATGGTTTCTCTTGATTTACAGTATCTAAACTCCTCATAGCCTTATCTGCTCGAAGTAGAACAACCCAAGCTTCTCTGGTCTATTCAAGTAACTGTAATCCTTCAGCCCTGGATCCATTCTAGTAACGCTCTCCTGTACTCTCTAAATCATTCACCTTCACCTCCTTCCTAAATTGTGGTGCCCAGAATTCACTTTTACTTTTTTCAATTTAGTATATTCTGCTCACGATCCTGACTCCTCTACATTGGGGAGACCAAATGTCGATTGGGTGATCGCTTTGTGGAACACCTCCATTCAGTCCGCAATCTTGATCCTGAGATTCTAGTCACCTGCCATCTTAATTCTCCGCACCAATTCCATTCTGACCTCACTGTTCTCGGACTCTGACACTGTTCCAATGAAGCTCAATGGAAGCACAAGGAACAACACCTCATCATTCGATTCAGCACTTTAGAGCCTTCATGTCTCAGCACTTAGTTCAACATTTTCAGATCATTACCAATGCTCCCATTTTGTTGCACAGCAGTTGCTGGTAATGATTCTGCTTTTGTCATTCTCAGCTCATTTAGACCCATCTTTTGTTTCTTTACTTGTCCCATTATGACCCACTTTTGCTTCGCACCATCATCCAATTTGTCATTTAATCACTCCCGCTTTCCACCCTATCACAGACCTTTCCTTTTGTTCTTTCCTCCCCTCTCCCTTTCATTGTCTCTGTACTTGCTTAAAAACTGTTACATGTATACCATTTTCCAGCTCTGCTGAAGGGTCATCGATCTGAAACGTTAACTGTTTTTCTCTCCACAGGTGATGCCTGGGTGTCGATGAGTGTAGTGCGTTTGATGTAGTCTATAAGGATTTTAGCAAGGTTTTCGACTGTGATTTGGACAGGTTGGGTGACTGGGCAGATGCATGGCAGATGCAGTATAATGCGGATAAATCCGAGCTTATCCACACTGGTGGCAAAAACAGAAAGACAGATTATTATCTGAACGGCAATTGATTGGGAAAAGGGGAAGTGCAATGACACCTGCGTGTCCTTGTGCGCCAGCCGCTGAAGGTAAGCATGCAGGTGCAGCAGCCGGTTAAGAAGGAAAATGTTAGGCAGGCCTTCATAGCGAGAGGATTCGAGTAGAGGAGCAAGGATGCCTTGCTGCAGTTGTACACGGCCTTGGTGAGGCCACACCTTGAGTATTGTGCACAGTTTTGGTCACCTTATCTGAGGAAGGATGTTCTTGCCATGGAGGCAGTGCAGCGAAAATTCACCAGGCTGATACCTGGGATGGCAGGAATAACGTATGAAGAGAGATTGAGTCGATTAGGATTTATTCGCTAGAGTTTAGAAGAATGAGAGGGGATCTCTTTGAAACTTAAAATATTCTAACAGTACTAGACAGACTAGATGCAGGAAGGATGATTCCGATGGCAGAGGAGTCCAGAACCAGGGGTCACAGTCTAAGGATAAGGGGTAAGCCATTTAGGACTGAGATGAGGAGGAATTTCTTCACCCAGAGAGTGGGGAACCTGTGGAATTCTCTACCACAGAAGGCAGTTGAGGCCAATTCATTAAATATATTCAAGAAGGAGTTAGATATATTTCTTAAGGCTGAAGGGATCAAGGGATATGGGGAGAAAGCAGGGACAGGGTACTTAATTTGAAAGATCAGCCATAATCTCATTAAATGGGGGAACAGGCTTGAGGGGCCGCATGGCCTACTCCTGCTCCTATCTTCTATGTTTCTATTTCATGCATGGCAGACTGGTCACGAAAGTAAAAGCCCATGGGATCCAAGGTAACGTGGAAGTTGGATCCGAACTTGGCTCAGATGCAGGAAACAAAGTTCGAAGGCTGTTTTTGTGACTCGAAGGCTGTTTCCAGTGGGTTTCGGCAGGGCTTAGTACTGGGTCCTTTGCTTTTTCTGGTATATATCAATGACTTAGACTTGAACGTAGGGAGTATGATTAAGAAGTTTTTAGATGATACAAGAATTGGCTGTTTGCTTGATAATGAAGAAGAAAGCTGCAGACAGCAGGAAGATATCAATGGACTGGTCAGGTGGGCAGAACAGTGGCAAATGGAATTCAATCTGGAGAAGTGTGAGGTAATGCATTTGTGAAGGGCTCACAAGTCAAGGGAATACACCATAAATGGTAGGACACAGAGAAGTGCAGGGGATCTCAGAAACTTTGGAGTGCATGTCCACAGCCCCCTGAAGGTAGTGGGACTGGTAGATAATTGATTAAGAGGGCATACGGAATGTTTGCCTTCATTCTCCGAGGCAAAGAATATAAGAGCAGGGAGGTTATGCTTGAACTGTATAAAACACTAGTTAGACCACAGCTAGAATACTGTTGCAATTGTGGTCACTTCATTACAGGAAGGATGTGATTGCACCAGTGAGGGTGCAGAGGAGATTTACAAGGATGTTGCCCAAGTAGCGGAATTTTAGCTATGAAAAAAGATTGGATAGGCTGGGGTTGTTTTCTTTTGAAAAAAGGAGGCTGAGGGAAGACCTAATTTAGTTGCATATAATATGAGGGGCCATGATAGAATGGGCAGGAAGGACCTATATCCCTTAGCAGAGGGTTCGATAACCAGGGGGAGTAGATTTAAAGTATAGGTAGTAAGTTTAGAGGGGACTTGAGGAGAAATGTTTTCACCCCGAGGGTGGTGGCAGTCTAGAACTCACTGCCTCAAAGTGTTATGTTTTATTGGCTTATGGGATCTGGGCGTCGCTGGCAAGGCCAGAATTTATTGTCCATCCCTAGTTGCCCTTGAGGAGGTGCTGGTGATCCGCTGTCTTGAAATGCTGCAGACTGTGTGTTGAAGGTACTCCCACAGAGTTGTTAGGGAGGGAGTTCCAGGATTTTGACCCAGCGACGATGAAGGGTCAGCGATATACTTCTAAGTTAGGATGGTGTGTGACTTGGAGGGGAATTGAATCTGGTGCCATTCCCATGCGCCTGCTGCCCTTGTCCTTCTTGGTGGAAGAGGGTGTGTGTTTGGGAGGTGCTGCCAAAGAAGCCTTTGCGAGTTGCTGCAGTGCATCTTGTAGATGGTACACACTGCAGCCACGTTACACTGGTGGTGGAGAGAGTGAATGTTTAAGGTGGTAGATGGGGTGTCAGTCAATTGGGCTGCTTTGTTTTGGATAGTGTCGAGCTTCTTGATTTGGAGCTGCAGTCATCCAGGCAAGTAGAGACTATTCCATCACACTCCTTAATTGTGCCTTGTAGATGGTGGAAAGGCTTTGGGGAGACAGGAGGTGATACACTTACAGCACAATACCTAGCCTCTGACCTGCTCTGTTGCCACAGTATTTATGTGACATGTCCAGTTAAGTTCCTGGTCAATGGAGACCCCCAGGACGTTGATGGTGGGGGATTCCGTGATGGTATTGCCATTGAATGTGCCGTCGTCTGTGAACATCCCCATTTCTGACCATATGCTGGAGCGAATTTCATTGATGAAGCAGCTGACGATGGTTGGACCTAGAACACGGTCCTGAGGAACTCCTGCAGCGATGTCCTGTGGCTGTGATGATTGACTTTCAATCACCACAACCATCTTCCTTTGTGCTAGGTATGACTCCAGCCAGTGGAGCGTTTTTCCTCCAATTCCTATTGACTCCAGTTTTACTCCGGCTCCTTGATGCCACACTCGGTCAAATGCTGCCTTGATATCAAGGGCAGTCACTCTCACCTCACCTCTGGAATTCAGCTCCTTTGTCCATGTTTGGCCCAAGGCTGTAATGAGGTCTTGAGCCGAGTGGTCCTGGCGGAACCCAAACTGGGCATCAGTGAGCAGGTTAGTGGTGATTAAGTGCCACTTGATAGCACTGTCGATGACACCTTCCATCACTTTGCTGATGATTGGGATTAGACTGATGTGGCGGTAATTGGCTGGGTTTGATTTGTCCTGTTTTTTGCAGACAGGACATAACTGGGCAGTTTTCCACAGTGTCGGATATATGCCAGTGTTCTAGCTGTACTGGAACAGCTTGGCTAGAGTTGCAGCTAGTTCTGTAGCACAATTCTGCAGCACGGGAGCCGTGATGTTGTCGGGGCCCATGGGTTCCAGAGGCCGAAATCATCATCACATTTAAAAAGTGCTTGGATATGCACTTGAAGTGCCATAACCTACACGGCTACGGACCAAGTTTTGGAAAGTGGATTAGGCTGGATAGCTCTTTGTCGGACACCACAGAGAAGATGGGCCGAATGGCCTCCTTCTGTGCTGTAAATGTCTATGATTCTATGGCCTGCTGAGTGTTTCCATCATTTTCTGTTTTTATTTCAGCTTTCCAGAATCTGCAGAACTATGCATTTGTATTAAAAGGATGAAGTTAAGCGAATATAATAAAAGATGGAATAGTGTTCTTTTTGCGATATTGCCAATGAGAAAGTTCCCTCTCCTTTCTAAACCCCCCTTGGGGCTGGAGTAGAATAATCCCCTTTGCCTTACAATGCCTGTTACATTTCACGTGAGATTTCTGCCTGATCCCTGTGTCCGTCTATCTATATAGTGTCTGTCCAGTACATTTCTGGTGAAATTTCATCCTCACCCTCTGGGTATTAATCTGATGGGCGGATTGCACGCCCTGTCCAGAACCCAGCTGATTTTAATTCTACTGAAATCAGGTAAGAAATGAAATATTTAGTCAGACACACCAGATTGCTATAGAATTTCACCACTCAACAAAAACAGACCCATTTCCCATCAATACTCGACTCAACGACCGTTGCTGCAGCTCTTGGTAATTAAAGGATTTTCAGATGCCAAGGGCCTAAGCTCTGGATTCCCTTCCTAAAGCACTTTTTTATTATTCGTTTATGGGATGTAGGCATTGCTGGCAAGGCCAGCGTCTATTGCCCATCCCTAACTGCCCTTCAGAAGGTGGTGGTGAGCCGAATACTTGAACCGCTACATTCCGTGTGGTGAAGGTACTCCTAGAGTGCTGTTAGGTAGGGAGTTCCAGGATTATGACACAGTAACAATGAAGGATCGGCAATATACTTCTAATTCAGAATGGTGTGTGACTCTGAGGGGATCTTGGAGGTGGTGGTGCTCCCATGCGCCTGCTCCCCTTCTCCTTCTAGGTGGAAGAGGTCACGGGTTTGGGAGGTGCTGCCGAAGAAGACTTGATGAGTTGCTGCAGTGCATCTTGTAGATGGTATATACAGCAGCCGCGGTTTGCTGGTGGTGCAGGGAGTGAATGTTTAAGGTGGTGGACAGGGTGCCAATCAAACGGGCTGCTTTGTCCTGGATGGTGTCGAGTTTCTTCCGCGATTTTGGTGCTGCATACGTCCAGACAAGTGGAGAGTATTCCATCACACGCTTTAATTGAGCCTTCTGATGGTGGAAAGACATTCGGGAGTCAGGAGGTGAGACACTCGCCGCAGAATACCTAGCCTCTGACCAGCTCTTGTTGCCACAATATTGATGTGGCTGGTCCAGTTAAGTTTCTGGTCAATGGTGACCCCTAGGATGCTGATGATGGGGGATTCGGCAATTGTAATGCCATTGAAAGACAAGGGGCTATGGTTAGACTCTCGCTTGGTTGAGATAGTCATTGCCCGGCACTTGTGTAGCTGAATGTTACCTGCCACTTATCAGCCCAAGCCTGAACGTCTTCCAGGTCTTGTTGCATGCAGGCATGGACTGCTTCATTATCTGAGGAGTTGTGAATGGCACTGAACACTGCAGTCATCAGTGAACATCTCCATTTCGGACAATGGCCCAGAAATTCGGGTCAGGGGCTTGCCGCGCATGCAAGCCCCCGATATGCACTTACCCGATGCGCCAGCCGTTGAGCTTCAGGGATGCCTGGAGTTGCTGTTTTAAAATGTTGACTCCCGGGCAGCGTCTGACATCACGCCGCCCAGGAGTGCAGCCAGTGCGAAGCCTGTAGCACACTGTGCAAGTGAGACATGCCCCTTAAGGTCTCATTGTAACAGGACACGCCCCCAATCTTTCCAAGCAGCTGCAGAGGACTTTGTACTTACACAGCTGCAGGGAAAGTAAGTTATCTGCTATTTTATGAATGTTTTGTGAACTTTTATAACATTTTAAAAACGTTGAAATGATTTTGATGTCTCTTAGATAGTTTTAAAGAGAATTGAAGCTATTTAAGCATTTTTTAAAACCTTGAAAACATTCTATTAATTCTTTTCAGTTAATTAGCAAAGTGAAATGGCTGGAATGAGCACATTTCATGTGATTAAAAGAACTCAGAACTTCACTGATGATGACCTCAGCAATCTCCTCAATGAGGTGGAGGCGAGGCGCCTGTGCATCATGGGGAATGAGCAGTCGAGAGCTCTGCGAAAAGGTCAGATGGCAGCATGGTCGGAAGTTGCACAAGCTGTTAGCACGACCTCCACCATTCCACGTACAGCGGAACAATGTCGCAAGAAATTCAGTGACTTGCTGCGATCTGTCAGGGTTTGTACAGTTATTACTAAAGTGTACTGTAACATTGCTTAGAATTTAAGTTAGCCAGATTTCAAAAGGCTTTCTCAATGCATTTACTGCAGTCAATTTACTTCTTGGTAAAGTCACCTGAGGTAGCAATAAAACTTTATGGCTTTGGGGCCAGCTCAGGGATACCTACTGTTCTCTTATCTTGATTCCATTGCTTGGAGCTGTAAAACTTCAATCAAAGATGTAAAGAAACACCCCACCCAGTCTTCAAAGCCTTCGCTGCCCATGTCAGAAATGCAGCTATGTGATTCTCTTATTTCTGGTGTAATTTCAGAGTAAAAGTGCTCACAACTCCAGGGAACGCACACTCACAGGCGGTGGTGTTGCCATGCTGAGGGTTTTGACCGAACATGAGGAACGGGTCCAGCAGATGTACGAATTTGCTAGCAATCGCCCCGCGGATGATTCTGAAACAGACATTGCTGACCCTCAATGTGAGTTGGCCTGGCCAGCTATATGTTAAAGAAGGTTAGGTGTGTGCTGAATATCTGTGATGTGGCACATCGTGCTTTACCTTAGCAAATGTTTTCTGCTTCCTTCCCACAGCTGGACAGAGTACCTCTCACACACGGGATGAGCAGTGTGTGGAGTCAGCAGCCACAGAGGACATTGGGGAAGGTTTTTCTGATGCAATGGCAGCAGTTACTGAGGTGGCTGAGGTGGCTGAGGAACAGGAGCAACCTGTCCTATGTCAGCAAGTGCAGCAGGAGTGTATAGACCCTGTGTCGCTGGCCACTATCTCACCATCTCCTGGCCCTTGTGGCTCTGTGCTAGTCACTGATGACTGTAGCTCCACAGGCAGACACCATATTGACACTTCAGTGCAGGCGGGAGGAGCAGAGGTACAGCAGCACCTACAAGATGAGCAGCAAGATATTGCAGGATTCAGGCAATTGCTGAGCTCGCTCACTGAGAAGGAAGTAGACGCTAGAGACTCTATCAGGCAGGGAATGGAGAATATTGGCATTACACTAAATCAGATATCATCGCAGTTTGTGGTGCTTAATGATAATTATCTTAATCAGATATCGTCGCAGTTGGTGATGCTTAATGCTAATTCTCTTAATCAGATATCATCGCAGTTGGTGATGCTTAATGATAACTCTCTTAATCAGATATCATCGCAGTTGGTGAAGCTTAATGAAACTATGATTGCACTACTTAATTCGCTTGTATCTATCACTACTGGCATAACGCTGACTCCAGCACAAATGCCCTCCCCAGGTCACAGTGCAGTGCCACTTTGGTCCCAGGAGCCAGCAGCTGCGCCAGTCATGATGCAGGGCAGCGTAGAATTGCCTCAGCAACAACCCTTTCCTCAAGCCGCTGCTGAAGAGCAGGAACAATCTGACAGGGCCCTTGCAAATAGATCTGGAGGGCTCCAGTCACGGGTAGTGAAAAGGCGCAGGAAACGTTAGAGTGTCACCGTCAGCTCACTCCGCCACCTTCAACCCTCAGTCACACAGGCCAGTTGGCAAATCGTTAAATAGTTATATTTTTCACTTTATTTAAATGTTAAATATTTTCTTACATATTTAAATTCAAGTGTTTATTTATGAAGGAAAGGATAGGTAACCTTATCGTTTCAGCAGTACACCCAATAATCAATGTTGAAAGAATTTAAAATTTTATTTAACTTCAAAAACTTTTACAACAAATGTTACAAAATTGTAAAATAGCTAGTTTGCACTTTGAATGTCTGTATTGCAGTAAGAAAGTAAAAATTACTGTAAAATGTTTACACTATCTTTTCTAACAGTCACCATTTTGCACATGTTTCAAAACGTTAAGAGGTAGTTAGCATCTTAATTTTTTTAATTTCACTAAGAATCAAACACAAATTAGTTAAACCTGTTTACAAAGTGATTTCAAAACTGTTAACGTTAACATTTTAAAATTGCATAAAGTAGGTCATTAACATCCTTGAACGATGAAAGAAAGACAAGTGAAGAGGAACCCTTTCCAATAACACTTCCTCACTGTTCCTGTCCATAAAATTTTTTAAAGTTCGTAACTGTTACTTAAAATTTACAAGTTATTCACTTTAAACATTGAAACTGAATCTGAAAAGTGTTTGATTATGCAATAAACGGTCACTGTTTCGCTTCAATATGTGTCTGTTTCTGTCTTTGCCTTGCGGGGGGAGGGTTAGGTAGAGGGCGTAACTACCACGTGAAGGTGTTGGCTACCAGCAATTCGCAAGCAGCCTTATATTCGGCGGCACTTGGCTCCTCCCCATGAGCCCTGGCAACATGCACAATGCCATAGTCTTCATCCTCCACTTCAACAGGCAGCTGTTCCTCATTGTTAAGGGTCGGTCCTTCCTGCAGGGCAAGGTTGTGCAAAGCACAACAGGCCAGCACAATCCTTGCCACTTTCTGGTGAGAGTACTGCAAGGTCCCCCCTGACCTATCCAGGCACCGGAAGCGTGATTTCAGAACTCCTATTGTCCTCTCCACCACTTGACGTGTAGACACGTGTGCATGGTTGTATCTGTCCTGAGACTCATTAATGGTATTGCGGTAGGGGGTCATCAGCCATGGTTTTAGCGGGTAGACTTGTCGCCCAATATCCATGCGGATCCTGCAGGCAATTTGCTGAGAGAATCATACAATTTAGAGTTACGGAGGACGAAGGAGTCATGATTACTTCCCCGGTGTCCTGAATTAACGTTTAGGATCCTCAGGTGTGCATCACATAATATCATTACATTCAATGAATGATACCCCTTCCAGTTAATGAATGTCACAGGTGCATCCTTGGGTGCCTTCAATGCAATATGTGTTCCATCGACGGCCCCAATCACTTTGGGGAATCTAGCAATGCGATGAAATGCAAAGGCCATCTCCTTCTGATGACGAGCGGACAAGTCATACATAATGAAATCAGAAATCCTACGGCAAATGGCTGCTGTGACCTGGTGAATGCAGACCCTCGCAGCATTCTTAGAGATGTTGGTTATGTCACCGGTGCCTGCTTGAAATGATCCACTTGCAAAGAAGTTCAATGCTGTCGTTACCTTCATGTTCACTGACAAGGCAGTGCGGGTCTTCGAGCGTGGCTCCAAGTCTGCCTTCAACATGTCACATAGTCGTCCAATTGCCTCTTTACTGAAGCACAGCCGCCTGATACGCAACTCCTCGGACAGCATTTCAAATGATCGCCTCTCCCTGTAAACTCTGTGGGGTGGGTAGTTGTTCCTTCTGATCAGGAGACGTTCGTGGTTCCTCAATCTTCTACGTTGCTCCCTGGCATTCCTATTTCTTTGAAGCAAATACACAAATAGCATCACGGCAAAATTTCTACAACAGGGCATGTTCCTCGCTCACAGGACTACTCCTCACACAGACGTGCCTGTACAGAGTAAATGGAAATAGTTGTTACACTTATTTTAATAAACTGAGTGCCTATAACATCAACTCGGCCTATGACAGGAAGCATGCTTTAACGGCTTGCAAACACATCCTTCCCGCCTGATGAATATCACAGGCCTACATCTTTTTCTAAATTGCAGAAATTCATTATAACATAAATACATTCATCCACGTACTGAAAGGAATACATACATAAATGCACATCCTAAATGGAAAATATACAGACATACATACAATCATACATACATACTTACTAAATATTACTGATGACAATTTCATTTTGTAAGCATTTTATTATTTTTAAAACATTAAATTTCACATTTTATGAAAATAAATTCAATGAGGCCTTGGCCACAGCCACAGTTGCTCCTTCTAACTGCAGTACTGAAAACCCGTTTTAAACAAAAAATTTTTTTAAACTTACCTCAGCCTTTCTTAAAATAACTTTCCTCCCTTTCCCAAACAGGAATTGAAGACTTTCAGAAGCTCCACGATGACAGACTTCTTCCTCCGCAGCTTCTCGATAGCTTTACTCCTGCTTTTTTCATGTGTAAGTTGTCAGGACTTACCCTCACTGAATCCATGAATGAAATCGACGAAGGATTTCCCCCTGAAACGTTGACTCTATTTCTCTCTCCACGGATGTTGCCTGGCCTGCTGAGTTTTTGCAGCATTTTCTGTTGTTATTCCGGATTTCCAGCATCCGCAGTATTTTGCTTTAGACATTTCAGTACTCGCCTATTGTATGGAGAAATAGATGTAATGAACCAGCATTATATGTTGTGGGTATATATTAACTAAGAAAAAAAATAATGAAATTATTTAGCCAGAATTAAACAATTCGAATCGACCATATGTTTTCCCAAAACAATATCTGAGTAGAACATAAGAACATAAGAACATAAGAAGTAGGAGCAGGAGTAGGACATACGGCCCCTCGGGCCTGCTCCGCCATTCAATAGGATCATGGCTGATCTGAGCCTAGACTCACGTCCACTTCCCTGCCTGCTCCCTGTAACCCCTAATTCCCTTATCAGCTAGGAAACTGTCTATCTCCGTTTTAAATTTATTTAATGTCGCAGCTTCCACAGCTCTCTGAGGCAGCAAATTCCATAGATTTACTACCCTCTGAGTGACGAAGTTTCTCATCATCTCAGTTTTGAAACGGCAGCCCCTTATTCTAAGATTATGCCCCCTAGTTCTAGTCTCACCCATCAGTGGAAACATCCTCCCCGCATCCACCCAATCAAGCCCCCTCATAATCTTGTATGTTTCGATAAGATCGCCTCTCATTCTTCTGAATTCCAATGAGTAGAGGCCCAACCTACTCAACCTTTCCTCATAAGTCAACCCCCTCATCTCCGGAATCAACCGAGTAAACCTTCTCTGAACTGCCTCGAGAGCAAGTATATCTTTTCTTAAATATGGAAACCAAAACTGTACGCAATATTCCAGGTGTGGCCTCACCAGTACCCTGTATAACTGAAGCAACACATCCCTGCTTTTATACTCCTTCCCCCTTGCAATAAAAGCCAAGAATCCATTGGCCTTCCTGAGCACCTGCTGTACCTGCATACTAACCTTCTATGTTTCATGCACCAGGACCCCCAGATCCCTTTGTACTGTAGCACTTTGCAGTTTCTCTCCATTTAGATAATAAATTGCTCTTTGATTTTTTCTGCCAAAGTGCAAAACCTCACACTTTGCAACATTATATTCCATCTGCCAAATTTGTGCCCACTCACTTAGCCTGTCTATGTCCTTTTGCGGGCTTTTTATGTCCTCCTCACTCACTGCTTTCCCTCCCATCTTTGTATCGTCGGCAAACTTGGATATGTTGCACCTGGTCCCCTCCTCCAAATCGTTAGTATAGATTGTAAAGAGTTGGTGTCCCAGCACTGACCCCTGCGGAACACCACTTGTCACTGATTGCCAACCCGAGAATGAACCATTAATCCCAACTCCCTGTTTTCTGTTAGATAGCCAATCATCCACCCATGCCAGTATATTACCCCCAATCCCGTGATTTTTTATCTTGTGCAGTAATCTTTTGTGTGGCACCTTGTCAAATGCCTTGTTTGTTACGTCCTCAAAGAATTTGAGCAAATTTGTCAAACATAACTTCCCCTTCATAAAACCATGCTGACTCTGTCCGATTAAATTAAGCTTATCCAAATGCCCTGTTATTGCTTCCTTAATAATGGACTCCAACATTTTACCAACCACAGATGTTAGGCTAATGGGTCTATAGATTCCAGCCTTTTATCTGCCTCCCTTTTTAAACAGGGGCGTTACATTAGCAGTTTTCCAATTTGCTGGGACCTTTCCTGAATCCAGGGAGTTTTGGAAAATTACCACCAATGCATCCGCAATCCCTATCGTTACTTCTCTCAGGACCCTAGGATGTAAGATCAGGTCCTGGGACTAATCTGCCTTAAGTCCCATTATCTTACCGAGTACCATCTCCTTCGTGATTTTAATCATGTTTAGCTCCTACCACTTTTAGCCCCCTGTTTGTGCAGTGTTGGGATATTTTTAGTGTCCTCTACTGTAAAGACTGATACAAAATATTTGTTCAGCATTTCTGCCATCTCCATGTTCCCCACCACTAATTTCCCAGTCTCATCCTCTAAGGGACCAACATTCACTTTAGCCACTCTTTTACTTTTTATATACCTGTAGAAATTCTTGCTATCTGCTTTTATATTTTTTGCTAGTTTTCTTCCATAATCTATCTTTCCTTTCTTAATTAATCTTTTAGCTATTCTTTGCTGGCGTTTAAATGCTTCCCAATCTTCTATCCTCCCACTAGATTTGGCTACTTTATATGCCCTTGTTTTCAGTCGGATACTATCCTTTATTACTTTACTAAGCCACGGATGGCTGTCATTTTTTTTAACACCCCATTTTCCTCAGTGGAATATATTTTTCCTGAAAGTTGTGAAATATCTCCTTGAATATACATCACTGCTCATGTACCGTCTTACACCTTAGTCTATTTTCCCAGTCCAACTTAGTCAACTCTGCTCTCATACCTTCTTAGTCTCCTTTATTTAAGCTTAGTATGCTGGTTTGAGATCCAACTCTCTCACCCTCCAACTGAATTTGGAATTCAACCATGTTATGGTCACTCATTCCAAGGGGATCCTTTACTAGGACATTTCTTATTAATCCTGGCTCATTACACAGGACCAGATCTAAGATTGCCTGCCCCTGGTTGGTTCAGTAAAATACTGCTCAAGGAACCCGTCCCTAATGCACTCTATGAACTCTTCCTCAAGGCTGCCCTGCCCAATTTGATTTGTCCAGTCAATATGAAAGTTAAAATCTCCCATGATTATAGCTGTTCCCTTATTACAAGCCCCAACTATTTCCTGATTTATACTCCGACCAACAGAGTTGCAACTGTTAGGAGGCCTATAGACTATGCCCACTAGTGACTTTTTCCACTTATGATTTCTTATCACCACCCAAACCGTTTCATTATCCTGATCCTTTGACCCAACATCATTTCTCACTATTGCAGTGATTCCATCGGCCCATCGGTGATACTCACATAAGAGTATTTAGATAAACATGAAGCTATTTAAACATATTGGTTTAACTATTGGTGCCTGAACTTCCCAGAGCTGCAGTTCCACCGTTCGAGGGTAGAACAGAGAATATGTGAGAAACAGTGAGCGGTGGGAGTGAGTGGGACTGGAGATTGACAGAGAGGCGAATGAAAGCTTTGATCTAGAGCAGGTAGTGACATTGTACTTTTATCAGAGGGATGGAGAGACAGAGAGAGACAGGCAGACAGAGATGGATAGATATAGAGAGACACAGGCCGAGAGAGAAATGCAGACAGAGACACAGACAGAGATGCGAGTGAACGCAATTAACTAAAGCATGAGGCGATCCTGTACAAGAATCAATGGGATGGAGAGAACGTTATACAGAAAGAGACATAGAGAGAGAAAAATGATAAAATGCAGAGAGAGAGCCAGAGAGAGTGAGAGAGACAGAGAGAAAAGAGAGATATAGAAACAGAGAGAGGAGATTGAAACCAATGAACTAGAGCACGTGAGAAACCTATAGCCTAATCAGAGTAATAAATAGATAGAGAGATAGATAGATAGAGAGATAGAGACATAGAATAATAGAGAGATAGATAGATAGATAGATAGATAGATAAATAGATAGATAGATAGATAGATAGATAGATAGATAGATAGATAGATAGATAGATAGAAAGATAGATAGATAGATAGATAGATAGATAGATAGATAGATAGATAGATAGATAGATAGATAGATAGATAGATAGATAGATAGATAGATAGAAAGATAGATAGATAGATAGATAGATAGATAGATAGATAGATAGATAGATAGATAGATAGATAGATAGGATGCCAGTGAAAAAATACACTAGAGTGGTTGTCAATCAGTACACCAAATAAAGGACTGATGAGAGAGAGAGAGCCCACAAGACAATAGAAACACAGAAACAGAGAACCTCGAGCAGGCAGGGTGATAAGGGAGGTAAAGTTGCAGGAGGGTTTAATAAGATCAGGACAGAGCAGCATAACCGGGAGAGACCGATTTCCAGGAAAGGTAAAAGAAGCAGAAAGACTGGGACAGCCATTTCATGTGCTTTCTCTTCACGCTCATTTAATGGCATATGGCAGACACACACCGACATTAAAGAGTTGATGTGAAAAATAAACTTTGCTGGGCAGAGCGAATGGGATAAGAGAGTGCAGCTGGAAAGTAGCGGAATCATACTGGTAGGCTGCATGTTCTACTTCATTGTTCTGACCTCCTAGACATGCAGTAGAAGCAGTCCCTCTGCTCCATGTACAAGATCCACGACCAAGTTACGATGCGGCTTTCGGGCAAAAAGGGAATCCGTTTCACGGAGGCAGGACTCAGGGTAAGAGCACTGGCAGACTGTCACATAGCAACCGTGGGGGCAATCAATCCCAAGATGGGAACTTTTCTATTAAACCCGCGAACATGGGGCTATGTATTTTCAATTCCGTAGTTGGTGGTGCGCGAGGAAGGTAAATGGTGCTGGATTTAATCTTCTGCAACATCAAGAAGAATGACACCCTGCCAGCGGCCGTGTGTCACATCATCCACTGCGCTGAAGGCAGTTGTCCCGTCTTACATCTAAATGGGAATCTCTGAGACTCTGGGTGTTAGATCCGTGTATTTTTGATGTTGTGTGTCCTTCAAAAACTGGACACGAGACTGCAGGAACAATCAACAGGTATTTACTGGATGAGGGTTACTCTAAATCTAAACGTACAGATCCCTACTCAGGGTTTATATACAGGTGTGGTCACTGCCGGTACTACAGTATACAGGAGCTGTAAAAAAGTACTTCTCCCCTTAAAGGTACATACACTACAATTCCTCCCCTTTTAGATTGACAGTACCCTAACATTCATTTAACAATTAACACTTTTAACATGCACATTAACTGAAAATAGTCCACTTATAAATTCAGTCTTTCGGGTGGCGTCCTGATCCTTTCTGGATAGCGCCTTTCCTGAGTGTTTTGTTCTTGGTGCGGAGGCCCCTTGTCGTCAGTTGATCCATCAGCTTCCGATGCCACTGTTTCTGGGGTAGATGCTACCTGTATGTCGGGTTCATCACCAGGTGCGCGAGACATGGGGTTGACTCATTCCTGTGACTCTAGGATCTGGTCGACATGGCATCTCACAATGTTCTCCCCAACATCCACTGTGTACATTTGGTCTGAGCATATCCAGACGAGATCTCTTACCTTCGGTTAAAGAACATCATGGCCGGGGTCTGGTTGGTGACTGCATGTGTCGCATTTATAATAATAATAATCAACTTTATTGTCATTGTTAGTGCACAAGTGCAGTACCACGAAATGTAGGCTCGCGGCTCCCGAGAGTGTACATTTAGATTAAGAAATTTAAACATTCAACATTCATTTGGCTTGTAATACAATAGCATAAACATAACCATAATAAAGTGCATTGGCAGATCTGCAGGCTTTAGAGTTTATTTGTGGAGTTCAATAGGATGACAGCCCTGGGAAAGAAGCTGTTCCTAAATCTGATCATTTGGGTGCGAATGCATCTGTAGCGCCTCCCAGATGGCAGGAGGGCGAACAGACTGAGGCTGGGGTGGGTAGGGTCTTTGATGATGGTCCGTGACCTCTGTAAACAGCGTTTCTGGTATATATGCTCTATGGTAACAGGAAATTGTCCACCTTATGCTGCAGTGGAATGTCGTCATCGCACATGGCCCTTACTGCTTTCTTAAAGGTTTGTACGAACCTCTCAGCTAATCCATTTGTGGCTGGATGATACAGGGCGGATGTGTAATGCCTTAACCCATTCCTTTTCATGAATCTTCGAAACTCTTCGGACACAAACTGTGGTCCGTTATCAGAGCAAATCTGCTCTGGCAAGCTGTTCCTGGCAAATATGGTCCGCAGGACTGCAATAGTTTTCTCCGTGGTGGTGGACGACATTTTGATCACCTCAGGCCATTTCGAGTGCGCATCCACGGCTATTAGAAACATTGAGACCATGAATGGACCAGCAAAATCAATATGCACCCGTTGCCATGGAGATGAGGGCCACTCCCATGGGTGTAGAGGGGCATGTGGTGGTGCATTTTGGAACTTCTGGCATCCTGAGCGGCTCTTTGTCAGGTCCTCGATTTGCTGATCGATCCCCGGCCACCACACATAAGCCCTAGCAAGGCTTTTCATTTTCACCCCTCCCAGATGGCCTTCGTGAAGCTCATTGAGCTCTCTCTCCCTTAACTTGGGTGGAATTACCACTCGGGATCCACACATCAAGGTCCCCTGGCATACTGACAGCTGTTCTCCTCTGGTTGAGAATGCTGGCAACAGTGAGCCACCATGTGTTGGCCATCCCTTCACATTCAAGTAATATACCCGAGACAGTGGAGGGTCATTTCGGGTCTCCTTCTCTATATCAGCGTTAGTTACTGGCAAGCATTCAATTATAGTCGAATGAAATATTTCGACAGTGTCCACTGCTGGTGCTTCCTCCACAGTAGGCAGTGGCAGGCATGATAGCCCATCAGCGTTTCCATGCTGTTTCGTGCCCTTATACTCGATTTCATATTGGTTCACCCCTAGAAAAAGTGACCATCTTTGTAGCCATTGCGCAGTCATCACCGGAACGCCCTTCTTTGGATTAAAGATGGAGACAAGTGGTTGGTGGTCCGTCAGCAAGGTGAACTTCTGCCCGTGCAGATAGTGGTTGAACTTTTTCACTCCCCACACTAGGCTGAGAGCCTCCCTGTCAATCTGGGCATAGTTACGCTCGGCTGAGGTTAGTGACCAAGACGCAAAGGCTACCGGCCTCTCCGAGCCGTCCGGGAACTTGTGCGACAGCACCGCTCCAATGCCATAAGGTGATGCATCACACGCCAACCGAATGGGTAGTGCTGGGTTGAAATGAGCCAACACCTCTTTTGATGTGATCAATTCTTTGCACTTCTGGAAAGCTCGTTTACATTCGTCATTCCACTTCCATGGTACCCCCGTTTGCAGTAGCGTGTTCAGTGGGTGTAGTACTGCAGACAAATTCGGCAAGAACTTATGGTAGTAGTTCACCAGCCCGAGGAACGACCTCAGTTGTGACACGTTTTCCGTTGCTGGAGCCTTGACTACTGCCTCAATATTTTCAGGGAACTTATGTAACCCCTCTTCATCAATAACATGGCCACAATACAAGATCTGCTTCTGGAAAAACTCGCATTTGTGGCGATTTGCTCGGAGCCCATATTCCTTCAATCTAGTGAGCACATGCTCCAGGTTGGCAAGGTGAGCACTGTCATTTTTGCCCGTGACCAGGATGTCGTCCAAATAACACTGGGTCCCTGGAATCCCTTGCAGGACTTGATCAATTGCCCTTTGCCAAATAGGCGGAGCTGATGCTACCCCGAACACCATCCGGTTGTATTGGTAGAGACCTTTATGAGTGTTGATCATGAGGTACTGTTTCGAGGCTTCTTCTACCTCCATTTGCAGGTACGCCTGGGTCAGATCAATCTTAGCGAAGCATTTCCCTCCAGATAGCGAGGCGAAAATATCTTCAATCCGCGGAAGCGGATATTGTACCGTGTGAAGGACTGGGTTCACTGTCACCTTAAATTCCCCACAGATGCGAACTTTCTTTGGTTCCCCAGGCGTATTACTCAACGACCTCTTCATTACAGGAATGATGGGTGTGGCCCACTCACTCCAGTCCATTTGGACAGTACTCCTGAACGTTCCAAACCTTCCAGCTCTGCTTCGACGGCTGGGCGGATCGCATAAGGCCTTAAAAAACTTTGGGCTTGCATTTTCCTCTATTTTGATCGTCGCTGTTATGCCTTTTAGTGTTCCAAGTCCCTCCTGGAACACTTCTTGTGCATCAGTTAGCATTTTTGACAGTCGTCCAGGTGTGGCGTCATCTTCCTTTTTGGCATCTACAGTCAGTGCTTGTATGGAATGCCAATCTAGCTGTAACTTCCAGATCCATTCACGTCCGAGTAGTGGTGGTCCTCCGTCTGGCAATACATATAGTTCCATTTTTGGTGTTTCCTTACCGATATATACAACGTTCACCCTTATTTTTTCTTTGGGGTAGACTTTTTGCCCCGTGTACATCTTCAAGACAATCTTTGTATCTCTCAAGGGTATATGTGAGAATAGCTGCTTGTAGTCCCTTCGGTTTATGACTGTTAGGGCTGATCCTGTGTCTAATTCCATTTTCACTTGGACTCCAGCTATCTTGAGCGTGACCCAGATAGTTTGATGATCCTCTGTTTGGATCACCTTGTGTAGTTTCAGGCAACCCAGCTCCTTGCTTCCAGAGTCTGTATCACTTTTCTGTTCGTCTGAACTACTCTCCGTCACCTTATGTACCTTCTTGTACTTCTCCTGTGGAGATTTCTTGCTGCTGGTTTTCTTTCCCGACCTGCAGACTCTTGCTATGTGTCCTACTTTTCCACACTTTCTGCACACTTTGTCCTTAAACCAGCAATCATTGTGGTTGTGTGTTGTTCTGCCGCAGCGATAGCACTTCACTGTTCCATGTGACATTTCATTTGTGCCATAGTCTTGCAGTCTCCGTTGTATCTCTGCAGCACCCCGTGCGGCTGCTTCGTGTGATACTGCCATGCTGAAAGCCTTGCCCAGCGGAAGATCCTTTACTGATAGAAGCCATTTCTGGGTTCCTTCACTTTGAAGCCCACACACAAATTTGTCCCATTACATATCTGCTAGTCCCGTTCCAAACTGGCAGTGTTTCGATAGCTTGCGCAGTTCCGTTAAATACTCAGCATTACTTTCATCTTTATGTTGGTTCCTTTTGTGAAACTTAAATCTTTCTGCTATCAGCAGCGGTGTGGGCTTTAAGTGGTTCTGTAGGAATGACACTATGTTTCCAAAATCCTTGTCCACTGGCTTCTCTGGGGTTATTAGGTTTTGCAATAAGCCATACAATTTTGCTCCCATGGAATTCAACAATACCAGTGCTTTCCTCTCATCTGGCACTTCATTCGCCTTGCAGTACACCTCTATGCGTTCGACATATGTCGTCCAATCTTCGGCTTCATTGTCGAACGCTGTGATACTGCCACTCTTCGGCATCCCTGGGTGTGGTTAGACTGGCTCAAAATGGTGTTTTCCCGCGCTTCCCTTCATCAACGCTGCGGCTCAAAATGTTGCTTTCCCGCGCTCTCCCTTCTTCTCCGCTGCGGCTCAAAATGGCATTTTCCCACGCTCTCCCTTCTTCTCCGCTGTGGCTGCTCGGCCCTGGAACACCGGCTGCGCCCTGCGCGTTCCCCCTTCACGCCTCTCTCTCTTCTCCCATTGACGCCGTTCGGTCCTGAACACTGGCTGCGCCCTGTGCGCTCTACCCTCTCTCTTCTCCCATCGACATCATTCAGTCCTGAAAACCGCTGCGCCCTCTGCGCTCTACCCTCTCTCTTCTCCCGTCAATGCCGCTCGTTTCTGAACACTGGCTGCGCCCTGTGCGCTCTACCCTCTCTCTTCTCCCGTCGACGCTACTCGGCCTTTTCTGTGCCGTCGGTCAGCTCTAGCCGCCACTGTCCGGGAACGGTCTGCACCATACATGTTGCCAGCCAGTTTTGCTGGACCACAGTGACTGGAGAACCAAGCCCAGCACTCAACAGCCTCCCCTGCGATGCTCAATCTCTGCTGGATGACTGGGCGGTTGCTCGTGGTACACGCCCGTGCTTCTGGCCTCAACTTTCTTCCACTGTTCTCCAGGAGCGAATCCCTGGGAGGTAATGCAGAGTTGCAGGTAGGTTCGAGTCTGCCTCGTCGCCAGTGTTACATCCGTGTATTTCTGATGTTGTGTGTCCTTCAATAACTAGACACGAGACTGCAGGAACAATCAACAGGTATTTACTGGATGAGGGTTACTCTAAAACTAAACGTACAGATCCCTACTCAGGGTTCATATACAGGTGTGGTCACTGCCGGTACTACAGTATACAGGAGCTGTAAAAAAGTAGTTCTCCCCGTAAAGGTACATACACTACACTGGGGAATGCAGTAGAGACATTACCTGTAGCCTGAAGAACCCGCCCAGTGCTCTGTACTGGAAAACGGCCCCGGTCCGCTGGATAAACTTCAGTGGAACACTTGGATACAAGAGGCCCCGAACACGTTGTTCTGTCAAAATGCATCGACACTCTCTGCAGTCAGGTCAATAGAGTCTGTCTGTCAGGGAGAGGGTTTGGAATCCCTACCTCGACCTGTGTTTTCTTCTTGACACTGGTTTACTGGAACCATTGATCTCTCAGTTGCCCCTCTGCCATTCTGCTCCGTGTCTCTGACACTCCAGCACTGCAGTGTCCGGCTCCAAATGAGTCTGTTGGTGTCCTTACCTGTCACAGTTTCCCCAAATTTCTGAGGTGCCTGAATTCTTGTTTTATTCTCCCTCACTACGTTTCCTTTCTCTGTGGAGCTGTCCTAATTATCACATCACATTTAGTATTGACTGGAAAGAGTCACTGGGTTTGGAGGCTCATGTTCCGCTTTTCTTTATATTCGGGAGATTGAACAGTTGTGTGAAAGCGAGTTTCATTCATCCTGTGGTTGTAAATCCCGTTTTGTTCTGTAGCCGATATTTTACACTCGAGGCAGAAGGTGTCAGATGTGATATCGGGAAACACAAATGGACCTGAGCGACAGTTTAGTCTGTGTCTCCTCTTTCACCAGAACCAGTCATATAGGCCGCCAACTAAAGGGGAATTGTCCGTGGATCGGCTCTCTACCCCTGTATAGTCCAGGGCGAGGAACACTCGGGGACGCGGTTAAAGTGAATAAACCAAAGACTGAATCTCTGTTCAGAGTGAGATCATTATAGCTGCAGTACTGGGGGGAGCCACTGTAACCGTTCTGGGGCCGATCACTGATATTAAACTCCAGCTTTAGTGCGTGTAAGGGACGAAGGGAATTCTACCGGGTGATTAACAATCACGGTATTTATCAGAAGGGAGAATGATTTCATATTAACGTGTTACATATAATTACCTCAATATGATATAATTTAAAGCAACTGCTGCTCTAATGTGTGAGGTGACCTGTTGCTGCTCCAGGCCTGTCCCAATGGGGTGATCGGTCCAGCTCTAGCCCAGCTGGTGCCGACCGCCAGCGGGAATGGTGACCGGCCCGACTCGGGAATCTCCCGGCTCGGAGTCTACATGAATCTCACATTCTCCTCTCTGTATCGGTGAAGTCAATTTAAAAAAGTGAGCGCCGCTACACTACGAACCGCTCTTGGGAAAGGCATTAGCTGGGATTGAATCCATCTGATTGTTGGTGTTTAGTCACTCAATCCTTTTCCGAATACTTTAGTGCTGGGTAAAGGGCTGCAGCACATCAGAAAGTGAGAGGATTCATTCTTCTTTATATGTAATAAAATGATAATATCAGTAATAACGATCAGTAAAGTTGGTCTGAGACCAAAATCATCTCTCATGGGGATTTACGTCCGTGTTTCCCTGATAGACTCCTATTTTCACTCACAAACCGGTATTCAGTGTTGAATAACAGTCCGGGTGGTGTTAGCGCGGGGTCTTGGAGTCAGAAGCAAATGTGCGGCACTGTAGGAGTCTGGACTGCACAGTGGGGCACAAGAGTGTGTAGCTCTGGGGGGCTTTGGAGATTTGATAACCAGGGGAATAGACAGGCGTTTCTGCAACCACAAATATGAGTTCCCAATGGTGTATTGCCTCCCTGGTGCCGAGGTAAAATATACCATTGAACGGGTGCAGGACATTGTGCGAGGGGAAGGGGAACAGGAGAAGTTGTGGTCCATATTGGAAACAATGGCATTGGCAGGAAAAAGGCTGAGGTCAAACAGGCAGAATTTCAGAAGATAGAAAATTATTAAAGAACAGGTCCTCAAAGGTGATCTGCTCTGAAATTCTCCCAGTGCCACGTGCCAGTGAGCACATAAACAGGAAGAGAGTGCAGGTGAATGCATGGCTGGAGAAGTGGTGCAGGAGGGAAGACTTCAGATTTCTGGGGCATTGTGACCAGTTGTCGGGTAGAGTGGACCTGTACAGGCAGGACAGGTTGCACCTGAGCAGGGTTGGGACCAATATCCTCATGGGGAGTTTTATTAGTGCCCTGGGCGAGGGTTTGAACTAATTTGGCCGGAGAAAGGGCCAAATGTAGCAGGATGTAGCAGCACGGAGGAGAGACCAGGTGCATAGAAACAGCAACAGAACAAACAATAACTTATTAAGAGAAGTAAGGGAAATGAGGAAAGAAACAAAGCCGACTAGCATGGTTTTGGAATGCATGTGTGTTAGTGCAAGGACTGCTACAAATAATGTTGATGAGCTACAGGTGCAAGTTGCCACGTGGGTTTATAATAAATTCACCATGATGGAAAACTGGCTTAAACATGGGCAGGAATGTGAACTAAACATTCATGGCTACAATATAGTAAGGATGGATAGGGAAGGGGAAAATAATGGAGGGCTGGCAGATTGATCAAGGATAATATTACAGTTCTTGAAAGGGATGGTATATTAGATAGTTAAAACACTGAATAGATTAGCCTAGAGTTACGGGACAGAAAATGAGCTGTTACATTTCTGAGGAATGAAACAGTACTGGATCTAGTTCTGGGTAACGAAGTAGAGCAAATGCAGTGTGAGTCAGATTGAGAACATCTGGGTAATAGTGATCATACTATAATTATGTGTAACTTGTTATGAACATGGTACAAGAAAAATTAAATGTGAAAATAATCAAATGGAAGAGAACTAAAATGTCACTGATTTGAGAAGTGATCTAGCATATGTGGATTAAAAAAAAGTCCAGGAAAACAGTAAAGGGACAATGACCGGCCTTGAAGGTGGAGATGTTTCGGGCACACTACAAACATATCCCCATAAAGAGGGAAAATTGGTTGTACAAAACTAGAGCTCCCTGGATGACAAAGGAAATAGAGACTAAAATAAAACAGAAAACTGAGGTTTATGACAAAAGGAAGATAGAGAATACAATTGATAACCAGGCAAATTAAAGAGAGTGCAGAGGGCAATTGAAAAAGGATAGAAGAGCAAAGAGAGAGAATGCTAACATAGTAGCTTGTAATGTAAAAGGAACCCCCAAATCTTCTATATACGTATAAGAAGTGAAAGGATAGTTAAAGGAATTGTGAGGCCGATTAGGGGCAAATAATGAAATATTCTGTGGAGGCAGAGGACATGACTGAGCTACTGAATGAATACTTTGCATCTATTTTCACAAAGGAAGAGGATGAAGTTAATGTCGGAGTAGAGGAGTGGGGAGTAGAGATATTGGATAAGATAATAAAGATAGAAAGGAGGTGCTAAATATGTTGGCACCACAAAAATTTAACAAGTCACCCGGTGCAGATGGGTGAATCCTAGCTTGCTACGGGAAGCTAGGATAGAGATAACAGATGCTCTGACCACAAGCTTGCAATCTCCTTGGATATTGAAGTGGTGCCAGAGGGCTGGAGGATTGTAACTGTCACACACCTGTTCAAAAATGCGGAGAGGGAAAAACCAGGAAACTACAGGCCAGTCAGTGGTGGTTGGAAAAAACTACTAGAGATCATTGTCAAGCACAAAATTAATTCTCACTTGGAGAAGCATAGGTTAATAACGGACAGCCAGCATGTATTCGTTAAAGGTAATTCGTTTCTGACTAAACTGATTGAGTTCTCTGATGAAGTAACAGAGACGACTGATGAAGGCACTGCAGTCCGAAAATAGACGCTCATTATATTAAAGGGATGATGGTAACTTGTGTAGTACATTAGCTAAGGAATAGGAGGCAGAGAGTAGTGGTGAAGGAATTTTTATCTGTCTCGATAGAATTATGAAGTGGGGTCCCCCAGGTGTCGGTATTAGGACCATTGCTTTTCTTGCAATCTATAAATGAGCTGGACTTCTGTGCATGGAATACAATTTCAAATATTGCGGGCAATATACATTTACGCAACGTATTAAATAGTGAGTGTTATAAATGTCATAATTCATCAAGAAACTACTCGTGAAATAATGCTGGACGGCCAGCTGTTGGCACCGTCCAAGGAGTATAAATACTCGGGCGTCGGCCCCAGCCTGCCAGGGACATTTTGTAAGACAAGGAACTAGTGAAGTACAACTAGACCTCCATGTTCTGAAACAAGTTGATTAAAGCCTTGCTTTATGCACAAACCAATTGCGTAGTGAGTTTTATTATGTCAGTGAACATTATAGTAGCAGAATTCAGAAAGACATCGACATACGGTGAAATGGGCAGATGCATGGAACATGCAATTTAACGTGGATAAGTGTAAAATGCTGCACTTTGAGAGGAATAATATGGAGAGACAGTATAAACTAAATGGTACTATTTTGAGGGGTGCAAGAACAGAGGGAACTGACAAATATTTGTAGATGACTGGGGAAGTTGAGAGGGTGGTTAAGAAAGCGTATGGGATACTTGGCTTTGTAAATATGGGTATTGAATATAAAAAACTAGTCAATAATGCTAAAACTTTACAAATCTCTGGTTATGCCTCAGCTGGAGTATTGGATACAATTCTGCACACCAGGCTTAAGAAAGGAGTATAGGGTTAAAGGCAAACAGCTGGGGATGTGGAACTAAATTGAACAGCTCTTTCTAAGAGCCGGCACAAGCAGAACGGGCCGAATGGTCTCCTTCTGTTCTGTATGAATCTGTGATCCGGATGCGGGGTCGGTGATTCATTTTGTTTATCTGACTCACGCAGATCAACGGCAGTGGATGGAACCGGGGCTCTTTGCATCTATTAATGTACAGGTTCCTTCTCATTGGTGTATTTTACCAGGCTGCAATTCACGGTTAACACATTTCAAAATCTATTGGTTATTTTGAAAGAAACATTGGTTTTTGTACAAACAGTAGTCCACGAATTAAGTTCCAGTTCAGTCGGGGTGTCGGAAGGTGCTGAAGGGCCCGCTCGGTAACTGGGAACAACATTCGGTGAATGTTCATGACCCGTCGCTGTAACTGGCTCCGGGGACGATGCTGCGGTCTTTCCTGACCATCTTTTTACTGCAGCTTCTCAACTGTGAGTCATCGCTGATTATTAATATTATAATCTGTGCCTCATTAATACAATTATTGCTCTTTACTACTGAACATATTGAGGTGATGTGGAAAGCAAATGTTGTTTTCTTGAATTGTAATAACGTCATCTAGAGCTTAATGTGATATCGGGGCTGGTTTCTCAATCGCCTTCACATGCTGCTCCTGTACAGACAGAGCAGACTGGAGTTCAAAATCTAATCGGACGATTTAAACTGAGCCTGTTAGAAGTAGAGCGCGTTCACTGATAGAATGGAGTGTATCGGGGTCTGGGTCCATTTACAGAAAACTGGTATATTTTATTCAAGTTTGCAATTGATTGGGATCGTATGAGGTGAATATTGAAATGGTTTATTTAATTTGTAGAAGTTTCATTTAATACATATTTTGGGCAGTTTGTTTGATTTTAAGTACTATCAACTTCAAATAGGGAATCAATTCTCCATTTCTGTCGGTGACAATCAGCGGGTTTAGAATAATCTTCAACTGATTAACACCTATTTTAAATTCCCACTCGAGATTTGTGTCAAACTTAGATTTAAAACAGAAATCGGTCACAAATACCGCGGCAGTTTTGTTTTTCTTTTGTCCCCCGCGGCTCCTGTACAGACAGAGCAGACTGGAGTTGAAATTCTAATCGAATTATTTAAACTGAGCCTGTTGGAAGTAGAGCACGGTCACTGTTAGAACAGAGTGTATCGGAGTCTGGGGTGTGAGTGAACTCAGAGTGTAGAACACCAGTCAAAGCTGCACCTACTGCCGACTGAACACGCACACACATTTCTGTCACAGATATTTCTCAGTAGAAGTGCTGTCTGACCCCCGGGCTTTGCTGAGACTGGAACGAACAAATGCTTTGTTCAGCGTTAGAGTGTTGTAGAAGGTCCACAATATTGTATAAAAAATATTAACCAGAGGAGCAACCGATATTGTTTCAATTAGCATTAATTATTAGTATTTTAATACACTATCCCAAAAGATGTCACTGAAACTTCCTCAATCTCCGGGGAATTTACTGTGTGTTGTTGTTTAGTTTATCTATGGATACGCTTTTTATTCTTATAATAGGTACCTCATTAATTTAACTATTGGTCTTTACTAATGAACAGATTGAGGTGATGCGCAAAGTAAATGTTGTTTTCTTGAATTTTATTCGTGTCCTGTAGAGTTTAATGAGATATCGGGACTGGTTTCTCAATCTCCTTCCACCTGCGGCTCCTGTACAGACAGAGCAGACTGGAGTTGTAAATCTAATTGAATCATTTAACCCGAGCCTGTTAGAAGCAGAGCGCGGTCACTGTTAGAATAGAGTGTATCGGTGTCTGGGGTGTAAGTGAAGTCACTGAGTGTAGAACACCAGTCAAAGCTGCACCTACTGCCAACTGAACACACACACACATTTCTGTGACTGATATTTCTCAGTAGAAATGCTGTCTGACCCCAGTGTTTTGCCAAGACTGGAACTAACACACAGTTTGTCCAGCGTTAGAGTATTGTACAAGGTCTATAATATTGTATAATAAAATATTAACTAGAGGTGCAACCAATATTGTTTCAATTAGCATTAATTCTTAGTATTTTTTAGTACTCTATACCAAGAGAAGATTTCACTGAAACTTCTTGAATCTCTGGGGAGTTTACTGTGAGTGTTGTTATTTAGTTTATCTATCTATATGCTTTATATTACCACGATAATATAATTATTGGTCTTTACTACTGAAGACGCTGAGGTGATGTGGAAATTTAAGGTTGTTTCTTTGAATTTTAATAGTGTCCTGTAGAGTTTAATGAGATATCGGACTGATTTCGCATTCGCCTTCCACGTGTACCTTTTGTACAGACAGAGCGGACTAGAGTGGAAAATATAATCGGATTATTTAAACTGAGCCTGTTCGATGTAGAGCGCATTCACTGATAGAATAGAGTGTATCGGAGTCTGGGGTGTAAGTGAAATCTCTGAGTGTAGAACACCAGTCAAAACTGCACCTACTGCCGACTGAACTCACACACACATTTCTGTGACAGATATTTCTCACTAGAAGTGCTGTCTGACCCCCGTGTGATAGAGTGAACTGAAATATTTTAAAAAGTTTTTCAGTATTAGCATGTTGGATGAGTTTATAAATATTTTCTAATAAAATATTAACTAGTGGTGGAACCAATATTGTCAAAATTAACATTAATCATTAGTACAATTATAATTAAATACACTCTCCAACTATTGATGTTAATATAATTTCTTAAATCTTTGGAGAATTTTCTGTGTGTGTTGTTGCTTAGTTTGTGATTACCTTCGAAGTTTTGAACTTTTATGATTAAATTATTTTTCCAGTTCTAACAATTACATGTACAGAGTCATGTAATAATTAAGCTTTCTCAGTCTGTGTCCACATGCCCCATACTTTTCATACAGAGTCATGTAGAATTTAATGAGCTATTGAGATTGTTTCTAAATCTCCTTCCACATTCTCCATACTTTTTATAAAGTGTCATGTAGGGTTTATTCATATTTCGGGACTTGTTCCTCAGTCTCCTTCCACTTGCTCGATATTTTTTGCTGAGGTTTTTGGTCGGTGACTCCATTCAGTTTCTATCTGTTTCCAGCGTGTGATTGGTTATATTTATTAACCTCTATCAATAACAAATGCTGGTTTACTGACAGGGAAATATTATCGTACTGCTATCAGACACTTTATGAGTTTAAAGAGATAGACTTCTGTGGTTAAATTTATTTTATTTTTAAAAACTGATTGAATACTAAAATCCTGTTTTGTAGATAATTTAAAGAACATTTTCTGCAAATCATAGGACGGAGAAAAAGCATGAAATGTGTATCACTCCCTGAATCATTGTCTCAAGTCGCCTGCTGATCACATTCAATTTGAAGAAAACGGGCATCTTTTCCTCAAATTTGTCATTCATTGGGATCGCATGAAGTGAATATTGAAATGCTTCATGCATTTTGAAGAATTCTCTTTTAAAACATATTTTGGGTTGGTTGTTTCATTTTAAATTGCATCAACTACAAATAGGGAAACTTTACCCATTTCTGTCGATGTCATTCTATTCAGATATAAGAATATTTTACATCCGAATAGCAATTATTTTAAATTCCCAGGTGAGCCTTGAGCGAAATTTAGTTTTAAAACCGAAATCTAAGGCACTACCGCACCAGTTTGTTTTATTTTGTCCCCTGCAGCTCCTGCACAGACAGAGCAGACTGGAGTTGAAATTCTAATCCGATTATTTAAACCGAGCCTGTTGGAAGTAGAGCGCATTCACTGTTAGAAACATAGAAACATAGAGATAGGAACAGGAGTAGGCCATTCGGCCCTTCGAGCCTGCTCCGCCATTCAATGAGATCATGGCTGATCTTCGTCTGAGATCATAGCTGATCTTACCAGTTCAGTACCCCGTCCCCGCCTTTTCTCCGTAACCCTTAATCCCCTTAGCCTTCAGAAATATATCCAATTCTCTCTTGAAAATATTTATTGAATTAGCCTTCACAGCCCTCTGTGGCAGGGAATTCCATAGGCTCACCACTCTTTGAGTGAAGAAATTCTTCCTCATCTCTGTTTTAAATGATTTGCCCGCTATTTTTAGACTGTGGCCCCTGGTTCTGTGCTCCCCTGCCATTGGAAACATTCTCTCTGAATTCAGCCTGTCCAGGCCTGCCATAATTTAACATGTTTCGATGAGATCCCCTCTCAATCTTCTAAACTCCAGTGAGTACAAGCCCAAACTATTCAATCTCTCCTCGTAGGTCATTCCCGCCATTCCAGGTATCAGCCTGGTGAATCGCCGCTGCACTCTTTCCATGGCAAGAACATCCTTCCGCAGGTGGGGCGACCAAAACTGTACACAATACTCCAGATGCGGTCTCACCAGCACCTTGTACAGCTGTAGTAAGGTATCCCTATTCCTATACTCGAACCCCTTTGATATGAAGGCCAACATACCATTTGCCTTCTTAATCGCCTGTTGCACCTGCATGCTCTCCTTCAGTGACTGGTGCACAAGAACACCCAGGTCCCTCTGCACTTCCCCATCTCCCAATCTATTGCCATTCAGATAATAATCCACCCTCCTGTTTTTACCCCCAAAGTGGATAACCTCGCATTTATCCACATTATAGTGCATCTGCCACGTATCCGCCCATTCCCCCAACCTGTCCAAATCGCACTGTAGCCTCCTGACATCCTCATCAGAGCCCACCCCTCCTCCTAGTTTAGTGTCGTCAGCGAATTTGGAAATATTGCATCCAATTCCCTGATCCAGATCATTTATATATATTGTGAACAGCTGGGGTCCCAGGACAGATCCTTGCGGCACCCCGCTGGTCACTGCCTGCCACTCCGAAAACGAGCCGTTTATTCCAACTCTCTGTTTTCTATCCGCCAGCCAGTTCTCTATCCACGTTAATACTTTGCCCCCAATCCCATGAGCCTTAATTTTGCATGATAATCTTTTGTGTGGAACCTTATCGAAGGCTTTCTGGAAGTCAAGGTACACCACATCCACTGGCTCTCCCCCATCTATTTTACCAGTTACTTCCTCAAAAAATTCCAGCAGATTAGTCAAACACGATTTACCCTTTGTAAATCCATGTTGACTCTGTCCGATCCTTTCCCCATTTGTCAAGTGCTCCGCTATTTTATCCTTAATAATGGACTCTAGCATTTTGCCCACAACCGATGTAAGGCTTACTGGTCTATAATTCCCTGCTTTCTCTCTACCCCCCTTTTTAAATATTGGGGTAACATTAGCTACCCTCCAATCCACGGGTACTGTTCCTGAGTCAATGGAGTTCCGGAAGATGATCCTTAGAGCATCTGCTATCTCCAGGGCCACCTCCTTAAGTACCCTAGGATGTAGTTTATCAGGCCCCGGGGATTTGTCGGCCTTCAGTCCCCTCAACTTACCCAACACCATATCCCTAGAGATACTAATTTCTGTCAGCTCCTCCCTCTCATTAGTCCCTATGTTTGCCGATATTCCTGGGAGGTTATTTGTGTCCTCCTTTGTGAATACAGAACCAAAGTATGAGTTTAATTGGTCTGCCATTTCCTTATTCTCCATTATATATTCTCCCGAATCGGACTGCAAGGGACTGACTTGGGATTTTACCAGTCTTTTCCTCCTGATATACCGATAAAAGCTTTTGCAGTCTGTCTTTATGTTTGCTGCAAGTTTACTTTCGTATTCTATTTTCCCCTTCCTGATTAATCCCTTTGTCCTCTTTTGCTGTATCCTGTACTGCCCCCAATCTTCCGGTCTGGTGCTTTTTTTTGCCAGTTGATATGCCCTTTTTTTTGATTTTATGCTGTCCCTAATTTCCCTCGTTATCCACGGTTGAGCCACCTTTTTAGGTTTATTTTTATGCCAAACCGGTATAAACATGTTCTGGAATTCTTCCATTCTATCTTTGAATGCTTGCCATTGTCTATCCACTGTCAATCCCCCCAGAAACACCACCCAATCAATCTTACCCAATTCCCGTCTCATACCCTCGTAATTCCCTTTATTTAAGTTCTGGACCTTAGTCTCTGATTCAATTTCCTCACTCTCCATCTCGACTGAGAGCTCGATCATATTATGATCGCTCTGACCCAAGGGGCCTCGTACAAGAAGATTGCTGATAAGTCCCTTCTCATTGCACAATACCCAGTCTAAAATGGCCTGATCTCGAGTCGGCTCCTCGACATATTGGTCCAGATAACCGTCCCGAAAACATTCCAGGAATTCCTCCTCCTCAGAATTTTTACCAATTTGGGTAGTCCAATCAATATGTAAATTAAAGTCACCCATGATGACAGCTGTGCTCTTATCGCACGCTTCTCTAATTTCCCTTTTTATGCCTTCCCTCACCTCCATATTACTATTTGGAGGCCTATATATCACACCCACTAACGTTTTCCTCCCCTTGCTATTTCTCATTTCTACCCATACAGATTCTGTTTCATCCGAGTTAATATCCTTCCTTTCCATTGCATTAATCCCCTCCTTTACCAGCAATGCTACCCCACCTCCCCTACCTTTTTGCCGATCCTTCCTAAATATTGTATATCCCTGGATGTTAAGTTCCCAGCCTTGCCCACCCTGCAGCCACGTTTCTGTAATCCCAATCAAATCATACTTGTTTACCTCTATTTCCACAACTAATTCATCCACCTTGTTCCTAATGCTTCAAGCATTAAGATACAAAGCCTTCAGGCTTACTTTTTTCACACTCTCATTATGAATTAGTTTGGCCCTTTGTGTTTCTCTCCTTTGCTTATTGCTTCTCACCTTTCTACCATCTATTTCTAACTTCATATGACTTCCCTCTTTTCCACTACCTAGGTTCCCATCCCCCTGCCAAATTAGTTTAAATCCTCCCGAACCGCCCTAGAAAATATTACCCCGAGGACACCGGCTCCCTCACAGTTCAGGTGTAGACCGTCCCCTTGGTACAGGTCACTCCTCCCCAAGAACTGGTTCCAATGCCTCAAGAATTTAAATCCCTCTCCCTTGCACCACTGCTCAAGCCACGGATTTAGCTTATCTATCTTACTCTCTCTAAACTTATTAGCTCGTGGCACTGGTAGCAATCCAGAGATTACTACCTTTGAGGTCCTACTTTTCAATTTAGCTCCTAACTCCCTAAATTCAGCTTGTAGGACCTCCTCCCTCTTTTTACCTACATCGTTGGTACCTACATGTACCACGACAACTGGCTGATCCCCCTCCCCCTTCAGAATGCTCTGCACCCGCTCCGAGACATCCTTGACCCTTGCACCAGGGAGGCAACATACCATCTTGGAGTCTCGGTCTCGGCCACAGAAACTCCTATCTATCCCCCTTACAATTGAATCCCCTATCACTATAGCCCTATCCCTCTTTTTCCCGCCCTTCTGTGCAGCAGAGCCAGTCATGGTGCCCTGAACCTGGCTGCTGGTGCCTTCCCCTGATAAGTCATCTCCCCCAACAGTACCCAAAACGGGAAACCTGTTTTGGAGGGAGATGACCGCAGGTGACTCCTGCACTACCTTCCTGCCTTTACCCTGCCTTTTGGTCACCCATTTACTGTCTGAGCTAGCCTTTACCTGCGGTGTGACCAAATCACTGAATGTGCTATCCACAACATCCTCAGCATCGCGTATGCTCCAGAGTGAGTCCATTCGCAGCTCCAGTGCCGCCATGCGGTCTGCTAGGAGCTGCAGCTGGACACACTTCCTGCACACATAGTTGTCAGGGACAGTGTCCCTGATTTCCCACATGGCACAGGAGAAGCATGACACGGGTCCGAGCTGCCCTTCCATGACTTAACACTTACAATACCCTTTTATTTACTACGATTTAGTTAATTATTGAATTCTACTTAGAATAAGTTTGTGAAAGTACTCACCAACCAGTCACCTACCTGTTTTCTGGTGTTGTATTTTCACTGCCGCCTCCTGTCCTGGAACCTTTTCCACCTAGGTTAGGCTCCTGAAATAAAATAAATTGAACTTACCTTTTCAACTTCCCCTAACCCCTAAAAGGTTAGAGGAGGTGGAAGGGTGGGAGACACTACACTGTAGTGTTTCGGGTTTAGCAACAGCTCCACCTATATAAGAGTTACTGGCCTCTTGCTCTCCCGACTGCACCAGCTGTGAAAGAAAAAGCCCGTGAAAGTTGAGCTTTTAAACTCACCAGTTACTGGCCTCCTGCTTCTATTCTCCCGGTTATATATTACAGACAACGTGACACCGATTCCTGTCCTCAGCTGCGTTTGTCAAGAATTCTTGAATGAGAGCAGTTTCCAAACAGAATCTCTCTGGTCTCGTTTTGGCCCGGGCTCTGTAATGTTGACAGAGCGTTACAAACTTCCACTCCAGGAGAGCCTCTGCAGTCCTTCCCAACACTCTGCTGTCCTGCAAATTCATCTTTTATTGTTAACCATTGACAGACTAGTGGGAAAATTCTTTCAGTATTTACTCAAAAACGTTAAAAACTCAACGCTTCTGTTAGAATTGGTCATTTTGAGATTACAAAATAGAGTCACTAGAGAGTGTTTATAAGAAAATTGTTCTCATGTCAGACTATCAGGCCTGTCAAGAATCAAAATAATTATTTTATATTAAATGATTTCAAGTCCGACTTGAACAGCTTTCACAATTAAATGAGTTCCTGTTATGTTTAAGAAGCAATTGAATAGAAAATCTTTAATTGTAGGTTAAAACCTCCAGTAAAACACCAGAGGGAGCTCACACCAAACAATCCAGACTCTGAGCGTTAACAGCGCAAAGAGTAATTTCAAACAAAATATCTCCATAGCCCTTAACTAGTGCTTGGATAAACGTTACAATGGTTAGAAAATCAGCAAACACGCATCGAATATTGACAAGAACAGGACAAAGTGCTCTGATCGCTATCTGCCGAAGTTAAATATACAAACAAAATCAGGATTTGTTACACAAAACTACCAGAGCATGGGACATGTGGAAGGAGATTGAGAAACATGTCCCGCTATCTCATTAAATGCTACATGACACTATCTAAAACTATGGAGTAATTGGAAGGATATTAAGAAACAAGTCCCTATACCTCATTAAACACTACATGACAATGTATATAAAGTATGGGACATGTGGCAAGAGATTGAGAAACATGTCCCGTTATCTCATTAAACACTACATGATTCTGTAGAAAAAGTATGGACCATGTGGAAAGAGACTGAGAAACATTAATTGTTACATGACACTGTTCGTACAAATGTATGAAATAGAAAGCTTAATTTAACATAAAAAGCTCATAGTTTTGACGATCCTCACAAATTAAACAAAAATAGCATACAGCAAAACCCGGTGTGATTTAGGATCTTTCAATAGCATCATTTATGATGAGTGTACTTGATAAGAACTCCATTAATAATGATTACTAATTGAGGCAATATTGGTTCCACCTCTAGTTAATATTTAACTTTTACAATATTTATAGTCCTTGTCAAATGCTCCAACGCTGAACACATTTTTTAAAAAAGGTCAATTCTCTGCATCACATGGTGTCAGACAGCGCTTCACTGAGAAATATCTGGGACCGAAATCTCTATGTGGGTTCATTCGGCAGTAGGTGCAGCTTTGACTGGTGTTCCACACTCAGTGAGTTCACTTACACCCCAGACTCCGATACACTCTATTCTAACAGTGACCGCGCTCTACTTCCAACAGTCTCTGTTTGAAACATCGGCTGGAATATCATCTCCAGTCTGCTCTGTCTGTACGAGAGCCGCAGGGAACAAAATAACAATAACTGGTGCGGAGTTTGTGCTCGATTTCGGTTTAAAATCTAAATTTGACACAAAGATCCTCTGAAAATTAAAGTAAGTTTTGATCAGATGCAATATAGAGTGTATCAGAGTCTGGGGTGTAAGTGAACTCACTGAGTGTAGAACACCAGTCAAAGCTGCACCTACTGCCGACTGAACACGCACACACATTTCTGTCTCAGATATTTCTCAGCAGAAGTGCTGTCTAACCCCGTGTGGTACAGTGAACTGAACTATTTTAACTAGATTATTCAGCATTAGAGGGTTGGAGAAGGAATTTAAATATTGTTAAGATAAATACTACTTAGACGTGGAACCAATATTGTTCAATTTGAATTCATTATCAGTACAATCATTGTTAAGTTTACTCTCCAAACAAATATGTTCCTGAAATTTCCACACTGTCCGGGAGTGTGCTTATTGTTGTTTAGTCACTGATGACCTTCAAAATTATGAACATTTTATCTGAAATTAATCATTCTATTTCATACATTTGTATTAACAGTGTCACGTAATAATTAACGTACCTCAGTCTCCTTCCACATGCCCATGTTTTTATACAATATCAGGTAGTGTTTAATAAGGTATCCCGACTGGTTTCTCAATCTCCTTCCAACTGCTCGATAACCTTTGCTGAGTTTGTCGGTCGATGACTTCATTCAGTTTCTCTCAGTTTCCAGTGTGTGTTTGGTTATATTTATTAATCTCGATCATTAACAAAGCCTGGTTTACTGACAGGGTAACATTATCAGATGCATTGTACGTTTAACGAAATATGTTACCGTGATTTATTTGATGTTATAAAACTGATTGGAAACTAAAATCCTGTTTTATAGATAGCTTAAAGAACATTTTCTGTAAATCATAGAACGGAGAAAAATCATGAAATGTACCCCACTCCCTGAATCATTTTCACAAATCGCGTGTTGATGAAAATCAATTTACAGATAATGGGCATATTTGATTCAAATATGTCATTCATTGGGATCGTATGAAATGAAGTGAAGTGAAGTGAATATTGAAATGTTTCTGTTAATTTGTAGAATTTTAATTTAATACATATTTTGGGTTGTTTGTTTGATCAACTTCAAATTGGAAACAATTGTTCAATTCTGTCGGTGACAGTAAATATGTGTATTATATATTGCATCTGATCAAAACTTACTTTAATTTTCAGAGGATCTTTGTGTCAAATTTAGATTTTAAACCGAAATCGAGCACAAACTCCGCACCAGTTATTGTTATTTTGTTCCCTGCGGCTCTCGTACAGACAGAGCAGACTGGAGATGATATTCCAGCCGATGTTTCAAACAGAGACTGTTGGAAGTAGAGCGCGGTCACTGTTAGAATAGAGTGTATCGGAGTCTGGGGTGTAAGTGAACTCACTGAGTGTGGAACACCAGTCAAAGCTGCACCTACTGCCGAATGAACCCACATAGAGATTTCGGTCCCAGATATTTCTCAGTGAAGCGCTGTCTGACACCATGTGATGCAGAGAATTGACCTTTTTTAAAAAATGTGTTCAGCGTTGGAGCATTTGACAAGGACTATAAATATTGTAAAAGTTAAATATTAACTAGAGGTGGAACCAATATTGCCTCAATTAGTAATCATTATTAATGGAGTTCTTATCAAGTACACTCATCATAAATGATGCTATTGAAAGATCCTAAATCACACCGGGTTTTGCTGTATGCTATTTTTGTTTAATTTGTGAGGATCGTCAAAACTATGAGCTTTTTATGTTAAATTAAGCTTTCTATTTCATACATTTGTACGAACAGTGTCATGTAACAATTAATGTTTCTCAGTCTCTTTCCACATGGTCCATACTTTTTCTACAGAATCATGTAGTGTTTAATGAGATAACGGGACATGTTTCTCAATCTCTTGCCACATGTCCCATACTTTATATACATTGTCATGTAGTGTTTAATGAGGTATAGGGACTTGTTTCTTAATATCCTTCCAATTACTCCATAGTTTTAGATAGTGTCATGTAGCATTTAATGAGATAGCGGGACATGTTTCTCAATCTCCTTCCACATGTCCCATGCTCTGGTAGTTTTGTGTAACAAATCCTGATTTTGTTTGTATATTTAACTTCGGCAGATAGCGATCAGAGCACTTTGTCCTGTTCTTGTCAATATTCGATGCGTGTTTGCTGATTTTCTAACCATTGTAACGTTTATCCAAGCACTAGTTAAGGGCTATGGAGATATTTTGTTTGAAATTACTCTTTGCGCTGTTAACGCTCAGAGTCTGGATTGTTTGGTGTGAGCTCCCTCTGGTGTTTTACTGGAGGTTTTAACCTACAATTAAAGATTTTCTATTCAATTGCTTCTTAAACATAACAGGAACTCATTTAATTGTGAAAGCTGTTCAAGTCGGACTTGAAATCATTTAATATAAAATAATTATTTTGATTCTTGACAGGCCTGATAGTCTGACATGAGAACAATTTTCTTATAAACACTCTCTAGTGACTCTATTTTGTAATCTCAAAATGACCAATTCTAACAGAAGCGTTGAGTTTTTAACGTTTTTGAGTAAATACTGAAAGAATTTTCCCACTAGTCTGTCAATGGTTAACAATAAAAGATGAATTTGCAGGACAGCAGAGTGTTGGGAAGGACTGCAGAGGCTCTCCTGGAGTGGAAGTTTGTAACGCTCTGTCAACATTACAGAGCCCGGGCCAAAACGAGACCAGAGAGATTCTGTTTGGAAACTGCTCTCATTCAAGAATTCTTGACAAACGCAGCTGAGGACAGGAATCGGTGTCACGTTGTCTGTAATATATAACCGGGAGAATAGAAAGAGACCTGGAGATCTGTGGGACACAATATCATCAGGGGGGTTGGGAGCAGGTTAACAAACTGGCTGCATTTCAAAAAGCAGCAAATTAACCAGTAAACGAGAGGACCATTAACCGAACATCATTAACGGGTAAAATGATGGACCAATCGGCGAGGACAGTTTACAAGAGAATTCGCTCAGCAGGAACTTAATGAGGAACACCCAGCACGGAGATAGGAGGTGGGAACCCGCCTGACAAACGGCTCATTTTGTTTTGTTTGGCGAATTTAGAAATAAAATGAGTAGCAGAAACTTCCAATTACAACTTTATTGAAACTTTGAAATTTCCACGTGGAAAACATTGGTTTAAAATAAAAGGGATGAAACGCATCACACAATAAGATTATCTGTAACATAATTTCAATCATATTTATGTTCCATCATGAACTTTGCATGGGAATCCTTTACCTCGCTGTCTAATATCACTGTGAGAGAGCCCTCAAATTCGGCTGCTTCACGACAATATGCCATCCGTGTTCCAGACCAATGGATCCACCACAAACCCAATTCACGTATGGACCATGGTCAAGCAAGGTTGTGTTATCACAGCAACGCTCTTCTCAATCTTCCTTGCTGCAATGCTCCATCTCATCCTCAGTAAGCTCCTCGCTGGAGTGGAGCTAATCTACAGAACAAACAGGAACTGTTCAACCTCTATCACCTCCAGTCCAGGTCCAAGGTCGTCCCATCCTCTCTCATCGAATTACATTATGCAGACAATGCTTGCTTCTGCGCACACTCTGAGGTCGAACTCCAAACCATCGTAAACACCTTCACTGAAGCGTACGTGAGCATGGGCCTTACCCTAAACATCAGTAAGGCAAAGGTCCTCTATCAACCTGCACCCGCCACACAATACTGCTCCCCGATTATCAAAATCCATGACGACGCCTTGGACAACACGGGCCACTTTCCGTACCTCGGGAGCCTACTGTCAACAAGGGTAGACATCGATGACAAAGTCCAACACCGCCAGTGCAGCCTTCGGTCGCCTGAGGAAGTGAGTGTTTGAAGACCAGGACCTCAAACCCAGCACCAATCTGACAGTCAAAAGAGCAGTAGTGATACCCGCCCTCCTGTATGCTTCAGAGACATGGACCATGTACAGAAGGCACCTAAAAGCACTGGAGAATTACCACGAATGCTGCCTCTGCAACATCCTGCAAATCCATTGGCAGGATAAAGGCACCAACGTCAGTATTCTCGCTCAGGCCATCATGCCAAGCATCGAAACTTTGTCCACGCTCTATCAGATCCGATCGACGAGCCAGGACGTCCGCATGCAAAATACGAGACTCCCAAAGCAAGCGCTCTACTCGGAGCTCCAACACGGCAAGAGAGCCTCAGGTGGGCAGAGGAAACACTTCAAGGACACGCGCAAAGTCTCCTTGAAAAAGTGCAACAATCCCACCGACACCTGGGAATCCCTGGCCCAAGACCGCACAACGTTGAGGAGAAGCATTCGGGAGAAGCAGGTCCATCACCACCGCCATCTCTGGGCACCTACACACTGGTAATAAATGGGGCCCGAGCACCGTCATCACAAGGAGAGAGTGCACCCAGGGGTCAGTGTGTGTTTGTGTGAAAATCATTCTCGATAAACTGTAGGCACTTTACAAATGTCAGGTTGCTGCATAGATTGTATTTGCGGTTTTATAAGGAATGAAGAACAGATGAAATCACAGACCCCGGTATCAGTTCTTTCGCAAATTGATGGGAAATTTTACCGCACAGTTCTTTGTATTTGTGACTTTTCTTTCTGACAGTTTTATCCATTTCTTGCCCCAGAGAACTCTAATTCTTAATGTCTTATTTCAGGCAGACCCGGGAACAGTCAAGCTCACCCGTCAGGTAATCGCCTTTTATTTTCACGTTATCTGGAATCTCTCTGCTCTGATCCATCCCATTGAATATTAAGGCTGGGTGACAACCTCAGGGTCTTTTTGATCACCGATTAACCAGCTCCTCGTGTGTCCCTCGGACAGGAAGAGTGTTTCCCGCGGACTGTTACTAAAGATCTTTAATCCCAGGCGAGAGGCGGCTGCTGCCTTCATGCAGAGCGACAATAAACGGGGTCCCTGAAGGGCAGAGTGTGAAGGGCCGGCTCCACTGACACTGCTGCTGGTCCCACAGCAGCTCTCACTTTCCACCTCACCAATCAGTGCTGACATTAGGATCACATGACCATCCAGCCCCGCCTCTTCCTCTACTGTCTCCGGGGATTGGGGGGAATTTCTTCCAATCCTGACTGGGGCTGTGCTCTCACTACGTTCGGCCAATCGGTACTGACCATGATGGACAGCTGACCATTGCAGCCACGCCCATCTCCCGACCTCTGGAGGCTGGAATATATTCTGAGCCAATCGCCACCCGGCCCCGTGGGTGCCGCTCTGGTGCTGGGAACTTCCTGCTGACTCCCGGTTCCCTGCTCGTTCACACCGTTTATTAATATTTCCCTCTCCCTTTTGCCATGTTTAATATTTACTTACTCCGGGTTTTATTCGGGGTCTGGACACAGTCTGATGTTCCCATTGATTCCTCACATGGTCCCTCTGGCCTGGTGAATGGGGGCGGTCCGTGCGCTGGTAGACTGCGGGTTTAATACACTCTAACCGCTTGATGTTATTTCTGATATTTTACAGAGACGGTGAAGCTGAGACTGGTGAATGGGGGCAGTCCGTGCGCTGGGAGACTGGAGATTCACTACAGGGGACAGTGGGGGACTGTGGATGATGATCTCTGGGACCTGCCGGACGCCGCTGTTGTGTGCCGGGAGCTGGGCTGCGGGGCCGCGCTGTCAGCACCGTGCTGGGCTCACTTTGGGGAAGGGTCCGGACCCATTGTGACGTATAATGTTCGGTGCGGCGGGACCGAGGCCGCTCTGCGGGAGTGTGATTCACCTCCATGGGATCACTATTCCGGGTCACACTCCGATGATGCCGGCGTCATCTGCGCAGGTAAAAATCTTTCTTCTGCCTCTCATCTCCCGCCGCCTCTGATTGTTTCCGGAATAAAGCGGAAGTAAAATAATCAGCGGGTGTCCGTCCCCGGAAAGCGAGAGATTATAATTGCAGTATTCCCCGGTTATTATTAATGTTATATTATTAACATTAGGATTAATGTTTGTGTTATTATAATATTACTGTTATTTTATACAATAAACACCCCCACCGGGAGCAGTAAATAGCTGACACTCGGCACATTAACAATGCAGACAGAACAAGTTTCCATTGAGATTTGCCCCAAAGCCGCAGTGAATGAGCTGACCGGCTGGAAATGTCACAATCTCAATCCAACTCTCCATTCTCAACCCAACAGCCGCTACCGGGCATGCGCCGTGAGCCCGGCTCTGCGCCTGCGCTCATCGCTTGTTGTGCGATCTGATATTTTCCACAGACTGTGAATCTGAGACTGGGGAGGGAGGTTTCTCAGCCTCGGGGAGCCTGGGCAATGGGTCCGCGGTTACTGTGGGCAGCACGGGAGGAACTACACAGTAAGATCCCACAGCTGCCTGTACATTCCCATTCATTTCGAGTTTTGATAAATATTGAGAAGATAAAAAGGACAGAATCTTAGACAAATGACTCCAATAGGAAGTTCAGGGGAAACAAATTTACCCAGAGAGTAGTTCATTTGTGACCCGCTTATATTTATGGCTCCGAGTTTTGCTCACCCCACAAGTGGAAACCTTTTCTATTCTACCCTATCAAATGCTGTCATTTTCTTAAATACCACAATTAAGTCACCCCCTCAGCTGTCTTTTTTCTAGCTTGTTCAATCTTTCCTGATAGGTATTGCCTCTCAGTTCCAGAATCATCGTTGTAAATCTTTATTTTCTCAGTGCCTCTTTATCCATTTTATAAATTGGAAACCCGAACTGTGCACAGGATCGGACAAAGTCAACATACATTTCCAAAGGGTAAATCATGCTTGACTAATCCACTGGAAATTTTTGAGGATGTAACTGGTAAAATAGATAAGGGAGAACCAGTGGATGTGGTGTATTTGGACTTTCAGAAGGCTTTATATAAGGTCCAGCATAAGTGGTTAGTGTGTAAAGTTAAGGCACATGGGATTGGGGGGCAAGGTACTGACTTGGATAGAGAACTGGTTGGCAGACAGAAAGCAAAGAGTTGGAATAAACAGGTCTTTTTCCGAGTGGCAGGCAGTGACGAGTGGGGTACCACAGGGATCGGTCCTTGGACCCCAGCTATTCACAATATATATTAATGGTCTAGACAAGGGAACTAGATGTAATATCTCCCAGTTTGCAGACGACACAAAGCTGGGTGGGCGTGTGTACTGTGAGGAGGATGCTGAGAAACTCTAGGATGATTTGGACAGGTTGGGTGATTGGGCAGAAGCATGGAAGGTGCAATATAACGTGGATTAATGTGAGGTTATCCATTTTGGTCGCAAAAACAGGAAGAGAGATTATTATCTGAATGGCAATAGATTGGGAGAAGGGGAAGTGCAACGAGACCTGGGTGTCCTTGTGCACCAGTCGCTGAAGGTGCGCATGCAGGTGCAGCAGGCGGTTAAGAAGGCAAATGCTATGTTGGCCTTCGTAGCGAAAGGGTTTGAGTACAGCAATAAGGATGTCTTGCTGCAGTTGTACAAGGCCTTGGTGAGACCACATCTTGAGTATTGGGTGCAGTTTTGGTCGCCTTAGCTGAGGAAGGATGTTCTTGCCATGGAAGGAGTCCAGCGAAAATTCACCAGGCTGATACTTGGGATGGCAGGAATGACGTATGAGGAGAGATTGGATCGATTGGGCTTGTACTCGCTGGAGTTTCGAAGAATGAGTGGGGATCTCATCGAAACTTATAAAATTCTAACAGGACTAGACAGACTAGATGCTGGAAGGATGTTCCCGATGGTCGGGGAGTCCAGAACCAGGGTTCACAGTCTAAGGATAAGGGGTAAGCCATTTAGGACAGAAATTAGGAGGAATTTCTTCACCCAGAGAGTGGTGAACCTGTGGAATTCTCTACCACAGAAGGCAGTAGAGGCCAATTCATTAAATATATTCAAGAAGGATTTGGATATATTTCTCAAGGCTAAAGGGATCAAGGGATATGGGGAGAAAGCAGGGACCGGGTACAGAATTTGGATGATCAGCCATGATCGCATTGAATGGCGGAGCAGGCTCGAGGGGTTCCTATCTTCTATGTTTCTATGTTAATCTAAGTATGGTTCAACCAAAGTTCTATACAAGTCAAACATAACTATTCTCCCTTTCAATTCTGTCCCTCTAGAAACAAACCCCAGGGCTTTGTTTGCTTTTTCTATGGCTTTATTAACTTGCGTCACTACTTTTAATGATTTGTGTATCTGTACCTCTAGATCCCATTGCTGCTCTACCCAATTTAGGCATTTACCTTCCAAGAAAAATGACTTATTGTGTTGTTTACTATCCATTCTGCTACTACCCAAACTCAAAGTGTTTATTTACACCAAATTCCCGAAATTTCACTCTAAAACAAAAGCAAAATACTCCAGCTGCTGGAAATCTGAACTAAAATCCGATAATGCTGGAAGCACTCAGCTGGCCAGGGAGCATCTGTGGAAAGACAGAATTAACGTTTCAGGTCGATGACATTTCATCATCACTAAAGCAAGATGGAATATTTGGGGGCAGCTGTTGTTATTGGGGGAACAATCCCTGTACAGAGATGGTAGCCATTCTCAAACGGAGTGGTCTGGGTCCCGCTGATCAAAGGGAACGGTCTGTGACCCGGTTATCAAAGGGAGCATGTAGAGGTTCTGGGTCGTTGCCAATTAACCCTTTCACTCTCAAGTTCCAAAAGATTCGACCTGACCCGTATTGGTGAGAGTAATTATATTTTGCTCAGTTTAAGTGAGATTTGATACATTACAGCAGCTGAGCGGTAGTTAAACAAGGTGCAATCAAGATTTATATTTCCCGTTATGCCCTGGGTAGAAGACGCGATATCCAGGGTTCAACTCCAATCGGCCCTGGCCTCGAGGCTCGCCCGGCCGCTTGGTGTGACGCGTGTGGGTCCTCCAACAACCCGAATCCCTCCTCGGCTGGTCTAGAGGATGTTCCCAAGCTCTTCGCTGACTGTCTCTACAATCTATGTGTTTGAGAAACCCCCTTCTTATACTTCATCCCAGCAACGCCTCTGGGGAGCAGTTAACCCAATCACTGACTTACACCTGAAAGCCCCTGTGCAATTACAGGGATGCCCCGAACCTAATGATCCCGCCCGCCCCCGTCAGGCCCTCATCCCGTAACACCCTGACATCATCTGTTTTTGACCATCAAGACTCATGTCTGGGGTAGTTCTGGCAACACAAACGGAACATGTCTCCATAGGCTGAGATGTGGTGTCCTTGCTGTTTGCCTATGTTTTTAATTCACTGCAGATACCAGAACATTCCACAAAGTGGCAGCCACACAGGACCTTGCTAGTTGTGTTCCCACAGACACGCTGTCTGTTCTTATTATTATGTTTGCTGAGAGGCACTTTAAAAAAGTTAATCAATGGAGGCCCAGCGCCTCGGTTTATTCCATTTTAAAATCTAATCAGGTCTACCCATGGCATATTACATCAGGGTTTACAAGTATAGTTATAATCACGGTTTACAAGTATGGTTATAAATGAAGCAATAACACTATGAAATCTTTAAACTAGAATGCATAATATAATCATTGATTTAGTTCATTTCAGTAAGAGAAAATAAAAATGCGGATTTCCCAGGATTAACACAATCTGTCTGGGACCCGGTTATCAAAGGGAGCAGTCTGGGTCGCGGTTCTCAAAGGGAGCGGTCTGGGTCCCGGTTATGAAAGGGAGCGGTCTGGGTCCGGTTATGAAAGGGAGCGGTCTGGGTCCGGTTATGAAAGGGAGCGGTCTGGGTCCGGTTATGAAAGGGAGCGGTCTGGGTCCGGTTATCAAAGGGAGCGGTCTGGGTCCGGTTATCAAAGGGAGTGGTCTGGGTCCGGTTATCAAAGGGAGCGGTCTGGGACCCGGTTATCAAAGGGAACGGCCTGGATCCGATAGTATAAGTGTTGGTCGGAGTTAAGAGATCCTGTTTACTGAGAGCTGTGCTGACTGTGGATCTACGTTCCCCGAACTTAATCCAGGTAATTCGGTGTATGTGCTGAACGGTTACTCGCTGTTAGTGGAGGAGGTCGATGAGGGAGGATCGGGATCACTGCGGCTCCCTTCACATCGGCACTCTCTGTCTCAGTTAAACAGGAACCGAGGGGAGAGCGAGTGGGGAAGAGAGAGAACATGGCTGGAAATCTGCACTCCGGCCCGTGTTTTTCATCAATCATGGTCACTGTAGTCGTCGTCTTGTGAGGACATTTGCTGAAGTGTTTGATTAAATGAATAAGTGGTTATGGGAATTTCACTGTAAAACTTTAAATCTGATGTTAGAGACCGGTCCCTATATGGCGATGTAATATTATTAATTGAGCTTGCATCTACTGCTTTTTGTGGGAAGGAGTTCCACACTTTTACCAACCTTAATGTGAAGAATTGTTCCTGAACTCTATTGAATGGCCTGGCTCTGATTTAAAGGTTCTGTCCCCTGGTCCCAGACTTCCCGCCAGTGGAAGAAGTTTCTCTCTATCTGTCCTACCAGTTCCTTTCAAAATTCTATAAACACCATTTAAATTTCCCCTTAACCTTCTAAGCTTCAGTTAATACAAGCCTGGTTCATGTCATCCCTCCTCATAATTTAACCCTTGGAGCACTGGCAGTGTTCTGGTGAATTTGCGCTGCACTCCTTCCAAGGCCAATATCTTCGTTCTGTGGTGCGGTGCCCACAACTGTACCCAGCTCTCCAGGTGTGGGGTAACCAGGGCGCTGTATAGCTGTAGGTAAACCTCCTCCCATTTAAATTTTAGCCCTCTAGATATAAAGGCTAACATTCCATTAGCATTTTTTATTATGTTTATGTAACTGACCACTGCAGTTTATTGATCTGTGTACACGTACCCCTCAATTTCTTTGAGCCTTCAATGTTTCTACCTTTTCACCATTTAGAAATTCACGGCTCTATCTGTTTTTGATCGAGCGTAGTTCTTGGCCTTGATCCTCTGATGCCCAATCAGCGAACAACAGCAATCAGCAAACAAACCGAATGCTCAACTATGTAAGCAAAAGAGTGCAGGGCCAATCAGGGTGTCTGGATTAAACCGAACACAGCTCCATCCAGTCACGCCTTGTGCTGTGTGTATACATCCGGTCACGAGGCACAAGAGCTCAGAGTTAAACTAGACAGTGCTCTGTCCAGGACTCGCCTTGTGCACCGTGTATAGTTCCGGTAACCAGGTACGCAGGGACAATTAAACCCTGGAAGTGGTGTAGAGCCAAAACTGGAGTCAGATCTCTACAAACCGCTGTGCTGAATAATGGGCCTTGTAGCGGGAAGTGATCTGCTGGAGGCAGTAAATGGGGCGAAATGGTGAATCTGAGAAAAGAAAACTTTAATTTGAACATGTCAATACAACAAGGTGTGAAATACTGAAGGGAGAGAAAGACAGACTTAGGACTGGTGTCCGGATATTCTTCTCACAGAGAGCGATGGAGGACTGGTCTGGAATCTGGTGTAGATTGATTGAGGAAAATAGAATCATTGAAAAGGCAGATGCGAAAAGCCGTCTTTAGGGTCATTCTGGGTTAATGCGCTCTACCGGCTCCAACCGTCATCATCAAACGGATGCATCGTGTGTTGTGTAAAGGCAGTGTGTGCCTGGAGGGAGGCGGGGTGGTCGGGAAATTCTCCCCTCGGTGTCCTTCAGTTACAGGGTGAAAGCGAGGGCGCCCTCTGCCGGCCCATCTCGGCCTCTGCTTTCTGAAGGAGAACATGGATGCGGCCCGCAGAGGAGCGAACCCAAAGTGGGTGCAGGGAGGACAGAGATTGCTTGACTTCGATTTACTCTTCTCTCTCTATCGATACTTTGCCGCGTTCTCTCTGCTGATACAGTGCGTGTTTGTAACATCAGAGTGACGGCCACTGGGTAAGGTACCAACAAATAAAGCAATATTATAAAAAGCCAGACAGTCACATTATAACCAATAGCGTTAGAGGAAAAACAGCATCATCGGTATTGGACCAGAATGGAACCAATCTGAGAACCAATAGTGTCAGATCTGTCATTAATCAGATGTGTATTCATTTGTAAATATTTTATGGTGAATATCGTGAGTATTGTGATTATTATGATTATTCAGATCACAGATTTCCTAGACTAGTATCCGGAGACTCCCCATGCTCGGGCAGACTGGAGGTCCAGTACGGTGAAACCTGGGGAACAGTGTGCGACCTTCACTGGGATTTGAATGACGCCAATGTGGCCTGTGCTCAGCTTCAGTGTGGAGCCGCGGTGTCCGTGCCAAGAGGGGCTTATTTTGGAGAGGGCACTGGACTTCTACGGAGTGATGTCTTTGAATGTACAGGCAGCGAGACAAGTCTGGTTGGCTGCCCTCTTTCTCCAGTAAATCACCACCAGTGCACCCACAGGAACGATGCCAGTGTGATCTGCTCCGGTGAGTACAGACTTACTGAACAACAGACAACTTCCTCCTTAATATTGGGAAAACTGAGGAAGGTGACATTCCTGTGTTTCTCTCTAACAATATCATATATAAACTAGTCCTTACAGTTTACTATTATTGTTATAGGTCTGGCCGAACACGTCAAAATATCCGCAATAATTTGTCAATAGAAAGTTTCTAAACTTAAAGGTTTCTTCTGAAGTAAGCAGATTTGTTGCTAGTTTATTTACCGCCTGCACTGAACGTATTTTTCTCTTAGACAGTTGATGTCACAATCGGTGTCTAACAACTCGCTAGTCGCGCACTGTCTCATTAAACTTGTGCACACCTCATAGACCATCACGGTAGGTTCATTAATAGGACACCGCCTCATTCACTACGGGTTATCATCATTAATCACACGCTGACATCATTGACCGAGAACATCGTTCAATGTACTTTGACTCATTAACAAATTACAGACTTTATTAACTACAGGTTAACTTAAGTAACAACTCAGAACCCTTGCTAAAAATAAGCTGACTTGATGAACTGTGCATTGACGTCATTAGTTTGGTTCCTTTTTTGTTAACCATCCCTTGATTCTGACTTGATTTGTCGTGCACTGATGTTATGGGCGGTCGATTGTCCTCGTTGCCCAAACACGGACTTTCTGGTCCCTTCACTGCGCTCCTTACCCATCCGCTGACGTCATTAAACCGGCACTGTCCTAAACCCCGGGCACCATTTCCATTGCTGATGCTCCTGTGTGATGGTGCCTGCACTGCGGTCATTAGCCCGACATTCACTTGATTAACAGCGCAATGATGTCACCAGCCGTGCACCGTCAACTTTACCGGTACACTGACTTAGGAGACCCGCACTGAACTTCTCAGTGGTGCAGTCACTTTAATTAGCATCAATCGTAGTAACAAGACACTGATCACTTATCTCATTAACTGTTCACTGACCTAGATAATTGACCATTGTCCCCAAAAGTCGGACATTGACTTCATAAACGCGCATTGACCTAATTAGATACTTTGATGTGAACACCAGGCCCCATTAATTGTACCACATGGCAATAGCATTTCGACCCACCCTGTCCAGAGTCACACTTACTGAACAGTAGGGTATCAGGGGGCGGCTGTACTCCCGCACTGGTCAGTACAATCAGGCCAGAGGGAGAAGATTGGGCAGTTATATTATGGAATCAATTCTCTTTACTCCCCACAGCTGATATGATGGGAAACAAATCCATATGATCATAAATAGGTGATTCCCTACCTCTAGCCTGTTCGGTCATTCTATTAGATCATGACTGATATGTATCTCAACTCTATTTATCTTCCTTTGAGCCATATTCCTTGCTACCCTTAACAAACAAGAATCTATCACAGTGTTGAACATTTCGATTGAACACAGCATGCAAAGGCTTTCCTTTAGGGAGCAGGTGGAGAAATTCCAGATTTCCACTACTCTTTATGTGAAAAGTTTCTTCCCAATTTCAGTCTTTGTCCCAACTATCGTCAGCTGCTTCATAAGTTGCCTTCCCTCCAACATAACGTCAGAAGTGGTGCTGTTTGCTGATGATTGCAGAGTGTTCAGCTCCATTCGCAATTCCTTAGATAATGAAGCAAGCCATGGCCACTTGCACCAAGACGTGGACATCATCCAGACTTGGGCTGATAGTTCACGAGTAACATTCCTGCCACACAAGGGTCAGGCAATGACCATCTCCAACATGACAAACTCTGACCACCTCCTCTTGATATTAATTGGCTTTACCATCGCCGATCCCCCACCATCAATATCCTCTGTGTGGCCTTTCACTAGAAACCCTACATGATCAGCCACATAAATGCCGTGTCTAATACGGCAGGTCAGATGCTGGGTATTCTGCAGCGAGTGGCCCACCTTCTGACTCCCCAAAGCCTCTCCACCACCGGCAAGGCTCAGGTCAGGAGTTGATAGAATCCTCTCTAGTTGGGTGCAGCTGCAACAATACTCAAGAATTCCGACACTATCCAGATGAAAGCCGTCCACTTGATTGCCTGCCCATCCACCACCTTAAACATCCAGTCCCTCCATCACTTTAAGCACTGTTGTCATTCTGCTGAATCTGCGCTGCAACACCTCCAAGGCCAATATATCTTTTCTGAAATGCGGTGCCCAAAACTGAGAGCAGTGCCCCAGTTTGTGTCTGACCAAGACTCGGTACAACTGAAACATCACTTCCTCACTTTTATATTCCAAGCCCGTTGAGATAACGGCCAACATTCCATTAGTTTTTCAGGAAGAGCTGTCAACTTTGAGTTATCACACAACTTCTTGGGGTCTTGCAGTAACTTTGATTGCGACAAAGAAATAACTATTTGATAAATTACGGAAGTGCGATAGTGGTGGATAAGCTTCCCCCATTTTCTATTTTGCCCCTTATATATACTAAAGGTGATTTACATTCTATTTGAATCTGTATTTGTTTCCAAAACAGGGAACCATGGACCACGATTGGTCGGTGGGGAGAACAGGTGCTCCGGCCGGGTGGAAGTGCTACACGGAGACCAGTGGGGGACTCTGTGTGATGTTTATTTCGGTTTCGAAGATGCCAGCGTGGTCTGTGAGCACCTTCAGTGCGGGGCAGTCACCGCAACCCCGGGAGCAGCTCAATTTGGGGAGGGAACCGGCCCAGTGTGGAAGGAGAACTACAGGTGCCGGGGGAACGAGTCCCGATTGTGGGATTGTCCGGTTTCATCCTGGGATCAGTTTAGCTGCTCACATGGAAATGACACCAGTGTCATCTGCTCGGGTGAGTCCACTCAGTGTATTGAACTGAAATACACTAACTGTTCTCCTGTCGAGCAGAGTCTCACACCAGTGGCACTATTTCTGTAAGTCACTGATTCACTCGTTTTACTGATCAAGATCACCTTCTTCCTCTGACACTAAGCGAGTCTGAGGTGTGTGTGTCGGTCGATTGGACTGAAGTATATTAGCAATGAATCGAAGGCTTTCAATCCAGTGCACGTTTAATAAATACATATCTCGTGTTACGGTGTAAATCTTTGTAAATACAGAGCAACACCCAGCGTTCGCCACCAACAGCTGTTGAAACGGCAAAAAGCCCCCGGGACCACTGCTATAGCACGGAAACACTGCAGCAGTGTTGGGACCGTTATCAATGTTAGCGGTTCAAATATGAATCAACATAGAATTCTCCGCATAGATCAGCTGCATTTTCACAGAACATTCTGTTAATTTCTTGCCAGATAAATAGTGCGAGATGAGTTTTAATATCCATAAACTGCTCTGTCTCTCTGATTATTCACGAACTTTACGCACATCACAGTTATCCCGGTGTCCTGGAACACATTTATCCATCAACCAGCCCCACCTTATAACAGATTATCTGGTTCGTTATCTCATTGCTGTTTGTGGGGACTGACTGAGCGCAAATCAGCTCTCGCGTTTCACACTTAAAACATCGCAACATGTGGACAGGAGGAGGCCCTTCAGCCCCTCCGGCCTGTCCCGCCGCTGTCGCAGTGACAACAAATCAGAAGTACTTCAGTGGCTGTGAAGAGCTTTGGGCCGTCCTGGGAAGCGCTCTATCAATTACACTTCTGTTTGTTTCTCTCCACATTAGCTGAACTGTGAGCAGCCAGAAGCTATTTTGTGCCCGTGCTCCTGCCTTTGATCACAGCTCGTATCAATAGCCGGCCTGGGCCGCCCGCCCCCAGTTAGTTTTTAGCCCCTTTCCCCAGATTAGCCTCCGGAAGCTGCTCGGCATCTCTCTAAAATCAATTCACTGAGAAAAGGAATTGGCGGAGAGGATCTGCCTACAAACCTTGTGGGTAATTATTACAGAAATATAATCATTAAAATTAACAATAACTGTCCGGGTGAGAGTTAGTAAATTATGGAATATTTTGGCTCAGTTTAACCGTTGCTCGCAATGTGTTTCTGTTTGTAGATGAAGGTTGGCCGCCGAGACTGACTAATGGGGGAAGCCGCTGTGACGGCCGAGTGGAGATTTACTACAACGGCAGCTGGGGGAGAGTGCGGGACAACCTCTGGGACCTAAATGATGCCAACGTGGTCTGCAGACAGCTGGGCTGCGGCTCTGCGATAGCCGCTTATAACTCTTCAAAGTACGGAGAGAGTGAAGGGCCCGTGTGGGTGAATGATGTCCAGTGTGAAGGAAACGAGCCTCAGCTCCGGAACTGCAGCTCATTCACATTGAATCCATCTCTCAATGACAGCATCGGCGTAGGGGTCCTGTGTTCAGGTGAACAAATGGTTCAATTTTACAGAACCATCAAAGGGAATAGCTAATCTGCTGAGAAAAGTGGTAAATTGGTCACTTGTTCCTCGATGTCTCTACACCAGTTATTTAACTCAGGGGATGAGCGAAAAGCGAGAGGACACGGGCAGAACTGGAAAAAAACGAGAACTTGCATTTATATAGCGCCTTAAACGAAAGACAACCGTCGTAAGGTGCTTCACAGGAAGAGAGATGAAGGTATTAGAACAGGCGACTAAAAGCCTGGCCATTTGGGTAAGATCAAGAGCTGGTCTTAAACCAGGAGAGGCGGAAGGTTTAGGGAGGGAATTCCTGATCTTGGGACCAAGACGGAGAAATTCACGGCCGCCAATTGTGGAGGGAGGAAGTGAATGATGCACAAGAGGCCACATTTGCAGAAAAGTAGAGTTCCCGAAATGATTAGGGCTGGAGGCGGTTATAGTGATATTTGAACCTGAGGATGGTAATTTAAAACTGGAGTCTTTGCCGGACAGGAAGCCAATGCAGAGCAGTGAGCACAGGGATGATGGTGAGTGTGACTTGGTGCGGGTCAGGATATCAGAAGTTTTCGGGTGAGCTGAAGGTTATGGAGGGTGCAGGATGGGAGGACGGCGTTTCAGCAGCAGATGGGCCGAGGCAGGGACGGAGGTGAGTGATGATACAGAGGTGGAAGTCGGCGGTCTTTGTGACGGAGAGCACGTGGGATTGGAAGCTCAGCTCGGCGGTCAAATGCGGCCGAGTTTGCAAATCAGTTCCATTGTGCAGCATAAAAGTGCAGACAGATGTGCTGGAGATTCACTGGTCTAAGTTCCATTATGTTGTGTATAAGTATGGAAGGATGTTTTGGCATGGACTGGTCTTAGTGTTATTACACAGCATGTGAATGTAGACAGACATTCTGGGCCTGAAATGGTGTAAGTTCCATTATGCTGTACGTACGTTGCATTCTGCAGTATGCAGTGTGCAGCGGAAGTGATAAATAAAGCTGTGGATAAGTCTATAAGCTAGTATTACGGGGGGAGGAATCTGGTGAAATTAACATAAGCCTGAAGATAAAAGAAAGAGGAGGTGTGAGTGAATGTCAGACCAAGGTAACCAATACGGGTAAGATTAACGGTTAGGGAACAGATACACTTATAGAACAGAATTATAAATTGATTGTTAAAAATAAAGTGAGTAGCACAATTAATAAAAACAAATTATATTGGCTGTACATCTATGTGCACAGCATTCCAAACCAAACGGGAGAACTGGAGGCAATAAATCGAACGATGGAGAAATGAATAGAATGTTATCCTGAAAGGATTAGGGGAAGTGGGGTGGGAGGAGGTTAGTGTGGAGCATGAATACCGGGTTGGACCCTTTGGGCCGAATGGCCTGACTCTGTGCTGTACATTCTGTATAATTCTATGTAATATGTAAGTGCAGACAGATGTTGCGGGATATAATATCATGTACCTGTCACAGACACATATAAAGCACCATTTTTTTAGCTGGAGGAGCAGCAATGTTTGGATTGAGTGATGAGATAAATGTATATTTGAAGTATAATCCTCCTGTATTGTTCTCTAACAGAACACGTGCAGTTAAGGCTGTCCGGCGGTGCAAGCCCATGTGCTGGGCGAGTGGAGGTTTATTACAATGGGACCTGGGGCTCAGTTTGTGATGATTCCTGGGACCTGGCCGACGCTAACGTGGTTTGCAAACAGCTGGGTTGCGGAAATGCGGTGGATGTGGAACTTCCTGCTGCTTGTGGGCAAAGTTCAGGCCCAGTTTGGTTGGATGAACTGCACTGTTCGGGAAACGAATCGTTTCTGTGGGAATGTCCCTCAGCGCCGTGGGGTAAACACGACTGGAGTCATAAAGAAGAGGGGGTAGGGAAAAAGCAGGTAATTACAGACCTGTAAGCCTTACATCAGTTGTGGGCAAAATGCTGGAGTCCATCATTAAGGATGAAATAGCGGAGCACTTAGCAAATGGGGACAGGATAGGACAGAGTCAACATGGATTTACAAAGGGTAAATCGTGCTTGACTAATCTATTGGAATTTTTTGAGGGAGTAACTGGTAGAATAGATGGGGGAGAGCCAGTAGATGTGGTGTACCTGGACTTCCAAAAGGCCTTCGATAAGGTCCCACATAAAAGATTAGCATGGAAAATTGAGGCTCATGGGATAAAGGGGAAAGTTTTGGCGTGGATAGGGAACTGGCTGTCAGATAGAAAACAGAGAGTTGGAATAAACGGCTCATTTTCTGAATGGCAGGCAGTAACAAGTGGGGTACCACAGGGATCTGTCCTGGGCCCCCAGCTGTTCACAATTTACATTAATGACCTGGATCAGGGAGTCGGATGCAGCATTTCCAAATTTGCAGACGACACTAAACTAGGAGGGGGGGTGGGCTCAGAGGAAGAGACCAGGAAGCTCCAGAGCGATTTGGACAGACTGGGCGATTGGGCGGATAAATGGCAGATGCACTATAATGTGGACAAGTGCGAAGTTATCCACCTTGGGTGCAGGAACGGGAGGGCAAATTATTATTTAAATGGCAATAGATTGGGAGAGGGGGAAGTACAGAGAGACCTGGGTGTTCTTGTACACCAGTCACTGAAGGCGAGCATGCAGGTGCAACAGGCGGTCAAGAAGGCAAACGGTATGCTGGCCTTCATAGCAAAAGGGTTAGAATACAGGAACAGGGATACCTTGCTGCAGCTGTACAGGGCACTGGTGAGACCACACCTCGAGTACTGTGTACAGTTTTGGTCGCCTCATCTGAGGAAGGATGTTCTTGCCATGGAGGGGGTGCAGCGGCGATTCACCAGGCTGATACCAGGAATGGCGGGAATGACCTATGAGGAGAGACTATGTAGTTTAGGGATGTACACACTGGAGTTTAGAAGATTGAGAGGGGACCTCATAGAAGTGTATAAAATTCTGACAGGTCTAGACAGACTGGATGCAGAAGGAATGTTTCCCTTGGCGGGTGAGAACAGAACTAGAGGACATAATTTAAGGATAAGGGCTAAACCATTTAGGACAGAGATGAGGGGGAATTTCTTCACTCAGAGAGTGGTGAACCTGTGGAACTCATTGCCACAGAGGGCAGTGTACGCCAGCTCATTAAATATATTTAAGAGGGAATTAGATATATTTCTACGGGCAAAAGGGGTTAAGGGTTACGGAGAGAAGGCGGGGACGGGATACTGAATTAAAGGATCAGCCATGATCTCATCGAATGGCGGAGCAGGCACGAAGGGCCGAATGGCCTACTCCTGCTCCTATCTTCTATGTATCTATGTAAAATGTGAGGGTGGTGTGTTCAGGTAAGGGAGCTTTCTATCTGCTCATTTCTGCAGGGTTATATGCGAGGCTTTACTCGGGAGGTTTTACACAGAATCTACAGCACAGAAACCGGCCATTTGACCCAAATGGTCTGTGCGATATCTTTGCTCCGCACGTGCCTCCTCACTCCGTACTTCATCTAACTCTATCTCCATATCCTTTTGTTCATTCTCCCTCATGTACATATCTAGCTTCAACTAAAAGCATCTACGCTATTCGCCTCAACTACTCTATGTGGTAGCAAGTTCCACATTCTAACCACTCTCTGGGTAAAGAGGTTTCTCCTGAATTCCCTGTTGGACAAGCGGCTATTTTATATACAGGTAACCTTGTTCTGGACTCCCCACAATTGGAAACATCTTCTCTATGTCCACCTACCTATTCCCTTCATAATTTTAAAGACCTCTTTGAGGACACCCTTCAGCCTTCTCTTTTCTAGAGAAAAGAGCCGCAGCCTATTCAGTCTTATTTGATAGTTCTAAACTTTGTGTTCTGGTATCATTTTTGGAACTCGTTTTTTGCTCTTTCTGCAGTGCTTGTGTATCCTTTTTTAGACCAGTATACTATACATTACTCTAAGTGGGTTCTAAACCAAGTTTCCATACAAGTTTTAAAGTAATTTCAAAAATAACAACAGAAAATGCTGGAAAAACTCAGCAGGCCAGGCAACATCCATGGAGAGAGAAATAGAGTCAACGTGTCAGGCCGAAACCCTTTGTCAAGACTGAAAAAGCCCAGGAAATGAAACACATTAAAAGGCCAGGCTGGGAGAGAGCAAAAGAGAAGTGAAGAGACATTAAGAGGTATTGAAAACGAGACGAGATGGTGATAGGACTACTGGAGACAAAAGACGGCTCTAGATTAGGTGTGAAATGCGCTGGCAGAATGGGAGGCAGCTGCCATGTGGGAGAGAGAAAAAGGGGGGAGGGCCAAAACAAAGATGTGGATAAAATATAAGTTAAAATGTAATGGGAGCCGAGGTTATGATCTGAAATTGTTGAACTCGATATTGAGTCTGGAAGGCTGTAAAGTGCCTAATCAGAAGATGAGGTGCTGTTCCTCGAGCTTATGCTGAGCTTCCGTGGAACAATACAAGTGCCCGAGTACAGTGAGGTCTGAGTGGGAATGGAGCGGTGAATTAAAATGACAGGCGACAGGAAGCTCGGGGTCACCTTTATGGACAGAACGGAGGTGTTCCACAAAGCGGTCACTGAATGTGCGTTTGGTCTCCCCAATGTAGAAGAGACCACATCGTGAGCAGCAAATACAGTATACTAGATTGCAAGAAGTACAAGTAAATCATTGTTTCAGCTGGAAGGGCTGTTTGGGGCCCTGGACAGTGGGAAGGGGGGAGCTATAAGGGCAGGTGTTGCATCTCCTGCGCATGCACAGGATGGTGTCGAGCGAAGGGGAATGGGTGCGGGCGGTTATAGAGGAGTGGACTAGAGTGTCTCGGAGGGAGCTGTCCCTATGGAATGCTGAAAGGGGAGGGGAGGGGAAGATGCATTTGGTGGTGGGATCACGTTGGAGGTGGCAGAAATGGCGGAGGTTGATTCATTGAATGTGGAGGCTGGTGGGGTAAAAGGAGAGGACAAGGGAAGCCTATCGTGGTTCCGGGAGGGAGGGGCAGGGGTGAGGGCAGAAGTGCGGGAGATAGAATGGACACGGTCGAGGGCCATGTCAACCATGGTAGAGGGGAATCCTCGGTTGAGGAAAAAGGTTCTGCTGCCATGACATTGGCTGTCTCCATTTCACTGCTCCCCTCACTAACTCCAACCTACATCCCACTGAAATTGCAGCACTCCATTCTCTAAACCAACTCTGACATGCCATTAAACCTACTGACAAGGGTGGTGCTGTTGTTGTTTGGCCAACTGACCTCTACCTAGCGGAAGCTGAATGCCAACTATCCGACACCTCATCCCACCTCCACCTGAACCATGACCCCACTACCGAACACAAATCCATCTTTTCCAAGACCGTCACTGACCTCATCTACTCTCGAGATCTTCCCCCAGCGGCCACCAACCTCATAGTTCCCCATCCCTGCACAGCCCGCTTCTACCTCCTTCCCAAGATCCACAAACAGGACTGCCCTGCTAGACCCATTGTTTCAGCCTGTTCTTGCCCCACGGAACTTATCTCTTCCTATCTCGACTCTATCTTTTCTCCACTTGTCCAGTCTCTTCCCACCTACATCCGCGACACTTCTGATGCTCTCCGCCACTTTAACATTTTGCAGTTTCCTGGCCCCAACCACCTCCTTTTCACCATGGACGTACAATCCCTCTACATTTCCATCCCCCACCAAGATGGCCTGATGGCATTCCGCTTCTTCCTTGAACAGAGTCCCGACCATTCCCCATCCACCACCACCCTACTCTGACAGGCTGAACTTGTTCTCACATTGAACAACTTCTCTTTTGACTCCACTCATTTCCTCCAAATCAAAGGTGTTGCTATGGGTACCCTCATGGGTCCTAGCTATGCCTGCATTTTTGTGGGATATGTGGAACACGCTTTGTTCCAGTCCCACTCGGGTTCCCTTCCTCACCTCTTTTTCCGGTACATTGATGAATGTATCGGTGCCGTTTCCTGCTCTCGCCCTGAGCTACACAATTCCATTCACTTTGCCTCCAATTTCCACGCTTCTCTCACCTTCACATGGTCCATCTCTGACTCTTCCCTTCCCATTTTGGAAGGGGAAGGTGAACAGCCAGTTGTAATGGTGCATATAGGTACCAACGATATAGCTAAAAAACGGGATGAGGTCCTAAAAGCTGAATATAGGGAGTTAGGAGGTAAATTTCAAAAATAGGGCCTCAAAGGTAGTAATCTCAGGATTGCTACCGGTGCCACGTGCTAGTCAGTGTAGAAATAGATTAATACATGGCTAGAGGAATGGCGCAAGGGGGAGGGATTCAAATTCCTGGGACATTGCAACCGGCTCTGGGGGAGGTGGGACTAGTACAAACTGGATGGTTTGCACCTGGGCAGGACCGGGACTGATGTCCTAGGGGGATTGTTTGCTAGTGCTCTAGGGGAAGGTTTAAACTAAAATGGCAGGGGGTTGGGAACGTGAGCAGGGAGGCAGATGAAAGGGGAACAATGATAGAAGCAAAAGACAGGAAGGAGACAAGCAAAGGTGGCAGTCAGAGAAATCAAGGGTTTAAACCAAACATGGCCACAGTAAATAATAATTCTAAAAGGTCTAAGAGTGTTTAAAAAACAAGCCTGAAGGCTTTGTCTCTTAATGCGAGGAGCATTCGTAATAATGTGGATGAATTAGCTGCGCAAATAGAGGTAAATGGATATGATATGATAGGGATTACGAAAACATGGCTCCAGGGTGTCCAAGACAGGGAATGCAACATCCAGGCATATTCAATATTCAGGAAAGACAGGCAAAAATGAAAAGGAGGTGGGGTAGCATTGCTGGTAAGAGGGCATTAACACAATTGTAAGGAAGGATATTAGCTCTGATGATGTGGAATCTGTATGGGTAGAACTGAGAAATACCAAGGAGCAGAAAACGTTAGTGGGAGTGGTAGACAGTCCCCCAAACAGTAATGCAAACGTTGGGGATGGCATTAAATGGGAAATTAGAGAAGCGTGCAATAAGGGCACAGCAGTTATCATGGGAGACTTTAATCTACATATAGATTGGGCTAACGAAATAAGTAACAATACTGTGGAGGAGAAATTCCTGGAGCGTATACGGGATGCTTTCCTGGACCAATATGCCGAGGAACCAACTAGAGACAAGGGCATCTTAGACTGCGTACTATGTCATGAGAAAGGATTAATTAGCAATCTTGTTGCGCTAGGCCCCTTGGGGAGGAGCGATCAAAATGTGATAGAATTCTTCATTAAGATGGAGAGTGAAGTAGTTGACTCAGAGACTAGTGTCCTGAATTTAAATAAATGAAACTACAATGATATGAGTTGCGAGCTGGGTAGGATTGATTGGGTGGATAGGCAATGGCAAACATTCAAAGATCGCACGGATGAACTACAGAATTTGTTCATCCCTGTTTGGCATAACAATAAAACAAAAAAGGTGACTCAACAGTGGGTAACAAGGGAAATTAGGGATAGCATAAGATCCAAGGAGAGGACATACAAATTGGCCAGAAAAAGCAGTAAACCTGAGGATTGGGAGCAGTTTAGGGTTCAGCAAAGGAGGAAAAAGGGATTAATCAAGAGGGGGAAATAGAGTATGAGAGTAAGCTTCAGTGAACATAAAAACTGACTGTAAAAGCTTTTATAGATATGTGAAGAGAAAAAGATTGGTGAAGTCAAACATAGGTCCCTTGCCATCAGAATCAGGGGATTTTTTAATGGGGAACACAGAAATGGCAGATCAATTAAATACATACATTGGTTCTGTTTTCAGAAAGGAGGACAAAAATAACCTCCAAGAGATGTCGGCGAACATAGGTTCTAATGAGAAGGAGGAACTGAATGAAATCGGTATTTGTAGGGAAATGGTGTTAGGGAAATTGATGCGATTGAAGGCCAATAAATGCCCAGGGCCTGATCATCTACATCCTAGGGTACTTAAGGAAGTGGCCCTAGAAATAGTAGATACAATGCTGGTCATCATCCAAAATTCTATAGACTCTGGAACAGTTCCCATGGATTGGAGGGTAGCTAATGTTCCCCCACTGTTCAAAAAAGGTGGTAGAGAGAAAACGGGGAATTATAGACCGGTAAGCCTGACATCAGTAGTAGGGAAAATGCTAGAGTCCATTATAAAAAATGTAATAGTAGAGCACTTGGAAAACAGTGACAAGATCGGGCAAAGTCAACATGGATTTACAAAAGGTAAATCGTGCCTGACGAATCTACTGGAATTTTATGAGGATGTAACTGGTAGAATAGATAAGGGAGAACCAGTGGATGTGGTGTATTTGGACTTTCAGAAGGCTTTTGATAAGGCCCCGCATAAGAGATTAGCATATAATGTTAAGGCACATGGGATTGGGGGCAAGGTACTGACGTGGATAGATGACTGGTTGGCAGACAGGAAGCAAAGAGTTGGATAAACGGTTTTTTTTCTGAGTGGCAGGTTGTGACAACTGGGGTACTGCAGGGATCGGTCCTAGGACCCCAGCCATTCACAATATATATTAATGATCTAGACGAGGAAACTAGATGTAATATCTCCAAGTTTGCAGACGACACAAAGCTGGGTGGGTGTGTGTGCTGTGAGGAGGGTGCCGAGAAACTCCAGCATGTTTTGGTCAGATTTGGTGATTGGGCAGATGCATGGCAGATGCAGTATAATGTGGATAAATGCGAGGTTATCCACTTCGGTGGCAAAAACAGCAAGGCAGATTAATGTCTGAACGGCAATAGTTTGGGAGAAGTGGAAGTGCAACGAGAGCTGGGCGTCCTTGTGCACCAGTCGCTGAAGGTAAGCATGCAGGTGCAGGAGGTGGTTGAGAAGTCAAATGGTATGTTGGCCTTCGTAGCGAGAGGGTTTGAGTACAGGAACAAGGATGTATTGCTGCAGTTGTACAGGGCATTGGTGAGTCCACACCTTGACTATTGTGTGCAGTTTTGGTCGCCTTATCTGAGGAAGGATGTTCTTGCCATGGAGGGAGTGCAGCGAAGAATGACAGTGGATCTCATTGAAACTTATAAAATTCTAACAGGACTAGACAGACTAGATGCAGGAAGGATGTTCCCGATGGCGGGGGAATGCAGAACCAATTGTCACAGTCTAAGGATAAGGGGGAAGCCATTTAGGACAGAGCTGAGGAGGAATTTCTTCACCCACAGAGTGGTGAACCTGTGGAATTCACTACCACAGAAGGCAGTAGAGGCCAATTCATTAAATATATTGAAGAAGGTGTTAGATATATTTCTTAAGGCTAAAGGGATCAAGGGATATTGGGAGAAGGCAGGGACAGGGTACTGAGTTTGGATGATCAGCCATGATCTCATTGAATGGCGGAGCAGGCTCGAGGGGCCGAATGGCCTACTTCTGCTCCTATCTTCTATGTTTCTATGTTTCTTCCTCGACTTCTCCGTTTCCATCTCTGGGGATAGGTTATTGACCAACATTCACTACAAGCCCACTGACTCCCACAGCTACGTGGACTACACTTCCTCTCACTCCGACTCCTGTCAGGACTCTATACATTCTCCCAGTTTCTCCATCTCCCCTGCATCTGCTTCGTCGATGCCACCTTCCACACCAGTGATTCCGACATGCCTTCCTATTTCCTCAACCGAGGATTCCCCTCTACCATGGTTGACACAGCCCTCGATCATGTCCATTCTATCACCGCACATCTGCCCTCATCCCTGCCCCTCCCTCCCGGACCCACGATAGGTTTCCCCTTGTCCTCACCTTTCACCCCACCAGCCTCCACATTCAATGGATCATCTTCCGCCACCTCCAACATGATCCCACCACCAAATGCATCTTCCCCTCCCCTCCCCTTTCAGCATTGAGTAGTGACCACTCCCTCCAAGACACCCTAGTCCACTCCTCTATCACCCCCAGCACCCCTTCCCCTTTGCCCGGAACCTACCCGTGCAAGCACAGGAGATGCAACACCTGCCCTTATACCTCCCCCCTTCCCACTGGCCAGGGCCCCAAACACCCCTTCCAGGTGAAACAGCGATTTATTTGTACTTCTTGCAAACTAGTATAATGTATTCGCTGCTCACGATGTGGTCTCCTCTACATTGGGGAGACCAAACGCGGATTGGGTGACCGCTTTGCAGAATACCTCCATTCAGTCCATAAGGATGACCCCGAGCTTCCGGTCGCCTGTCCTTTTAATTCACCGCCCCATTCCCACTCAGACCTCGGCCCCCATTACATTTTTACTTATATTTTTTATCCATATCTTTGTTTTGGCCCTCCCCCTTTTTTTCTCTCCCACATGGCAGCTGTCTCCCATTCTGCCAGCACATTTCACACCTAATCTAGAGCTGTTTATTTTCTCCACTATTCCTATCACCATCTCGTCTCCTTTTGAATACTGCTTAATGTTTCATCACTTCTCTTTTGTTCTCTCCCAGCCTGGCCTTTTAATGTGTTTCATTCCCTGTGTTTTTTCAGACTTGACAAAGGGTTTTGACCTGAAACGTTGACTCTATTTCTCTCTCCATGGATGTTGCCTGGCCTGCTGAGTTTTTCCAGCATTTTCTGTTGTTATTTCGGATTTCCAGCATCTATAGTATTTTGCTATCGTTTAAAGTAATGTCCTTGCTTTTCAATTAAATTCCACTTGAATTGAACCTCCTTGCTTTGTTTGCGTTCTTATGCCCTTGTTAACTTCCATTGCTAGTTTTAATTATTAGTTTAAGTGTATCTTTTGTTCCTCTATCCCAATTAAGCGTTTATTTTCCAAAGATTTTGTGGCCTCCTTATGCTGCTTATGCAAATGCACCACCTAACACTTACTGATATAAAAATTAATTTACCATTTACACGCCCATTCTGCAAGTTTATTAATATCTTCTAATATTTTGTTGCAATCTTCCTCGGTATTAACTATAGCCCCCAGATTGATGTACTCCATTTATTTAAAATTGTACTTCCAAATCCCAAGTCCAAATCGTTTATGTAAATGATGAACAGTAGCAGTCCCTGCACCGATCCTTGGGGAACACCAGTTCTGAGCTTCCACCAGTCTGATAAATACCTTTAACCCCAACTATCTGTTTTCTGTTTTGTAGCCAGGTAGCTATCTATTCTGCTACTTGTCCTCTGACTCCACATCGCCTGACCTCAGTCCTGTTTCTATGACGCGCTAACGTATCGAAGACCTTTTTCAAATCCACGTATATTGCACCCACCACATTACCCTTGTCTATATTTTCTGTAACTTCTTCATTAATTCAATAACGTTGGTAAAGCATGACTTTCTCTTTGAAATCCATGTTGGTTATTCTTTATTACATATAAAAGCAAAACACTGTAGTTGCTGGATATCTGAAATAAAAACAGAAAATGCTGGAAATATTATGCAGGTCAGGCAGCATCTTTGGTGACACTGACAGAGTTAACGTTTGAGATCGATGGTTTTTCATCAGAACTGGAAAAATATGTAACAGGTTTTTAAGCAAGTACAGTAGTGGGAAAGCTGGGAGTGGAGCAAAGAACATACGCAAAGTCAGGGGAGAATAAATGACAAAACTGGTGATGGTGCCAAGCAAAAGCAGATGGTAATGGGACAAGTAAAGAAACTAAAGTTGGGTCTAGTGGAGGTGTAAATGGGAACCGCAGAATCATCAGCAATGGCTGCCATCTGAAAAAATTACAGCAAAGTTATGTTCTGAAATTGTTTAACTCAATTTTGAATCTGGAAGGCTGTAATGTGTCTAATCAATTGATGAGGAGCTGTTCCTTGAGCTGACATCGAACTTTCAATTTCAGCCCTTGCTGTGTTTTCACTATCCGGTCTGACCCCATATGATCAGCATCCCATATGCCCCTAACTCAGTGAATTTCGAGATCGGCACAATGCTGCACTAATCTTCCATCACCATCACCTCCGTGCCCACTTATCTGGCCAGAATCTGCCCCCGCACAGTGGATGCTTCCTACCATCTTCAGAATTCTCGTTCCCCCTATACCCGTTGCTCTGGCCTCCTACCGTCTCTAGTTCCTTTCATTGGGAACTGCCAACGTGACATCGGCTGTCTCAGTTTCTCTGCTCCACTCACTCACTCTAATCTACCTCCCTCTGACATTGCAGCGATCCATTCTCTTGTATCTAATCCTAATATTGTCATTAAACCAGCTGGCAAGGGTGGCGCTGCTGTTGATTGGCGAACCGACCTCTAACTTGCAGAGTCTGAACGCCCAGTCTCTGAAGCCACCTCGTACCTCCCCGTGGACCAAGACCCCACCACCGAACATCAAGCCATTGTTTGAAAGACGGTCGCCGACCGCATCTTCCCTCAATGGCCTCCAACTTCATAGACCCCCAACCCCACACAGCCCGATTCTACCTCCACCCCAAGATCTACAAACAGGACTGCCCTGGTAGACCCAATGTTTCAGCCTGTTCTCGCCCCATGGAAATGATTCCTTCCTATCTCGACTTTTTTTCTCAACTTATCCAGCCTCTTCACACATGCATCCACGAATCTTCTGACACCTTCCACTACTTGAACAGCTTCCAGTTTCCTGGCACTACCGATCTGCTTTTCACCATGGACTCTACACATCCATCCCCCACCAGGACGGCCTGAATATTCTCAGCTTCTTCATTGAATGGTGGGTCAACCAGTCACCATCCACCACCATTCTCCCCTGCCTGGCTGAAAATGCTCTCACATTGAACAACGTCTCATTTGACTCCACTCACTTCTTCCAAATAAATGGCGTTGCTATGGGAAGCCGTATGTATCCTAGCTGTGCTTGTCTTTTCGTGGGATATGTGGAACATTCTTTGTTCCATTCTTACTCAGGCCCCATCCCTCACATCTGATTCTGGAACGTTGATGACTGTATCGATGCCATTTCCTCCTTTTGTGCCGAACTGGCAAATGTCATCAACTTTGTGAGCAATTTCCAGCGCTACCTGGCCTTCACATGGTCAATCTGAGACTCTTCCCTTCCTCGACATCTCTCTCTCCATTTCTGGGGATAGGCTAACAACCAATATCTGCTATAAGCCTACTGACTCCCACAGCTAACTTAACTACATTTCCTCCCAGGCTGCTTCCTGGAAGGATTCTATTCCATTCTCCCAGTTTCTCCATCTCCATCGCATCTGTTCTGATGATGCCACCTTCCATCCTAGTGTTTCCGATATGTCTTCCTTTTTCCTCAACCGAGGAGTCCCCTCCACCATGGTTGAAAGTGCACTCGAACTGTCCTTTCCATTGCCCGTACCTCTGCTCTCACCCCATTCCTCCCTCGCAGAACCACGATATGGTTCCCCTTGTCTTTACCTTCGACCCCACCAGCCTTCGCATTCAACAGATCAACCTCCAACATTTCTGCCACTTCCAGCATGTTCCCACCACCAAACACATGTCCCCTCCCCTTTCAGCATTCTGAATGGACCGTTGCGTCTGCGACACCCTGGTCCACTCCTCAATCACCCCCAACACCCCATCGCCTTCCCACAGCACCTTCCCATGCAAGCGCAGGAGAATCAATAGCTGCCATTTTACCACTTCCCTTCCCACCATCCAGGGCTCCAAACACTCCTTCCAGGTGGAACAGCGATTTACTTGTACTTCTTTAAATTTAGTATTGAGCATTCGCTGCTCACGATGCGGTCCCCTCTACATTGGGGAGGCCAAACGCAGATTGGTGTTCGCTTTGTGGAACACCTCCATTCAGTCTGCAAGCTGACACCAAGCTTCCAGTGACCTGTCATTTTTATTCTTTGCCCCCCTCCCACTCTGACCTCGCTGTCTTCAAACTCCTACACCAGTCCATGAAGCTCAATGTAAACTCGAAGAAGAAGCACTTCATCTTTCGGTAAGGAAATTTACAGAGTTCAGGACTCAACATTAAGTTCAGCAATATCAGATCATAACCTCTGCCCAAATGTTTTCGTGCAGTAGCGATTGCTGATGATTCTGTTATTCCTATTAATACCTCCTCTGGACACATCTTTTGTTTCTTTTGCCCCATTACCATCTCCTTTTGCCTTGCACCATCATCCCTTTTGGCTCTCAAACTCTCCTGCCTTCCACTCTATCACAGACCTTCCCTTTTGTTCTTTCTCTCCTCCCCAATTTCCCGCTCCTGTACTTGCTTAAAAACCTGTTCCAACTCCAGCATTTTCCAGATCTGACGAAAGGGTCATCGTCCTGAAACATTAACTCTGTTTCTCTCTCCACAGATGCTGCCTGACCTGCTGAGTATTTCCAGCACTTTTTGTTTTTATTTCAGATTTTCAGCATCCACAGTGTTTTGCGTTTGCATTTTGTTTCTGTCCTTGTCCCATTATCATCTCCTTTTGCCTCGCACCATCGTCCCTTTTGTCTCTCAATCTCTCCTGCCTTCCACCCTATCACTGACTTTCCCTTTTGTTCCTTCCTCCCCTCCCCAATTTCCCGCTCCTGTACTTGCTTAAAACCTGTTACATCTCTAACTTTATTCAAGTTCTGACGAATGGTCATCGTCCTGGAAATCGAATTCGGTTTCTCTCTCCGCAGATGCTGCCTGACCTGCTGAGTATTTCCAGAATGCTCTGTTTTTATTGTTTGTTTTATTTTCGATTTCTAGCTGTATTTCTATTAAATTTCTGAAATAATTATCGACACCAGTGACCACAGCCGGTACAACATGTGTTGTGCAGTATGAACACAGAGAGTGATCAATCGAAACACCTGGATATTTCTTGTTTCATTGACAGAGCACAAAGAGATACGACTGGTGAATGGAAAGCATCGCTGTGAGGGAAGAGTGGAAGTGTTCTACAATGGGACCTGGGGAACAGTGTGCTCAGATAAACTGGATCGGCATGATGCAGAAGTGATCTGTAAACAGTTACAGTGCGGCCCCCTCACATCTATTGATTATGATACTCGGATATTCGGAGCGGGATCTGGACCCATTTGGCTCGATGCGATGGAGTGTGATTCGGACGAATCCTTCCTTTGGCAGTGTCAGACAGACCCGTGGGGGGAACACAACTGTGATCACAGGGAGGATGCAGGTGTTGCTTGTTCAGGTAACACAAGGAACCTCTCAATGTGCGGGTGTCATTTCAAACATTGCTGTCCAATACAGTCAGCATATTTCTCTTCTCAACAGAAGTCAAACTGCCGAAGAGATCCCACAGTTCAAGGGTCTGCATTCGAGAATCTGGTTCTAAACATAAACATTCATCAGGTGCTTCCTCTCCTTCATTATACCAACTATCTGACTTGTATTCCAGGCTTGTACTAAATAAATAACAATCAATGATTCTCTTTGATAGACTCGGGACAACCGTTGCGCCTGGTTGGAGGCAACACCAATTGCTCCGGCAGAGTGGAGATATTGTCCAATAACAGCTGGGGCACGGTGTGTGATGACTCCTGGGATATGGCCGATGCCAATGTTGTCTGCAGACAGCTGGGTTGCGGCTCCGCTCTATTGGCCGCAGGAGGGGCCGCCATGGCCCAGGGTGCTGGTCTTATCTGGCTGGATGAGGTGAAGTGCACCGGAAGTGAATCCTTTCTGTCCGACTGTCGTTCCTCACCGCCAGGTCAGCATGACTGTGATCCCAAGGAACATGCCAGTGTGATTTGTTCCGGTAAGGGTCGCAGGGGTTTCCTCGTTCTGTGATCATTACTCATGGATTTCGCAAATTAATAACAACGTTTATATTTTTAATATAAAATCCTAATGTTTGAAGTTCATGAAATGTTTGTACAATATATTCCACAGAACTCGATTTGCCTCCTGCTGCTTCTCCTTCCACACCTGCAGCTACTTATCATTATTAGTACTATTATTAGTATTGATGTTAGCGATCGTATTAGTGGTATTGGTGTTATTGAGATTTTCTTGATTTTGTTAATTTCTGAAGATCACGTGATCGGTTCCAAATTGACTGGAACATTTTTAAAATACAAGGCGGACTGTGTCTGTGTTTTAATCTTTCTGTAATCTTGTGATTAAGGAAAGGGAGGAAAAACCACCTCCTTCCTTGTTGCCATCTGCATAACGCTCGGAGTCCTTCTAATCTGTGAGCTGATCGCACTGGCGGTAATACAGAGAAAGGCAACAAGAAGAGGTGAGGCTCATATCTTGCCGCTGAATTAACACTTGATCTCAGATCGCTTCATATCCGGGCGAGTCTCCAGTTCACTACATTTTCCATAGAGTGTCATGTTGTCTTGTTAGCAATAAATCTGAATTAGCTTTTGGCGAAATGTTCCATTCAATGTGCTGCCCGATTTAGTAAAATAGGACATTTAAAATGGAGAGTTATTTAAAGTGTTCACATTCACTGTCCCAGTTCATCAGCCGGTACATGAGATTCCTGAAGAATTTACTTGCTGCAACAATGGGACAGAAAGTTTATTGAACTGTTTAGGCTGTGCGCTCAGTTATTTATTGGTCTGTTGTTCTTCATTTATTCCATTGGGTATCCGTTCCACCCCTTTAGTTTCTGGGTCCGGATGCCCAATCTCGAACTCTCTGACCGGGTTCTGCCCACCATGTTGAGAGGTGACAGTTTTATAGGACTTTCTGCATTCTCTGGTGATTACTCTACATCCCAACACAACTATTCCACTCCTATCTCACCCACCCAACACACTCCTGCTCTGTGTACACAGCAAGGCTCCTCTCACAATGACGGGACATGCCAGAGAACCATCAGCTCGTCACTCGCGCTTCCAAACTGATGCTGTCCGCAGAGATCAGTCAACTTCACCCAGCTTCTCTTCAGCTGAACTCCCCGTGTGGCCCCGTAACCGACCGATCAACTGGAGCTCATTTCTCCTGATACCCCCTCATTCCCTCTTCCCCAGGTCAATACAACTGGCCGCAGTCTGCTGGAGGTGAACATGTGTCTGCACAGAGACACAGACACACACACGGAATCACAAACACAACTAAACTCCTCCACTTTCACGCTAACTGATTCTGTCCCTTGAATATCACTATATCTGTTATTTGGATTTATTCGCAGATGAATTCCCGTGAAACGCGCGTGAAGTGAATCAACATGTTAATCTCCCCGCCCTCCCTCCAACAGGTGCTGTCACTCGCGGTAGGGAGTCACCTGCTGGTTTGTACCAAGCAATTTATGAAGAGATTGAGAATATTCCCCCTGGCGAGGATTCCGCTCAGACCCAGGGTTCAGGTCTGTATTTTCCGTTGATATCGAATCTTCACTGGACAAATGTTGCCTCCCCTTAAATACCCCTTTTAGTGGTGAATGTACTGACTGGACACGATCAGCAGTCCGCTCACTGTCCCCATGTGAAGGAGTCCTATGACAGTGAGAGTGTCTCTGTGTCCATGTGTATAGTGAGAACAGCAATGGTTTGGGAAGATTTCCACTGGTCGGTATTGCTCAAAGAGCGGGTTTATGGTTTGGTTGTAAATAGCGAGCAGAGACGCTGTTTCTATTTCCCACCCGGCTCCACACGGACTCCCTCAGATATCTGTGCCCAGGAATAATAAACCCAGCGGCTGATTGTATTCTTTTACTTTATATTCACTCAAACATGGCATGAAGTCACAGATCGATTCACAGAAATCACAGAAATCACAGAAACCTCACAGTACAGATAGAGGCCATTTCGGCCCATCAAGCCTGCACCGACACATATCCCACCCGATCCCCGTAACCCCTACACATATCCCACCCTATCCCCATAACCCCACGTATTTAATCCCCCTAACACTAAGGGTCAATTTTTATCATAGCCAATCAACCTAACCTGCACATCTTTGGACTGTGGGAGGAAACCGGAGCACCCGGAGAAAACCCACGCAAACACGGGGAGAATGTGCAAACTCCACACAGACAGTCACCCGAGGCCGGATTCGAACCCGGGTCCCTGGCGCTGTGAGGCAACAGTGCTAACCACTATGCCACCGTGCTGCCCATCTTCATTCCTGCACTTATCGCCTTTCCTTTGGCCAGATATTCTGATCCTTACGGGTGTTTACGCGCTGTGTACGCACCCGCAGGGACATCGGAAATGCCGGTTTCACGCATGCACAGCGGATGTGCTGAAAACCAGCTTTTCCGATCAGTCAAGAATGGCCTAGACAGATCCTCCGCCTGCCCTGGAGAAGGGCCTCCGCGGGCAGAGAGTTCCGCTTTCTGGAGACCCTCCGCCCGCAGTAAACCCAAACAATTCTTACACCAGGTAAAAGCAGGCCTGCTTTAACCAGGATAAGAGTATTAAAAAGTAAAACAAAACAATGTTTTCACTCAGTTATCATGTAAAAATACTTTCAAAAAAGGTCAGTTTATTTCTAGCCCCGTAAAAAACTTTAATTATTTTGTTCAAAAAATTTCATTTTTTTAAAAATATTTAACTTTTTGTAATTTCAACTAATTTTCAAAAGGTGATGGCTTATTTTAAAATGTATTTAAAGTTTTACTGTTTCCGGACTGTCTGTCAAGTGTATGAAGGGAGATTTCCTTCTTTGATTGGCTCCCCAGTGCCCACATGGTCCCAGGGACGCTTGCGAACCGCATGTGCCTCTGGGATACGTGGGCCCGGCGCCTTTAGACTTGGAGAGGCCCAGGAGCAGAACTATATTCACCTCGGGAGCCCTCAGGTTAGCCCGTGGATTTTTTCCAGATCGGCGGCCTCCGCACGCGGGAAGTCTCTGATCAGAAAATATGGCCCAAAATTGGCCTCGAAATTGCAGTTGGAGCCCTGCCACGGGCGAACGACTCTGAACTACAAGAAAAGTAGCCATGATGTGGAGATGCCGGTGTTGGACTGGGGTGGACAAATGTAGGAAGTCACACAACACCAGGTTATAGTCCAACAGCTTTATTTGAAATCACAAACTTTCGGAGCGCTGCTCCTTCGTCAGGTGGATGAAGGAGCAGCGCTCCGGAAGCTTGTGATTTCAAATAAAGCTGTTGGACTATAACCTGGTGTTGTGTGACTTCCTACAAGAAAAGTATGCAGCTACCTTCTGCCTCCAGACCTTTGCTCTGTTCCGCTCCTGGGCCTGCAGGCATCCACATGCGTAAATGCCCCATATCCCAGGGGCGCAAGCGGTTCGCAAGCAGTGTGCCAGTCCAATCAATCTCAATGGGGAATTCCTATTTTGCGTATGGGGATTCCATTTTAGTATGGAGTCTCGGTAACCAGAATGGTCCAGATTTTCTTGGGCCGATGACCGAGTACGCGGTGTGTACGCAGCCGCTAGTGCCCCGCAACCACTGGGTTTCCACGATGAACATGCGCGAAAACTCAGAACATACGATTTGTCAAGTTTCAGCTCGACAGATCCACCGCATCCCCGGAAATGAACATTCGCTGGGGAGAGCTGGGCTATTTACCCAACTACTGCCCAGCGAATGCCCGTGAAATTTACACCTGGTAAAAGCAGCGATAAGGACTTTTTTTTAACAGCGTAAGACTTTAAGTAACTATTAAAATACTTTTAAAATTAGATAAAAATAACAAACCTTTAAAATTAGTTTAGGTTCTTTTAAGCCCCTGTAAAACATTTAAATTTATATTTCGCAAAATTAAACTTTAGCTTTATAAGTTTCATTAAATTGTATTTTAATTCATTTTGAATGTGTAATGATTTGTTTTTATTTAACTGGTGTGTAATTGTCTTTTTTAGGGGATTCCTATCATGATTATGGGGATTCCCCTTTATGATTGGTTGGGCCGGCCCACGTGATCCCAAGGTATTTGCGAAGTGCGTGCGCCCCGGGATACGTGGGCCTTTACACAGGTGTGCGCGGAGAGGCCCAGGAGCGCAAGTGTCCGAATATCCGTGACCATCAGGTCGGTTCGCACTATTCTTGCGGCTCGGAGGCAACCGCCCGCGGGAAGCCTGCGACCGCAAATTGAAAGCGCAGTTTCACACCACTTAAATCAAAATAAATAATCAGAGGTTCCAAATCAGTTAAAATACAATTTAAAACCATTTTTCTTGTAGACTAAATATAAACATTTTTAAAGGGGCAAAAATAACCTAAACTAATTTTAAATATTTACATCACTTTAAAAAATTTATTTCAAGAATTATTTAAACTCTTACGCTGGTAAAAAAATGCCATACCACTGTTTTTAGCAGGCATAAGGGTTTCGTGGGCATTCGCTGGGCAGCAGTTGGGCAAATAGTCCAACTCTGCACCAGTGAATGTCAATATCCTGCGGATTCCAACGATGTGTAAAACAGAATCTGGACAGATTGCAAGTTCTGGATTGTCGGGCATCACACGCGGAACCCCGGAACTTGCGGGAAACTTACGATGGTGTGTGTACGCCGTCTTAGGCCACGGAAAATCCGGGATAGGGCTGGAAATTGCAGTTGGAGGCTTCCCGCGGGTGAATGCCTCTGAACCACAAGTAAACTCAGCACCTACCTGCTGCCCCTGGACCTTCGGACATTTGCGCTCCTGGGCCTCCAGGCATATGCCTGTGTAAAGGCCCACGTATCCCAGGAGCACTTGCAAGCGCCCCTGGGATCAGGTGGGCCAGCCCAATAAATCACAAAGGGGGTTCTCATTATTCTTATGGGGATTCAATTTAAAGAAAGACTTGCATTTATATAGCGCCTTTTATGACAACTGGACGCCTCAAAGCGCTTTACAATTAATGAAGTACTTTTAGAGTGCAGTCACTGTTGCAATGTGGAAAATGCGGCAGGCAAGTTACGCACAGCAAGCTCCCACAAACAGCAATGTGATAATGACCGGATAATCTGTTCTTGTTATGTTGATTGAAGGACAAATATTTACATACGGAATCCACGTAAGCATAATAGGAATCCCCTAAAAAATACATTTTAACAAAACTGAAATAAAAGTAAATCATCACATGGTCAAAATTAATTAAAATAAAATGTAATTAAACATTTAAAAGAAAATTAAATAGTTTGAAAAATAAATTTAAACTTTTTTCAAGGGGCATAAAATATCGGAAACTAATTTTAAACGTTTATGTATGTTTAAATCATTTAAATAAATGTATTTTACTGTGTATTTAAATGCTTACACTGGTACAAGAAGGCCTTTTACTTCTCTTTTACTTCTTTTGGTTCTTTTATTCTTTTGTCCGATCGCAGCCCTGCCTTCGATCTAGTTCCTTTTCTCTCCAGTTTTGAAGAAGGGTCAAACCCGAAACGTCAACTCAAATTTCTCTCCACGGATGTTGCCTGACTTGCTGAGTTTTTCCAGCATTTTCTGTTGTTATTTCGGATTTCCAACATCTGCAGTATTTTGCTATCGTACAAGAAGGCCTTACTCTTGCTTTTACCAGGTGTAAGTGTTGTGTTCATTCGCTGGGCGGTAGTTGGGCAAAGAGCTGAATCCTGCGCCTGCGAATGTCCATTTCCTGCGGGTGAGCACCATCTGTCAAACAGAATCTTGACAGATTGCAAGCTCTGCGTTTTTGTTCAAGTGCATCACATGTGGAAACACGGAACTTGTGGGACACTTATGATCATGTACGTTGTGTGTATGCGATCATAGGCCCCGGAAAATCCGGTTTATGTTTTCTGCTCCGATATCCTGAACAACCTCTCCAATAACCATCCATTATTTGTGTTTGACAGTTTATGGTTCCACTGACTCCCTCAATCAGATTGAATATTACACCAGTGACGTTTTGGGTGACACTGACCCGGGATCAGAAAATCCTGAAGGGAAGTCCTCCAGTATTCAGGGTGGGTACATTTTTACTTCCTACAATCTCTTTTTTGCACTTCACGCTTTCTACTACCTAAAACCAACAACTAAAGATAAAAAGCTTACTTGCCGATTAATGACACTGACAAGGACCCACAATACCGGACAGTGGATTTGGTTAAAAAATATTGTAGAAATAATTTGGATTTGAAACAAGGTCATGTTAATTTCCCACAATGGATTTTTTTTCCGTTCCTGGATTGGCTGGCAAGGCCAACATTTATTGCCCATCCCTAATTGCCCTTGAGAAGGTGGAGGTGAGATGCCTTCTTGAACCGCTTGAGTCCCTGTGGTGAGGGTATTCCCACAGTGCAGTTACAGAGGGAGTTACAGGATTTTGACCCAACGACGATGAAGGAATGTCGATATATTTCCATGTCAGAATGGTGTGCAACTTGGAGGGAACTTGCAGTAGATGGTGGTCCCAGGTGCCTGCTGGCCTTGTCCTTCTAGGTGGTAGAGGTCGCGGGTTTGGGAGGTACTGCTGAAGACGCCTTGGTGAGTTGCTGCAGTGTATCTTGTAGATGGTACACACTGGAGCCACGGGGCACTGGTGGTGGAGGGTGCTGGATGGGGTGCCAATCAAGCGGGCTGAATTGTCCTCAATGGTGTTGAGCTTCTTGAGTGTTGCAGGAGCTGCACTCATCCAGGCAAGTGGAGAGTATTCCAGCACACTCCTGACTTGTGCCTTGTAGATGCTGGAAAGGCTTTGGGCAGTCAGGAAATGAGACAGTCGCCGTAGAATACCCAGCCTCTGATCTGCTCTTGTAGTCATAGTATTTATGTGTCTGGTCAATGGTGACACCTTCCATTTCTTTGCTGATGGAGCGATAATGGGCCGGATAGGATTTGTCCTGCATTTTGTGAACAAGTCATACCTGGGCAGTTTTCCACATTGTTGGGTACATGCCAGTGCTGTAGCTGTACTGGGACAGCTTGGCTAGAGGCGTCGCTGGTTCTGGAGCACAGGTCTTCAGCCGGCATGTTGTTAGAGCCCATAGCCTTTGCTGTATCCAGTGCATTCAGCCATTTCTTGATACCACGTGGAGTGAATTGAGTTGGCTGCAGACTGGCTTCTGTGATATTGGGGACCTGAGGAGGAGGCCGATATGGATCATCCACTCGGCACTTCCGGCTGAAGATGGTTGCAAACATTGCAGCCTTGTATTTTTCACTCACGTGCTAAGCTCCACCATCATTGGGGATGGGGATATTGATGAAGCCTCTTCCTCCCATTAGATATTTCATTATCCGCCACCATTCACTACTGGATGTGACAGGACTGCAGAGCTTTGATCTGAACCGTTGATTCTGTAAATTCTGTAACCTTGCTGCCCTCAGTGCTACTTCCAAGTGGTGTCCAACATGGAGGAGTACTGATTCAGCAGCTGAGGGAGGGTGGTAGGTGGTAATCAGCAGCTGGTTTCCTTGCCCAGCTCGACCTGAAGCCATAAGACTTCATGGTGCTGGAGTCAATGTTCAGCACTCCCATTACCACTCCCTCCCGAATGTATAGCACTGTACCGCCACCTCTGGTGGGTCTATCCTGCCGGTGGGACAAGACATACCCAGGGTTGGTGTTGGAGAGGTTACCTAATGGCTTTAATGTATGATTCTGTGAGCATCATATGTCAGGCTGTTGCTTGCTAGTCTGTGGACAGCTCGCACAATTTTGGAACAAGTCCCCAGATGTTCGTGAGCAGGACTTTGCAGTGTTGACTGGGCTGGGTGTGCCGCTGTCATGTCCAAGGGGGATCATGATCAGGAAACCCCGCTCACTCTCTCTGTACTAACCGACTGTGTTATACACTATTTTCTCTGCTCTGATACCTGAGGTATTACCTGTACTAATGGACTGTACATTATTGTGTCTGACTGCAGGGAGAGCCGGCATTTATGGTCCATCCATTGTTGCCCTGATAAGGTAGTGGTGGGCCTTCCTCTGAACCACTGCAGTCCTTGCAGTGAATGATCTCCCACAATGGTGTCAGTTACCAAATTCCAGGATTTTGTCAATGGGTCGATGAAGGGATTATGTTGTCTGCTCCGATGTGCTATCAATCTCCATTTTTTGTGTTTGACAGTTTCTGGTTCCTTTGACTCCCTCAATCAGATCGAATATTACACCAGTGACATTTTGGGTGAAATTGATCCGGGATCAGAAAATCCTGAAGGGAACACCGCCACTATTCAGGGTGGGTAAAAATCCCAATTACTACAATCATTTGTTGGACTTCACACAGTTTATTACCCAAAACCAACAACTAAAGACATCAGAGCTTACTCGCCGAAAAATGACAGCGCCAAGGATCCGTAGTACTGGACAGTGATTTTAGTTGCAAAATATTGTGGAAATACTTTGAATTTGAAACAAAATCATATCGATTTCCCCCAATGGTATAATGGAAGGAAACATTCAGTTCATTGTGTTTCCTCACACGGCTCTATGGGCTGTGAAATGTGAAATGTGTGTGCAGGTTGGGTGGGTGATTCAATGCGATATTTGTGACTTTAACACGGAGACTAAACTACCTCGACACGACACGGTCCAATCATTGCCCCAGATAACCCCACTTCACCCGAAGACCACATTGGTCCACTCTCCCGCCCTGCAAGGCCCGGGTAGATTGATTTATTATAATATCATTCTGAGTACTCAGTGCTGGCATTTGGTTTCAGTGGAAATCTCTATTTCCTCCCAGGTCCGGTTCTGGGCGATTATGACGATGTTGAGACTGGAGTCACTGACACTCAGGGCGGTCACTTTCTGCTGGACGGTGGTCCTGATGTTCTCCTCACACTCAGAAGTGCCGGCGGTGATCTCTCCACTCTCGGTGAGTTACATCTCTGACATTCCCGCAGTCACCAGCCCTCTGTGTAGGAATGAACTGTCGCTCTTTTAAATTCCCTTTCAATCGGCGGTGACACGGAGCGATGGTTGATTGAAGTCCATGTTGTGATTACAGGAAATGAAGTGTTCTAGAACAGGGATGTTCTAGAAAAGAGATCCTGATGCTGTTCAGTGTGGATTATCTTCCTTGTTAATATTCGCACCAGGAATCATTCCAGTGCTCAAACTGAACCGCCCGATTCTCGGATATTAGATGCACCTCGTCTGCTGTCACCCAGCGGTAAAACCCAGCACGGGGGTGTGGGTAGAAAACAATTCTCTTCCACTCACAGACCAACAAAGTCCAGCCTCTTCACCAAATTGACAGATATATGTGACCCACACTGATGCGGGTTTTACCGCCATCATTAACCCATAATCTGTCTCTCCCACAGTGTACAGCTCTCAGACCCGCACTGATCCCGGTTTACCGGTTCCTTCCACTCCTGGTAACAATGACCATGTTCACTGTGACACGTTCACAACCCCGGACATTCCGCCACCGATGGGCAGTGACTGTGTGGCTCAAAATGTTACATCTACGTCAAGCCGGTAAGAGCAATGTTTTATTACCTGTTGCATTGTTTGTGCCCCAGTGCTGGGGGAGTGTCCAGTCCCGGGTGGATTCTACTGTGTGACAATGGGCAGTGTGTTCAACCGTTAGTGATACTGAAACTAGCAGAGAGAACATGCTGTGTATTTACTGTGGAAATAAATACCCCATTATACTGGCTGTAATTAATTCAATTCTGTGATTGTGGGGAGTGTGTTTAACGGCAAATGATACTGAAACTGTCAGAGAGAAGATGTTGTTTATTTATTATTTAAATAAAAGGGTAATTGAAGTGAAGTATCAGAGAGAACATTCTGAGTAGTGAAAAAGACTCCATTTGATTGTATGGTGTGTTGTTGAATTGTTTAATCCTCTTTCTCGCTCTCTCAAGGTGTTTTTTTTTCCTTTCAGAGAGAATTAAGTGGAAAATCCTGGATGCGATATCCCGGGGCGTGTCACAGTGTAGCGGGAAATAACCTGTGTTAAATCTGAGAGAATATCCATTAACTTAACGAACAGTGTGAACATGCTGAATGTGCTTTTCTTCACGATATAAACATCATTTTATTTGATCAATCGCCATGTTAATTTGTTTTGAAATACATAGATTTAGCTTTTGTCTATATTCTGGCTGCGTTCTGCTTAATTAAACATTATAAAACAGGAAGAATGTATTCGGATCATTGCTCTGTCTACAGTAATACTGTAATACACTGCTCTGCGTGGATTAAGCAACTGTGTAAAAGAGATTAAGAACATCTGTTTATTGCTGAAGGTTTTATATGAACTTCATTTTGTAACCGCTTCACTTTTACATCCTCCATTTAAGATTGTTCAGAACCCGCAGGGGGTCAAAGGAATAGTCTGTCTGTTTTATCTCCCTTTATTGTAACTGGTCCCTGCACCGCCATATACTCAATGTACAGAGACTGCTGCAGTCTCCTACTGGAAATGGTGATGTACATTGCGTTGAAAAATAAAAATGCATTTATTAAATATTATTTGAAATCTGTGCCTTTGTCCATGTTCATGTTTTTATTATGTCCCATCAGTAAACACACACCAATCCCTAGATACAGCACAATGTTGTTTTGCTGCACGACACCTGTCCCTGGGAATTCGGCGTATGGCAGGAGACCAGGAGAATCTAATCAGAGTTCCACGGCCACTGTTTTTGGACTTTAATTCTAAAAGCTAAATATTTCAGTTATTCAGCCGCAGGGAGCAATGGTCACTCAATCAGCAAAACGACTGTACCGTGCAGTGTCCGCCAGCAGGTGGCGATGCTTATTCCATCAGTGTGACCACTGCAATGGCAAGTGTCCACCAGCAGAGGGCGAACATTATTATAAATAAAACAGGAAATGCTGGAACCACTCAGCAGGTCAGGCAGCATCTGTGGAAAGAGAAAAAGTTAACGTTTCATGTCAGTGATATCTTCAGAAATTTAAAATGTCAGATTAACCGCTTTTAGTAAATAAAGAGCCAGGGAAAAGGGGGCATGAAAAGATCAAAAGGCTGAAGGTCTGTGATAGGATGGAGGGCAGGAGTGATTCAGTGAATCCTCGCTTCCCTCACTCTGATCCATGTCCCTGTGAATTGCAGCATTCCATTCTCTCAGGTACAAACCTGACATTATCATTAATTCTGCTGATAAGGGAGTCGCTGTTGTTGTGTGATGAAAATAGCGCCACCTTGTGGGGTCTAAACACAAAGGCCCACAATTTGCGATCGGAGGCTTCCCGCGGGTGGAAGCCTCCGACCTGTAAAAAATCTCCGCATTTCCCTGGTGGCCCGGGAGGTTTGGAGTCTCGCGATCCTGGGCTTCTCCGGGTCCGCGCGGGCAGAGGCCCAGGGATCTCAGGTGCGCATGCGGCTCACAAGCGCCCCTGGGATCACATGGGCCGGCTCAACCAATAAAAGAAGGGAATCCCCATTCATACTTCTGGGAGTTTCGTGCGTCCGGAGCTCCCATAAATATGAATGGGATCACTTTAAAAATAAACAAACACATAAAATAAATAAATAAATTACATTTGTAAAATTAATTAAAATGCCATTTAATTAATTATTTTAAACGAAATTTTAAGTTTTTAAAAAAAATTAAATGTATTAACGGGGCTAAAAATCAACTTACATTATTCCACAGTTTTTTTTATGTATAAATGAGTGATCACATTTTAGTTTGCTATTTTTTAAAACTCTTATTCTGGTAACAGCAGGCGTTACACCTGCATTTATCAGGCATAAGAACTTCACAGGCATTCAGCGGGCGCAAGTTGGGCAAATAGCGGAAATCTCCACCCGCAGAGGCCCATCTCCCGGGGATACGGAGGATCTGTCAAGAAAATTTCGATCAGAAAATGCTGGAAATACTCAGCAGGCCAGGCAGCATCCGTGGAGAAAGAGACAGAGTTAATGTTTCAGGTCTGGGACCCTTCATCAGAACTGGAAAACCTGGAGATGTAACAGATATTAAGCAGGATCAGAGACAGGGGGGTTGGTTAGGAGGGGAGGAAGGAATTGAAAGAACATCCTGTACTTTTGTAAGAGGCAGGAAAGATAAAATGTTGCAAATGGGAATGGCAAAAATCACACTGCATGAAAAATGGGGGCAGGGATAATTATCTGAAATTGTTGAACTGAATGTTGAGTCCGGAAGGCTGTAAAGTGCCTAATCAAAAGATGAGGTGCTGTTCCTCGAGCTTACCTTGAGCTTCATTGGAACAGTGTAATAGGCCGAGGATGCTCAGGGTCACCCTTACGGACTGAACGGAGGTGTTCCGCAAAGCGGTCGCCCAATCTGCGTTTGGTCTCCCCAATGTAGAGGAGACCGCATTGTGAGCAGCAAATACAGTATATTAAATTGCAAGAAGTACAAGTAAATCGCTGTTTCACCTGGAAGGGGTGCTTGGGGCCCTGGACAGTGGGAAGGGAGGAGGTGAAAGGGCAGATGCTTGCACGGGAAGGTGCCGGGCGAAGGAGAAGGGCTGTTGGGGGTGATTGAGGAATGGACCAGGGTGTCGTGGAGGGAGCGGTCCCTTTGGAATGCTGAAAGGGGAGGTGAGGGGAAGATGTGTTTGGTGGTGGGATCACGTTGGAGGTGGCGGAAATGGCGGAGGATGATCCATTGAATGTGGAGGCTGGTGAGGTGAAAGGTGAGGACAAGTGGAACGCTATCGTGGTTCTATTAAAGAGGGGAAGGGGTGAGAGCAGCAGTGCGGGAAATAGAACGGACACGGTCACGGTAGAGGGGAATCCTCGGTTGAGGAAAAAGGAAGACATGTTGGAAGCACTGGTATGGAAGGTGGCATCGTCAGAACAGACGCGACGGAGACGGAGAAACTGGGAGAATGGAATAGAGTCCTTACAGGAAGCGGGGTGGGAGGAAGTATAGTCCAGGTAGCTGTGGGAGTTGGTGGGCTTGTAGTGGATGTTGGTCGAAAGCCGATCGCCAGAAATGGCGACGGAGAAGTCAACGAAGGGAAGGGAAGAGTCGGAGATGGACCATGTGAAGGTGAGGGATGGGTGGAAATTGGAAGTAAAGTGAATGAACTTATCTAGTTCAGGGCGAGAGCAGGAAATGGCACCAGTACAGTCATCGATGTACCAGAAAAAGAGGTGAGGGAGGGGACCTGAGTAGGACTGGAACAAAGAATGTTCCACATATCCCATGAACAGGCTGGCACAGCTAGGGCCCATGCGGGTTCCCATAGCAACACCCTTAATTTGGTGGAAGTGAGTGGAGTCAAAGGAAAAGTTGTTCAACGTGAGAACAAGTTCAGCCAGGCAGAGGAGGGTGGTGGTTGACGGGGACTGGTTGGGCCTCTGTTCAAGGAAGAAACGGAGCGCCCAAAGTCCGCCCTGGTGGGGGATGGAAGTGTAGAGGGATTGGACGTCCATAGTGAAAAGGAGATGGTTGGGGCCAATAAACTGGAAACTGTTGAAGTGACGGAGGGCGTCGGAAGAGTCGCGAATGTAGGTGGGAAGAGACTGGAGAAGGGGAGAAAAAATAGAGTGGAGATAGGAAGAAATAAGATCCGTGGGGCAAGAACAGGCTGAAACGATGGGTCTACCAGGGCAGTCCTGTTTGTGGATCTCGGGAAGTAGTTAGAAGCAGGGTGTGCAGCGTTGGGGGACTATGAGGTTGGCGGCCATGGAGGGTAGATCTCCAGTGGAGATGAGGACAGTGACGCACTTGGAAACAATGGCTTGATGTTTGCTAATGGGGTCATGGTCCAGGCAGAGGTTGGAGGAGGTGTTGGAGAGTTGGCGTTCAGCTTCCACACGGTAGAGGTTGGTTCGCCAAACAACAACAGCACCACCCTTATCAGCAGGTTTAATGATAATGTTAGGGTTGGGTCGGAGAGAATGGAGTGCTGCAAGTTCAGAGGGAGGTAGGTTGGAGTGAGAGAGGGGAGCACAGAAATTGAGATGGCCGATGTCACGTCGGCAGTTAGCAACGAAAAGATCTAGAGAGGGTAAAGGCCAGAGGGAGGGGTCCAAGTAGAAGGAGCATTTAGAAAGCGGGAGAAAGGATTGGCCATGTTTTCACTATCCCCTCTGACCTTCCCCTCTCTGACCCCGAACGATCAGTCCTCAGCAAAGGCCTGAGCTTCATCCCCTTATGCCCCTAACTGAATGAATTTCGAGCTCGGCACGATGCTGAGCTCTTCTTCCGTTGCCTTCATCTGCATGCCCACTTCTCTGGCCAGGAGTTTTCCCCCGCATGGCTGATGCTTTCTCCCGTTTTCTAAATTCTCCTTCTACTTGGAACCCTCCCTCTGGCCTTTACCCTCTCTAGATCTTTTCATTGCTAACTGCCGACTTGACATCAGCTGTCTCCATTTCTCTGCTCCCCTCTCTCACTCCAACCTACCTCTCTCTGAACTTGCAGCACTCCGTTCTGTCCAATCCAAACCTAACATTATCATTAAACCTGCTGATAAGGGTGGTGCTGTTGTTGTTTGGCGAACCGACCTCTACCGTGCGGAAGCTGAACGCAAACTCTCCAACACCTCCTCCTACCTTCGCCTTGACCATGACCCCACTAGCAAACATCAAGCCATTGTTCCCAAGTATGTCACTGACCTCATCTCCTCTGGAGATCTTCCCTCCATGGCCGCCAACCTCATAGTCCCCCAACCCCACACAGCCCGCTTCTACCTCCTTCCCAAGATCCACAAACAGGACTGCCCTGGAAGACCCATCGGTTCAGCTTGTTCTTGCCCCACGGAACTTAGCTCTTCCTATCTCAGCTCTATTTTTTCTCCCCTTGTCCAGTCTCTTCCCACCTATATTCGCGACTCTTCTGATGCCCTCCTTCACTTTAACAGTTTCCAGTTTCCTGGCCCCAACCGTCTCCTTTTCACTATGGACGTCCAATCCCTCTACTCCTCCATCCCCCAGCAGGACGGCCTTTGGGCGCTCCGTTTCTTCGTTGAACAGTGGCCAAACCAGTCCCCATCCACCACCACCCTCCTCCGCCTGGCTGAACTTGTTCTCACATTGAACAAGTTCTCCTTTGACTCCACTCACGTCCTCCAAATTAAAGGTATTGCTATGGGAACCCGCATGGGGCCTAGCTATGCCAGCCTGTTCATGGGATATGTGTAACATTCTTTGTTCCAGTCCTACACAGGTCCCATCCCTCACCACTTTTTCTGCTACATTGATGACTGTATTGGTGCCGTTTCCTGCCCTCGCCCTGAACTAGATAAGTTCATTCACTTTACTTCCAATTTCCACCCTTCCCTCACCTTCACATGGTCCATCTCTGACACTTCCTTTCCCTTCCTTGATTTCTCCGTCTCCATTTCTGGCGATCAGCTTTCAACAAACATCCAGTACAAGCCCACCGACTCCCGCAGCTACCTGGACTACACTTCCTCCTACCCCGCTTCCTGTAAGGACTCTATTCCATTTTTCTAGTTTCTCTGTCTCCGCCGCATCTGTGCGGGTTAGGTTGATTGGCTATGATAAATTGACCCTTAGTGTTAGGGGGATTAAATACGGGGATAGAGTGGGATATGTGTTGGTGTAGGGGTTGCGGGGATCGGGTGGGATATGTGTCGGTGCAGGCTCGATGGGCCGAAATGGCCTCTATCTGCACTGTGGGGTTTCTGTGATTCTGTGATCTTCTGAGGCAGTGCATGGAACCGTGGATGACTTGCTTCCACATTAGAAATGAGTTCTCAGGTGACTGATGAGTCCAATGCGGGACCTACAGTCTCTGTTACAGGTGGGGCAGACAGTGGTTGAAGGGGAGGTTGGGTGGTGTGCTTGGGTTGACGTGCGCTCCTTGCGCTGCCTGCGCTTGGCTTCTGCGTGCTCCTGGTGAAGAGACTTGAGGTGTGCGGCGCTTTCCCGGATGCTTCTCCTCAACTTTGTGCGGTCTTCGGCCAGGAATTCCCAGGTCTCGGTGGGAATGTTACACTTTTTCAAGGAGGCTTTGAGGGTGACCTTGAAGTGTTTCCTCTACCCACCTGGGGCTCTCTTGCTGTGTCGGAGCTCCGAGTAGATCACTTGTTTTGGGAGTCCCGTATTTGGCATGCGGACAATGTGACCCATCCATCGGAGCTGATCAAGCATGGTCAAAGCTTCGATGCGGCGAATGTTGGCCTGAGCAAGAACACTGACACTGGTGCGCCTATTCTGCCAATGGATTTGCAGGATCTTGTGAATTGCAATGGAATATCAATTTAAAATAGAACAATAATTTGCAATGCAATAGCACATTGCAATGGAATATCACACTGAAATATAATCGTCACTTGCAATGCAATAATACATTTCAATGGAATATTACTTTGCAATTTAATAGTCATTTGCAATGTAATAGCACCTTGTAATGCAATGCCACTTTGCAATATAACCATCATTTGCAATGCAATAGAACATTGCAATGGAACATCACTGCAATACAATCATCATTTGCAATGCGAAAGAACATTTCAAGCTACTATCAGTTGGCAATATAACAGCCATTTGCAATGCAACAGAACAGTGCAATGGAATATCACTGCAATATAATCGTCATTTGCAATGCGAAAGAACATTTCAAGGTACTATCAGTTTGCAATATAATAGTCATTTGCAATGCAATAGAACACTGCAATGGAATATTACCTTTCAATATAATAATAATTTGCAATGCAACAGAACATTGCAATGGAATATCAATTTGCAATATGATTGTCATTTGCAATGCAAAAGCACATTGCAATGGAATATCACTTTGCAATATAATTGTCATTTGCAATACAATAGCAAATTGCCATGTAATATCGATTTGCAATATAATCACCATTTGCAATGCAATAGCACTTTGCAATGGAATATATATTTGCAATATAATAGTCTTTTGCAAAGCAATATCGCATTGTAATGGAATATCGCTTTAAATAAAATGTGTAATTTGCAATGCAATAACATATTGCAATGGAATATCAATTGGCAATATAATTGTCATTTGCAATGCAATAGCACATTACGATGCAATAGAGCATTGCAATGGAATATAAATTTAAAATATAACAATCATTTGCAATGCAATAGTAGATTGCAATGGAATATCACTTTGCAATATAATAGTCATTGGCAATGCAATAGCACATTGCAATTTAATTTCGCTTTGCAATATAATCATCATTTGCAATGCAATAGCACTTTGCAATGGAATATAAATTTGCAATATAATAGTCTTTTGCAAAGCAATATCACATTTTAATGAAATGTCACTTTGCAATATAATAGGCATTTGCAATGCAACAGTACATTGCAATGGAATATCACTTTGAAATATAATAGACACTTGCAATGCCAAAGCAAATTGCAATGGAATATCATTTTCCAAAACACAACTATTTTGAAAACAAGATAACAATGCAATGTAATATCACTTTGAAATATAATTGTCATTTGCAATGCAATAGAACATTGCAATGGAATATAACATTGCAATATAATAGGCATTTGCAATGCAATAGCGCATTGTAATGGAATATCGCTTTATAATATAATCATTATCTGCAATGCAACAGCATATTGCAATGGAACATCACTTTGCAATATTATCATCATTAGCAATGCAACAGCACATTACAATGCAATAGACCATTGCAATGGACTCTCAGTTTGCAACATAATAGTTATTTGAAAGGCATTGGCACATGGCAATGGAAGATTAATTTAAAATATAACAGTCATTTGCAAGAGGGTGGTTGGAATGTGGAACTCAATGCCTAAAAGGGTGGTAGAGGCAGGAACCCTCACAACATTCAAGAAGCATTTGGATGAGCACTTGAAATGCCATTGCATACAGGGCTATGGACCAAATGCTGGAAAATGGGATTAGACTGGACAGGGATGGATGGGCGGCGCAGACACGATGGGCCGAAGGGCCTCTTTCTGTGCTGCAAAACTCTATGACTCTATGACTCTATGACAATAGAATATCACTTTGCCATATAATATGCTTTTGCAATGCAATAGAACATTGCAATGGAACATCACTGCAATATAATCGTCATTTGCAATGCAATAGAACATTTCAATGGACTCTCAGTTTGCAATATAATAGTCATTTGCAATGCAATAGAACATTGCAATGGAATGTTACCTTGCAATATATTAGTCATTTGCAATGCAAAAGAACATTGCAATGGAATATCGCTTTGCAATATTATCGTCATTTGCAATGCAACAACACATTGCAATGTAATTTCAGTTTGTAGAGTAATAGTCATTGGCAATGCATTAGAACATTACAATGAAATATCACTTAACAGCATAGTAGTCATTTGTAATGCAATAGAACATTGCAATGGTATTTCACTTAGCAATGTAATAGTCAGTTGCAATGCAAAAGCTCATTACAATGGAATATCGCTTTGCAATATAATTGTCATTTGCAATGCAATAGCAAATTGCAATGGAATATCGATTTGCAAAATATTCGTTATTTGCAATGCAATATAACATTGCAATTGAATATCACTTTCCAATGTAATAGTCATTTGCAATGCAATAGAAAATTGCAATGGGATATCACTTCACAATACAATAGTCACTTGCAATGCAATATAATATTGCAATGGAATATAAATTTGCAATATAATTGTCATTTGCAATGCAACATCACATTGGAATGCAATGTCGCTTTTCAATATAATTGTCATTTGCAATGCAATATAACAATGCAATTTAATATCACTTTGCAATATAATAATCATTTGCAATGCAATAGCAAATTGCAATGGAATATAAAATTGCAATGTATCAGCATTTGCAATGCAACATCACAATGTAATGGAATATTGTTTTAAAATAAAATCGTAATAGGCAATGTAATAGCATATTGCAATGGAATATCAATTTGAAATATAATCGTCATTTGCAAAGCATTAAGACATTGCAATGGAATATCACTTTGCCATATAATAGTCATTTGCAATGCATTACCTCATTCTAATGGAATATCACTTTGCAATGTAATAATCATGAGCAATGCAATAGCATACTGCAACGGAATATCACATAAGAATATAGTAGTCATTTGTAAGGCAATAGAAGATTGCAATCTAATATCACGTTGTAATATAATAGTCATTTGAAATGCAATGGCACATTGCAATGGAATATCACTTTGCCATATAATATGCTTTTGCAATGCAATAGAACATTGCAATGGAACATCACTGCAATACAATCGTCATTTGCAATGCAATAGAACATTTCAATGGACTATCAGTTTGCAATATAATAGTTATTTGCAATGCAATAGAACATTGCAATGGAATATTACCTTGCAATATATTAGTCATCTGCAATGCAAGAGAACATTGCAATGGAACATCACTCTGAAATATAATCATCACTTGCAATGCAATAAAACATTGCAATGGAATATTACTTTGCAATTTAATAGTCATTTGCAATGCAATAACACCTTGTAATGCAATGCCGCTTTGCAATATAACCATCATTTGCAATACAATAGAACATTGCAATGGAACCTCACTGCAATATAATCATCATTTGCAATGCGAAAGAACATTTCAATCTATCAGTTGGCAATATAATAGTCATTTGCAATGCAATAGAACAATGCAATGGAATATCGATTTGCAGAGTAATCGTTATTTGCAATGAAAATAACATTGCAATCTAATATCACTGTGTAATATAATAGTCATTTGTAATGCAATATCATATTGCAATGGAATATCACTTAAGAATACAGTAGTCATTTGTAATGTAATAGAAGATTGCAATCTAATATCATGTTGTAATATAATACTCAATTGAAATGCAACAGCACATTGCAATGGAATTTCACTTTGCAATATCATAGTCATTTGCAATGCAATAGAACACTGCAATGGAATATTACCTTTCAATATAATAGTCATTTGCAATGCAACAGAACATTGCAATGGAATATGACTTTGCAATATGCTCGTCATTTGCAATGCAAAATCACATTGAAATAGAATATCACTTTGCAATATAATTGTCATTTGCAATACAATAGCAAATTGCCATGTCATATCGATTTGCAATATAATCGTCATTTGCAATGCAATAGCACTTTGCAATGGAATATAAATTTGCAATATAATAGTCATTTGCAAAGCAATATCGCATTGTAATGGAATAACGCTTTAAATCAAATTTGTAATTGGCAATGCAATAACATATTGCAATGGAATATCAATTTGCAATACAATCATCATTTGCAATGCAATAGTACATTACGACACAATAGAACATTGCAATGGAATATCAATTTAAAATATAACAGTCATTTGCAATGCTACAGTAGATTGCAATGGAATATCACTTTGCACTATAATAGTCATTGGCAGTGCAATAGCACATTGCAATGTAATTTTGCTTTGCAATATAATCATCATTGGCAATGCCAAAGCAAATTGCAATGGAATATCATTTCCCAAAACACAACTATTTTGAAAACTATATAACAATGCAATGTAATATCACTTTGCAATATAATTGTCATTTGCAATGCAATAGAACATTGCAATGGAATAGTACCATGCCATATATTAGTCATTTGCAAATCAAGAGAACATTGCAAAGGAACATCACTGCAATATAATCGTCATTTGCAATGCAATAGATGATTGCAATGGAATATCGCTTTGCAATATTATCATCATTTGCAATGCAACAACACATTGCAATGTAATTTCAGTTTGCAGAGTAATAGTCATTGGCAATGCATATTAACATTGCAATGATATATCATTTAACAGCATAGTAGTCATTTGTAATGCAATAGAATATTGCAATGGTATATCACTTAACAATGTAATAGTCACTTGCAATGCAAAAGCTCATTACAATGGAATATCGCTTTGCAACATAATATGCTTTTGCAATGCAATAGCAAATTGCAATGGAATATCGATTTGCAAAATATTCGTTATTTGCAATGCAATATAACATTGCAATTAAATATCACTTTGCAACGATGGCTTAGTGGTTAGCACTGTTGCCTCACAGCGCCAGGGACCCGGGTTCGAATCCGGCCTCGGGTGACTGTCTGTGTGGAGTTTGCACATTCTCCCCGTGTTTGCGTGGGTTTTCTCCGGGTGCTCCGGTTTCCTCCCACAGTCCAAAGATGTGCGGGTTAGGTTGATTGGCTATGATAAATTGACCCTTAGTGTTAGGGGGATTAAATACGTGGGGTTACGGGGATAGGGTGGGATATGTGTTGATGTAGGGGTTACGGGGATCGGGTGGGATATGTGTCGGTGCAGGCTCGATGGCCTGAAATGGCCTCTATCTGCACTGTGGGGTTTCTGTGTGATTCTGTGTGAATATAATAGTCATTTGCAATGCAATAGAAAATTGCAATAGGATATCACTTTACAATACATTAGTCATTTGCAATGCAATATAACATTGCAATGGAATATTACTTTACAATATAATAGTCACTTGCAATGCAATAGCAAAGTGCAATGGAATACAAATTTGCAATATGATAGTCATTTGCAATGCAACATCACATTGGAATGCAATGTCACTTTTCTATATAATTGTCATTTGCAGTGCAATATAATAATGCAATTTAATATCACTTTGCAATATAATAGTCATTTGCAATGCAATAGCAAATTGCAATGGAATATAAATTTACAATATAATAGTATTTGCAATTCAACATCACGTTGTAATGGAATATTGCTTTAAAATAAAATCGTAATTGGCAATGCAATAGCATATTGCAATGGAATATCAATTTGAAATATAATCGTCATTTGCAAAGCAATAGAACATTGCAATGGAATATCACTTTGCCATATAATAGTCATTTGCAATGCATTACCTCATTCTAATGGGATATCACTTTGCAATGTAATAATCATTGGCAATGCAATAGCATATTGCAATGGAATATCACATAAGAATATAGTAGTCATTTGTAATGCAATAGAAGATTGCAATCTAATATCACGTTGTAATATAATAGTCATTGGAAATGCAATGGCACATTGCAACGGAATATCACTTTGCCATATATTATGCTTTTGCAATGCAATAGAACATTGCAATGGAACATCACTGCAGAACAATTGTCATTTGCAATGCGATAAACCATTTCAATGGACTATCATTTTGCAATATTATAGCCATTTGAAATGCAATGGCATATGGCAATGGAATATTACTTTAAAATATAACAGTCTTTTGCAATGCAATAGAAAATTGCAATGGAACATCACTGCAATAATTTCATCATTTGCAATGTGATAGAACATTTCAATAGACTATCAGTTTGCAATATAATAGTAATTTGCATTGCAATAGAACATTGGAATGGAATATTACCTTGCAATATAATAGTCATTTGCAATGCAAAAGAATATTTCAATGGGATATCACTTTGCAATACGATCATCATTTGCAATGCAATAGAACATTGCAATGGAATATCACTTAACAGCATAGAAGTCATTTTTAATGCAATAGAACATTGCAATGGTATATCACTTAGCAATGTAATAGTTACTTGCAATGCAAATGCACATTGCAAAGGAATATCACTTTGCAATAAATTGTCATTTGCAATGCAATAGAACATTGCAATGGAATAGTACCATGCCATATATTAGTCATTTGCAATGCAAGAGAACATTGCAATGGAACATCACTGCAATATAATCGTCATTTGCAATGCGAAAAAACATTTCAATGGACTATCTGTTTGCATTATAATAGCCATTTGAAATGCAAAGGCATATGGCAATGCATTATTACATTAAAATATAAGAGTCTTTTGTAATGCAATAGAACATGGCAATGGAATATCGCTGCAATAATTCCATCATTTGCAATGCGATAGAACATTTCAATGGACTATCAGTTTGCAATGTAAAAGTCATTTGCATTGCAATAGAACATTGGAATGTAATATTACCTTGCAATATAATAGTCATTTGTAATGCAATAGAACATTGCAATGGTATATCACTTAGCAATGTAACAGTTACTTGCAATGCAAAAGCACATTGCAAAGGAATACCACTTTGCTACATAATTGTCATTTGCAACGCAATAGCAAATTGCAATGGAACATCGATTTGCAAAATAATCGTTACTTGCAATGCAATATAACCTTGCAATTGAATATGCAATGCACTAGCTCATTGGAATGCAAGGTTGCTTTGCAATATCATCGTCATTTGCAATGCAATACAAAATGCAATGGAATATCACTTTGCAATCTAATAGTCATTTGCAATGCAATAGCAAATTGCAATGAAATATAAATTTGCAATATAATAGTAATTGCAATGCAATATCAGATTGTAATGGAACATCCCTTTAAAATAAATTCATAATTGGCAATGAAATAGCATATTGCAATGGAATATCAATTTGAAATATAATTGTCATTTGCAATGCAATAGAACATTGCAATGGAATAACATTTTGCAGTATATTAGTGATCTGCAATGCAATAAAACTTTGCACTGGAATATTACCTTGCAATATAAGTCATTTGCAATGCATTACCTCATTCTAATGGAATATCACTTTGCAATGTAATAATCATTAGCAATGCAATAGCATATTGCAATGGAATATCACATAAGAATATAGTAGTCATTTGTAATGCAATAGAAGATTGCAATCTAATATCATGTTGTAATATAATAGTCATTTGAAATGCAATGGCACATTGCAACGGAATATCACTTTGCCATATATTATGCTTTTGCAATGCAATAGAACATTGCAATGGAACATCACTGTAAGGATTTCGGGGGCTTCGTTTAAACTGGTTTAAGGTAATCTACCTGGCCAGCAGTCTTTTTGCTGCTGCACTCTAAACCAATTTACAAACAGCGGTTTCGAATCGCTACCCCTCCTTTAGTTCTGAGTGGAGGAACTTATAATTAATGATATTAAAACGGAACACGTGGTTTGGATGAGAGAAAAAAATCAAGCTTTATTAACTAAAAGAAACTACAATCACAATATCAAACTATCCCACACGAACACAGTAAAATTGTAAAACTATACAGCAGGAGGGTTGCAGATGGTGAAAACGAGGGGTACAATGGCTACAATGTTATTTAAACAATCTTAGCAATTCCCTTAAATCACCATCCCCCCTTAACTCCTGCTAGGTTGCCTTGTTGAGAGTCAGAAAATCTCTGCTCACATGGTCCAGCGAAGAGAGAGAGAGAGAGAGAGAGAGCTCACCTATGTCCCAGGAAGTCAAGAGGCAAGAGCCAAGAGTCAAGAGAGCGAGCTGGCTGCTCAGCCCTTTTTTTATACCTGGTGAGCCCCTCACATCCTGCCTTGCAAGGGCTGTGTGCAAAATTAACCCCAAAGCTGTGATAGGCTAACTCAAAGTGGTTAGATTGAGTGAATGTGATTTTCAGAGCTCCCTTTGCTGAAACAAAAGGGAGATACATCTGCTCTATAGTCCAGTACTGGGTGATTGGAAACCCATTCAAGATACAAAGAGTCTCTTCTGCAGTTTAGGTGTATCCACTCGATATACAAACAAATGCTAATAGCATTCAATTGCTTTATAAACAAAGCAATGTCCTTTGTCTTCATTGAACCTTACTTCCAGACACAGGAAGCTGCATTCCAAACCTCTTTTGTCATTCGGCCATGTGGTGCGACTGCCATTTTATCCCTGGAAATTTAAAAAGCACATTGCCCAGGGATACTTTAATCAAAAACATGAATCTTCAGAACTGTAAATTATTGCGAATTCTTACAGTCCGCCCTTGGATACTTCCAGCTTGCTTGTAGTATCCTCTTGAAGAAATGAGCAATAATTTCTGACCCCCCACAAACAACCATCCCCTGTATTTACCTAATAGCTATCTGCCACTGATCCCCATCCTGTCTATTCCCCTTAAATTCAAGAAAAAACCATGGTACAGTTGGCATCTTACAGATACTTCAGTTTTCAATAAGGGGTCTCATACAACTACACGCTTGTAAAATTATACAGTGTAAACCAAATTTAGAATCACTTTTTTTTTACATCATAATTTATTACAAAATGTTGCAATCTTAGTTACACAATGTACTCAAATTATCGCAAGCACGGAGAGGGTCCTACGCCTCTGCTCAACTTGGAGTTGTCACAAACTGGTCCCAAGCACGGAGAGGATCCGACGCCTCTGCTCAACTTGGGGCTGCAACACAAAATACAAAAAATCATTAAACAACATGCTTAAATGAAACCCGATCTTCACGTGCCGATGATGGGTCGCGAAATTCGAGTGGGTATTGCTCCTCCCACTCGGGCAGTAAAAATACCTTCCACCCCCCTTTGATCAGCTTAAACTTTAAAACAGGCAGAATGGATTTAGCGACCAGCCTGCTCCAACAGCCCCGAGCCATTCCCTTGTTCTTTTGTGGAGGCGGGGTACCCCTCACGTTTAAAATATACCTTGGCACAGACCGAGACCGGGGAGTATGGGATCTCATGACTCCCAGTCCCTCCCCATCCCATCTTCCCTCGACTGGCTGCAGAAAATGATGGGTGCCTGTGTGGCGGCACTCCCTGGCCCCACACTGATCCGGCCACCCACTCATCCTTCCCAGCCACAACTTATCTTCTTGGCCCGTGGGCCCCCGGGTGAGTTCCTCCCTCCCCCGACCGCACCCACGTGACTCTTGGGTCTCCCCCTCCTCTATACAATAATTCCCGGGCCATCACCACCCACCCCCGGGGAACGCGTCCCTATGACCAGGCACCCGCGCTTCCCCATCGTGACTCCTCAACAGCGAGGTTTCCCGCACGTGAACTTCGGTCAGGATAGTGCTGGGTTGGGGGCCATGCCCCACCCAGCTGGGGCCATCTCCTCCCCGTAGGAGGAGAAGGCAAGTTCCTCCAGACTCTGTCCAATTTTTCCCGAAGATCGCTGCCGGGTCTCCTGGATTCGTCCAGTGGCGAGGTGATCCCCAACATTCCGTATCTTCATTCGGTGTCCAGCTCGGGCTGGGCGAACATGGCTGCTTCATTTTCCAATCTCCTGCAAAAACTTAAAAGGACATGCAGCCAGGTCTCACTGACCTGCTGCCTTAGGTGGAGACATGGTCGGGTCCCTTGACCTCGGACCAAAATACAAACATTCGGCACACATGTTAAACTTACTTAAAACTAGTTAAATAAAAATCATTAAACACCTTATCAAGCTTTATACACTCACATAGCTATAATACAAATGCCGCCCGTCTCCGGACGGCCAGTCTAATCTCTGGCACTGTCACAGATTGCTGCTGGCTGCAGCGAAGCTGGACTGCCTCCTGTCTCTGGTCCCCCACAGCTTATGGCTGTTGAGTGGGGGCCTCTGTTCTCTGGCTTTTCCCTGGCTCGGGAAACCGCTCTATTCCACTGTAAAGTGGGTGACCATGCTTTCTTAGGCTGGGGCACCCGCTGAGACCTTCTGAGGGGTGTCTCTATGGGGGAAACTTTGGCTGGCAGACCCTGAGCTTGGGTCACAGCCCCAGCTGGCTGGGAACCTTCTCCCCCATGTCCAAATAGCCCGCACTGTATAATGTACCTGGAAGCCTGCTGGTACAAATCTCTCTCTCCTGATCCAAAACCTGGTGTCAGCTCCCTCCCTATGTCTCCTACCACCCCATTGTCCACCCCTCCTCACTGCCAGAGCTCCTCAAAACCCGGAGCTGTGGGCTGCTGCCTTGGGATCTCTAATTCCCTAGCCAGCCTTTCCCTGGGTGATGCCTGTGGGATAGTTTGATTTGGGCTGCCAGTAAAATCCAGCTGACCTGCCTTCGGGCTGATCAGACAAATCATCCCCTTTGATGCATTTAAAGCCATGTTAAGGCTTTCTATCTCCGCACTACAGGGGCCATGATCTGCTTCCTCAAACCTTAGGGCGCAGGCCAGCTTATAAGCTGCCCTTGCTTCCCTAAACCTTTCCTCCTGCTCTCTCTTCACACCCTTCCTAACCCAGCCACCTATACCCCGATAGGTCAGCCTACACGCTGCTGCTAACATCCGCAGGGCTACTCACATACTGAAAACAACGAGAGAAACAAGAGCTGATGCTTTCTCCAGATCCAGACCACTTATTAAATCAAAAACTGCCTCCACTCCTACCTGGCTCGCCATTGTAAGGATTTCGGGGGCTTCGTTTAAACTGGTTTAAGGTAATCTACCTGGCCAGCAGTCTTTTTGCTGCTGCACTCTAAATCAATTTACAAACAGCGGTTTCGAATCGCTACCCCTCCTTTAGTTCTGAGTGGAGGAACTTATAATTAATGATATTAAAACGGAACATGTGGTTTGGATGAGAGAAAAAAATCAAGCTTTATTAACTAAAAGAAACTACAATCACAATATCAAACTATCCCACACGAACACAGTAAAATTGTAAAACTATACAGCAGGGGGGTTGCAGATGGTGAAAACGAGGGGTACAATGGCTACAATGTTATTTAAACAATCTTAGCAATTCCCTTAAATCACCATCCCCCCTTAACTCCTGCTAGGTTGCCTTGTTGAGAGTCAGAAAATCTCTGCTCACATGGTCCAGCGAAGAGAGAGAGAGAGAGAGAGAGAGCTCACCTATGTCCCAGGAAGTCAAGAGGCAAGAGCCAAGAGTCAAGAGAGCGAGCTGGCTGCTCAGCCCTTTTTTTATACCTGGTGAGCACCTCACATCCTGCCTTGCAAGGGCTGTGTGCAAAATTAACCCCAAAGCTGTGATAGGCTAACTCAAAGTGGTTAGATTGAGTGAATGTGATTTTCAGAGCTCCCTTTGCTGAAACAAAAGGGAGATACATCTGCTCTATAGTCCAGTACTGGGTGATTGGAAACCCATTCAAGATACAAAGAGTCTCTTCTGCAGTTTAGGTGTATCCACTCGATATACAAACAAATGCTAATAGCATTCAATTGCTTTATAAACAAAGCAATGTCCTTTGTCTTCATTGAACCTTACTTCCAGACACAGAAAGCTGCATTCCAAACCTCTTTTGTCATTCGGCCATGTGGTGTGACAGCCATTTTATCCCTGGAAATTTAAAAAGCAAATTGCCCAGGGATACTTTAATCAAAAAACATGAATCTTCAGAACTGTAAATTATTGCGAATTCTTACATCACTGCAGAACAATCGTCATTTGCAATGCGATAAACCATTTCAATGGACTATCATTTTGCAATATTATAGCCATTTGAAATGCAATGGCATATGGCAATGGAATATTACTTTAAAATATAACAGTCTTTTGCAATGCAATAGAAAATTGCAATGGAACATCACTGCAATAATTTCATCATTTGCAATGTGATAGAACATTTCAATGGACTATCAGTTTGCAATATAATAGTAATTTGCATTGCAATAGAACATTGGAATGGATATTACCTTGCAATATAATAGTCATTTGCAATGCAATAGAATATTTCAATGGGATATCACTTTGCAATGCGATCGTCATTTGCAATGCAATAGAACATTGCAATGGAATATCACTTAACAGCATAGAAGTCATTTTTAATGCAATAGAACATTGCAATGGTGGCATAGGTGGCATAGTGGTTAGCACTGTTGCCTCACAGCGCCAGGGACCCGGGTTCGAATCCGGCCTCGGGTGACTGTCTGTGTGGAGTTTGCACATTCTCCCCGTGTTTGCGTGGGTTTCCTCCGGGTGCTCTGGTTTCCTCCCACAGTCCAAAGATGTGCGGGTTAGGTTGATTGGCTATGATAAATTGACCCTTAGTGTTAGGGGTATTAAATACGTGGGGTTACGGGGATAGGGTGGGATATGTGTTGGTGTAGGGGTTACAGGGATTGGGTGGGATATGTGTCGGTGCAGGCTCGATGGGCCGAAATGGCCTCTATCTGCACTGTGGGGTTTCTGTGATTCTGTGATTCTGTGATCACTTAGCAATGTAATAGTTACTTGCAATGCAAATGCACATTGCAAAGGAATATCACTTTGCAATAGATTGTCATTTGCAATGCAATAGAACATTGCAATGGAATAGTACCATGCCATATATTAGTCATTTGCAATGCAAGAGAACATTGCAATGGAACATCACTGCAATATAATCGTCATTTGCAATGCGAAAAAACATTTCAATGGACTATCCGTTTGCAATATAATAGCCATTTGAAATGCAAAGGCATATGGCAATGGATTATTACATTAAAATATAAGAGTCTTTTGTAATGCAATAGAACATGGCAATGGAATATCGCTGCAATAATTCCACCATTTGCAATGCGATAGAACATTTCAATGGACTATCAGCTTGCAATGTAAAAGTCATTTGCATTGCAATAGAACATTGGAATGTAATATTACCTTGCAATATAATAGTCATTTGTAATGCAATAGAACATTGCAATGGTATATCACTTAGCAATGTAACAGTTACTTACAATGCAAAAGCACATTGCAAAGGAATACCACTTTGCTATATAATTGTCATTTGCAACGCAATAGCAAATTGCAATGGAATATCGATTTGCAAAATAATCGTTACTTGCAATGCAATATAACCTTGCAATTGAATATGCAATGCATTAGCTCATTGGAATGCAAGGTTGCTTTGCAATATCATCGTCATTTGCAATGCAATACAAAATGCAATGGAATATCACTTTGCAATCTAATAGTCATTTGCAATGCAATAGCAAATTGCAATGAAATATAAATTGGCAATATAATAGTAATTGCAATGCAATATCACATTGTAATGGAATATCCCTTTAAAGTAAATTCATAATTGGCAATGAAATAGCATATTGCAATGGAATATCAATTTGAAATATAATTGTCATTTGCAATGCAATAGAACATTGCAATGGAATAACATTTTGCAGTATAATAGTGATCTGCAATGCAATAGAACTTTGCACTGGAATATTACCTTGCAATATAATAGTCATTTGCAATGAAGTAGTACATTGCAATGGGACATGGCTTTGCAGTATAATAGTAATTTGCAATGAATTAGAACATTGCAATGGAATATCACTGCAATATAATCGTTATTTGCAACGCAATAGAACATGGCAATGGAATATCGCATTGCGTTATGATCATCATTTGCAATGCAATAGAACATTGCAATGGAATATCACTTTGCAATAGTATCGTCATTTGCAATGCAACAGCACATTGCAAAGTAATTTCAGTTTGCAGAGTAATAGTCATTTGCAATGCATTAGAACATTGCAATGGTATATCACTTAGCAAAGTAATAGTCACTTGCAATGTAAAAGCACATTGCAATGGAATATCACTTTGCAATATAACTGTCATTTGCAATGCAACAGCAAATTGCAATGGAATATCGATTTGCTAAATATTTGTTATTTGCAATGCAATATAACTTTGCAATTGAATATCACTTTGCAATATAATAGTAATTTGCATGCAATAGAAAATTACGATGGGATATCACTTTGCAATATAATAATCATTTGCAATGCAATAGCACATTGGAATACAATGTCGCTTCGCAATTTAATCGTCATTTTAAATGCAATGGAATATCACTTTGCAATAAAATAGTCATTTGCAATGCAATAGCAAAATGCAATGGAATATAAATTTGCAATATAATAGTCATTTGCAATACTATATCACATTCTAATGGAATATCGCTTTAAAATAAAATTGTAATTGGCAATGCAATAGCATATTTCAATGGAATATCAATTTGAAATATAATCGTCATTTGCAATGCAATAGAGCATTGCAATGGAATAATATTTTGCAGTATAAAAGTGACTTCCAATGCAATAGAACTTTGCATTGGAATATTATCTTGCAATATAATAGTCATTTGCAATGACGTAGCACATTGCAATAGAATATGGCTTTGCAGTATAATAGTAATTTGCAATGCATTAGAATATTGCAATGGAATATCACTGCAATATATTCGTTACTTTCTATAGCATTAAAAGACAGGCATAGCTTGGACCCATGTGGGTTAACCAGTGACAAGTTTATTTGGAGGAAGTGAGCAGTGTCAAAGGAAAAGCTGTTTAATGTGAGACGGAGATTGGCCAGGTGGAGGAGGGTGGTTGTGGATTGGGATTGGTTGGGCCGCCATGCATGGATGAAGCGCAGGGCCCGCAGGCCATCCTGCTGGGGTGGAGGTGTAGAGGGACTGGACAACCTGGGGAGAAAACGAGATGTAGAGTCACTGGACATCCTTGTAAGGGATGAATGTGTAGAAGGACTGAACGTCATGATGAGAGAAGGAGATGTAAATGGACTGGACAATCTGGTGAGCGATGGAGGTGTCGGGGCCTGAATGTCCTGGTGGGGGTGAGGTTGTAGAAGGACTGGGCATCTATGGTGAAAAGGAGACATCTACGACCATGAAACTGGAATGGTTAAAAAGGTGAATGCTGTCGGAAGAGATTAGACAAGGGGAGAACATTTACAGTTGAGATAGGAAGAAATCAGTTCCATGGGGCATTAACAGGTTGATAAGATTGGTCTACCGGCGGGGTCCTGTTTGTGGATGTTTGAAAGGAGGGAGCAGTGGCTGTGCCAGGTGAGTGGACTATCAGTTTGGAGGCCGTGTGATGAAGATGTCCAGAGGAGATGAGGTCATTGCCAGCCTGGGAAAGGATTGCTTGATGTTCGGTGGTGGGGTCACGGTGCGGGGGAGGGACAAGGAGATGTCAGAGTTTGGGCTGTATTTTGCGGCCAATACGGGTGTGTACAAGGTGTGCATGTGTCCGTAGATTCCACGCTAGTTCGGGGATTAGGCATCGAAATCTTCTTAAATAGCAAAATACTGCAGATGCTGGAAATCTGAAATAATAACAGGACATGCTGGAAATACTCTGCAGGCCAGGCAGCATCCGTGGAGAGAGAAACAGAATTAACGTTTTAGGTCTGGGACCCTTCATCAGAACTGGAAAAAGCTGGATATGTAACAGATATTAAGCAGGAGCAGAGACGGGGGCGCGGGGCGGCGGGGGGGTTGTTAGGAGGGGAGGAAGGAATTGAAAGAACATCCTGTACTTTTGTAAGAGGCAGAAAAGATAAAATGTTGCAAATGGGAATGGCAAAAATCATACTGCATGAAAAATGGGGGCAGGGCTAATTATCTGAAATTGTTGAACTGAATGTTGAGTCCGGCAGGCTGTAAAGTGCCCAATCAAAAGATGAGGTGCTGTTCCTCGAGCTTACCTTGAACTTCATTGGAACAATGTAATAGGCCGAGGACAGAGAAAACAGAGCGGGAGTGAAGCGATGAATTAAAGTGACACGCGACCGAAAGCTCAGGGTCACCCTTACGAACTGAACGGAGGTGTTCCCCAAAGCGGTCGCCCAATCTGCGTTTGGTCTCCCCAATATAGAGGAGACCGCATCGTGAGCAGCGAATGCAGTATATTAAATTGCAAGAAGAACAGGTAAATTGCTGTTTCACGTGGAAGGGGTGTTTGGGGCCTTGGACAGTGGGAAGGGTGGAGGTAAAAGGGCATGAGTTGCATCTCCTGCGCTTGCACGGGAAGGTGCCAGGTGAAGGAGAAGGGCTGTTGTGGGTGACTGAGGAGTGGACCAGGGTGTCACAGAGGGAGCGGTCCCTTCGGAGCTCCACACAGTCACCCGAGGCCAGATTCGAACCCAGGTCCCTAGCGCTGTGAGGTAACAGTGCTAACCACTATGCCACCGTGCTGCCCAAGATGCTAAGTGATATTACATTGCAATGTTCTATTGCATTGTAATGTACTATGGCATTGCAAATGACGATTTTATTGCAATGTTCTATTCCATTGCAATGTTCTATTGCTTTGCAAATGATGATTATAATGCAATGCGATATTCCAATGCAATGTTCTATTGCATTGCAAATGACAATTATATTGCAGAGATAGTCCATTGCAATATTCTAATTACTATTATACTGCAAAGCCATATTCCATTGCAATGTGTTACTTCATTGCAAATGACTTGTATTGCAAGGTAAAATTCCAATGCAAATTTCTATTGCATTGCAAGTGAATATTATACTGCAAAGTGATATTCCATTGCAATGCGCTATTGCATTGCAAATGACTATAATATTGCAAAATGTTATTCCATTGCAATGCTCTATTGCACTGCAAATTATTATTATATTGCAAATGTTAATTCCATTGCAATTTGCTATTGCATTTCAAATGACTATTATATTGCAAAGTGATATTCCATTGCATTGTTATATTGCCTTGCAAATGACTATTATATTGCAAAGCAACATTGCATTCCAATGTGCTATTGCATTGCAAATGACTATTAAATAGTAAAGTGATATTCAATTGCAATGTGCTATTGCATTGCAAATGTCTATTATATTGTAAAGTAATATTACATTGCAATGTTCTATTGCATTGCAAATGATGATTATAATTCAAAGCGATATTCCATTACAATGTGATAATACATTGCAAATGACTATTACATTGCAAATTTATATTCCATTGCAATTAGATATTGCATTGCAATTGACTATTATATTGCAGAATGATATTCTATTGCATTGTTATATTGCATTGCAAATGAGGATTATATTGCAAAACGACATTGCATTCCAATGTGCTATTGCATTGCAAATAACTATTATATAGCAAAGTGATATTCAATTGCAATGTGCTATTGCATTGCAAATGTCAATTATATTGCAATGTTATATTACATTGCAATGTTCTATTGCATTGCAAATGACGATTATATTGCAAAGCGATATTCCAATGCAATGTTGTATTGCATTGCAAAGGACGGTTATATGGCAAAGCGATATTCCATTGCAATATGCTATTGCATTGCAAATGACTATTATATTGCAAAGTAATATTCCATTGCAATGTTTTATTGAATTGCTAGTGACGATTATATTTCAAAGTGATATTCCATTGCAATGTGCTATTGCATTGAAAGTGACTAAAATATTGCAATGTGATATCGTATTGGTACATGAGCAGTGGTGTTCATTCAAGGAGATATTTCACAACTTTCAAGAAAAATATATTCCACTGAGGAAAAAGCGGCGTAAAAAAAAGACAGCCATCCGTGGCTAAGTAAAGTAATAAAGGACAGTATCCGACTGAAAACAAGTGCATATAAAGCAGCCAAATCTAGTGGGAGGATAGAAGATTGGGAAGCACTTAAAAGCCAGCAATGAATAACTAAAAGATTAATTAAGAAAGGGAAGATAGATTAGGAAAGTAAACTAGCAAAAAATATAAAAACAGATAGCAAGAGTTTCTACAGTGATATAAAAAGAAAAAGGGTGGCTAAAGTGAATGTTGGTCCCTTAGAGGACGAGACCGGGAAATTAGTAGTGGGAAACATGGAGATGGCAAATACGCTGAACAATTATTTTGTATCAGTCTTTACAGTAGAGGACATTAAAAATATCCCAACACTGGACAAAAAGGGGGTTATGGGGGGGAGGAGCTAAACATATTAAAATCACTAAGGAGATGGTACATAAGAACATAAGAAATAGGAGCAGGAGTAGGCCATACGGCCCCTCGGGCCTGCTCCGCCATTCAATAGGACCATGGCTGATCTGAATATAGACTCACGTCCAATTCCCTGCCGTCTCCCCGGTAAGATAATGGGACTTAAGGCGAATAAATTCCTGGACCTGATGGCTTACATCCTAGTGTCTTGAGAGAAGTAGCGTTAGGGATTGCGGATGCATTGGTGGTAATTTTCCAAAACTCCCTGGATTCAGGAAAGGTCCCAGAAGATTGGAAAACTGCTAATGTAATGCCCTTATTTAAAAAGGGAGGTAGACAAAAGGCTGGAAACTATAGACCAGTTAGCCTAACATCTGTGGTTGGTAAAATGTTGGAGCCCATTATTAAGGAAGCAGTAACAGGACACTTGGATAAGCATAACTTAAACGGACAGAGTCAGCATAGTTTTATGAAGGGGGAGTCATGTTTGACAAATTTGCTCGAATTCTTTGAGGACGTAACAAACAGGGTGGATAAAGGGGAACCAGTGGATGTGGTGTATTTGGACTTCCAAAAGGCATTTGACAAGGTGCCACACAAAAGATTACTGCACAAGATAAAAAATCACGGGATTGGGGGTAATATACTGGCATGGGTGGAAGATTGGCTATCTAACAGAAAACAGAGAGTGGGGATAAATGGGTCATTCTTGGGTTGACAATCAGTAACTAGTGGTGTTCCGCAGGGGTCAGTGCTGGGACCCCAACTCTTTACAATCTATATTAACGATTTGGAGGAGGGGACCAAGTGCAACGTATCCAAGTTTGCCGAAGATACAAAGATGGGAGGGAAAGCATTGCGTGAGGAGGACATAAAAAAACCTGCAAAAGGTCATAGACAGGCTAAGTGAGTACTGGGCAGAAATTTGGTAGATGGAATATAAATGTTGGAAAGTGTGAGGTTATGCACTTTGGCAGAAAAAATCTAAGAGCAAGTTATTATCTAAATGGAAAGAAACTGCAAAGTGCTCCAGTACAAAGGGGTCTGGGGGTCCTGGTGCATGAAACACAGAAGGTTAGTATGCAGGTGATCAGGAAGGCCAATGGAATCTTGGCTTTTATTGCAAGGGGGATGGAGTATAAAAGCAGGGAAGTCTTGCTGCAGTTATACAGGGTACTGGTGAGGTCACACCTGGAATACTGCGCACAGTTTTTGTTTCCATATGTAAGAAAAGATATACTTGCTCTCGAGGCAGTTCAGAGAAGGTTCACTCGGTTGATTCCGGAGAGGAGGGGGTTGACTTATGAGGAAAGGTTGAGTAGGTTGGGCCTCTACTCATTGGAATTCAGAAGAATGAGAGGCGATCTTATCGAAACATATAAGATTATGAGCGGGTTTGATCGGGTGGATGCGGGGAGGATGTTTCCACTGATTGGTGAGACTAGAACTAGGGGGCATAATCTTAGAATAAGGGGCTGCCCTTTCAAAACTGAGATGAGGAGAAACTTCTTCACTCAGAGGGTAGTAAATCTATGGAATTTCATACCTCAGAGAGCTGTGGAAGCTGCGACACTAAATAAATTTAAAACGGAGATAGACAGTTTCCTATCTGATAAGGGAATTAGGGGTTACGGGCAATGGGCAGGGACGTGGACGTGAGTCTAGGTTCGGATCAGCCATGATCCTATTGAATGGTGGAGCAGGCCCGAGGGGCCGTATGGCCTACTCCTGCTCCTACTTATGTTCTTATGTTCTTATATTATGTTTTTATGTATTGATTGGAGGATGTGAGCAGCCTCTGGACCAATGGGAGGTTAGGAGCCACTGTGTGGGGATTGGATTAGGTGAGCAGGCTCTGGGCCAATGGCAGGGCAGGAGTCAGTGTATGTGGATTGGAGGATGTGAGCTGCCTCTGGGCCAATGGCAGGGCAGGATTCAGTGTATGTGGATTGGAGGAGGGGAGCAGGCTTTGGGCCAATGGCAGCGTAGGAGTCAGTGTGTGGGCATTGGATTAGGTGAGCAGCCTCTGGGCCAATGGCAGGGCAGGAGTCAGTGTGTGGGGATTGGAGGAGGGGAGCACATTCTGGGCTAAAATCTAGCCAGGGTAAAATGGAACCAAAGACTGGCAGGAAAAACTATAACAGAACAATGGGTGATCTTTAAGGAGGAGATGTTCCAAGTACAAGCTAGGTACATTCCAACAAGAGGGAAGGGTGAGGGAACCAAAGCAAGGGCTCCTTGGATGACGGGGGAGATAGAGAAGATGATGAAACAAAAAAAGAGAGTGTATGATGCATGTCAGGTGAATTCTTCAAGGGAGAACCAGACCAAATACAGTAAGTTGAGAGGGGAAGTAAAGATGAAAATAAGATTGGCAAAGAGAGAATATGAGAGCAGAATGGCGGTTAACATAAAAGGGAACCCAAAAATCTTCTACCGGCATGTAAACAGTAAGCAGGTTGTAAGAGGCGGGGTGGGGCCCATTAGAGACAAAGAAGGTGATATATGCTTAGAGGTGCAGGGCAAGGCTAGAATACTCAATGAGTACTTTGTATCGGTGTTTACTAAGGAGGTGGATGCTGACAAAATATCAGCAGAAGTGGAAAAGGTAGAAGCAATGGAAGGGGTGAAAATTGATAGACAGGATGTACTAGAAAGGCTGGGTATGCTTAGAGTAGATAAGTCACCTGGTCCAGATGGCTTGCATCCCAGGTTGCTAAGGGAATTGTGGGAGGAGATAGCAGAAGGGCTTGCCATAATTTTCCAATCTTCTCTAGATGTGGGGGAGGTGCCTGAGGATTGGAAAGTGGCAGATGTGACACCATTGTTCAAGAAAGCATGTGAGGACAATCCTAGTAACTACAGGACAGTCAGTTTAACATCAGTGGTGGGTAAAGTTTTAGCAACAATAATCAAGGAAAAAATTAACAGGCACTTGGAGAGGTTTAAGCTAATTAAGGAGTGCCAACACGGATTTGTAAAAGACAGATCATGTTTGACGAAACTAATTGCATTTTTTAATGAAGTAACAGGGAGGATTGATGAAGGGAATGCAATGGATGTTGTCGACATGGATTTTAGGAAGGCATTTGACAAAGTACCACATGAAAGGCTGGTTAACAAAATTGAGGCTCATGGGAATAGATGGGTCAGTGGCAGCTTGGATAAGGAATTGGCTTAAGGACAGAAAACAGAGAGTTGTGGTAAATGGCTGTTTTTCAGACTGGAGGATGGTAGACAGTGGTGTTCCCCAAGGGTCAGTGCTGGGGCCACTGCTTTTTTGATGTATATAAATGACCTGGATATTGTAATACAGAGTAGAATTTCTAAATTTGCCGATGACACCAAACTTGGAGGTGTGGCAAACAGTGAGGATGATACCAATCGACTGCAACAGGACATAGAAAGGCTAGCAGAATGGGCAGACAAGTGGCAGATGGAATTTAATACAGACAAGTGTGAGGTGATGCATTTTGCCAGAAGGAACAGGAAGAGGCAATATACACTTAATGGCACAGTTTTAAAGAGTGTGCAGGGATAGAGGGACCTGGGAGTTAATGTGCATAGGTCCCTGAAGGTGGCAGGACATATTGAGTGGTTAGCAAAGCATATGGGATCTTGTGCTTCATAAATAGAGGTATTGAGTACAAAAGTAGAGAAGTTATGCTGAACCTTTATAAAGCGCTGGTTAGGCCACAACTGGAGTACTGCGCCCAGTTCTGGTCACCACACTTTAGGAAGGATGTGAAGGCCCTTGAGAGGGTGCAGAGGAGATTTACCAGAATGGTTCCGGGGATGGGGGATCTTAGCTACCAGGACAGGTTGGAGAAGCTGGATTTGTTTTCATTAGAGCAAAGGAGGTTGAGGGGTGATTTGATAGAGGTGTACAAGATTATGACGGGTTTGGATAGGCTAGATGTGGAAAGGCTGTTCCTACAAGTTGATGGTACAAGGACTCGGGGACACGGATTTAAGGTTTTGGGCAAGAGATACAGGGGGGATGTGAGGGAAAACTTTTTTATGCAGCGAGTGGTGATGATCTGGAACTCGCTGCCAATGGAGACACAATGCTTTCAAGGGGGGACTGGATAGGCACTTGAGGGAAATGAACTTGCAGAGTTATGGGGATAGAGCGGGGGTATGGGACTGACTGGCTTGCTCTAGAGAGCCGGCACGGACTCGATGGGCCAAATGGCCTCATTCTGTGCCGTTATGACTCTGAGACTCTTTCATTCAGTCGTTCATTCAGTTATTAATTCATTCTGACATTCAGTCATTCCAACCATCATTCTTTCAATTTGTCAATTCAGTCATTTCATTGAGTTAAAGATTTCCCTGTCGTAGATTGCTAGCTTTTCACTGAACTTTCAATTTTTAATAAAAACAGAAAATGCTGGAAATACTCAGCAGGTAATTTTTAGTCTGCCTTGTCACTTTGTGATATCTTTCAACAAAAGTGCTTATTTCACTGAGTTCCAGCTTTACCTGTTGTGGATTATTGGCCCAAACACTGTGGCCAGCAGCGTCGTTCCCGAGTACCTTGACAGGCCGCCAGTTCACCATTAACTTGCGGTATTTTTCAAAGGCGGTATGGCGGTACACAAGATACGGCCATTATTTTTTTAACTGTATCCAACTCATTTTTAGCCGTTCTTGTCAGTTTTTGTGTTTGTTCAGCAGAATGCTTATCACAACAACAACAACTTGTGCCTTTAATGTAGTGAAACCTCCCAAGGTGCTTCGCAGAAGCAGCAAATAAATCTTGACACTGAGCCACATAAGGATAAATTAGGGCAGGTGACCAAAAGCTTGATCAAAGCGTAGGTTTTAAGGAGCGTCTTAAAAGAGGAAAGAGAGGTAGCGAGGCGGTGAGGTTTAGGCAGGGAATTCCAGAGCTTAGGGCCGAGGCAACAGAAGGCACGGCCACCAATGGTTGAGCGATTATAATCAGGGATGCTCAAGAGGCCAGAATTAGAGGAGCGCAGATATCTCGGGGGGGTTGTAGGGCTGGAGGAGGTTACAGAGATAGAGAGCGGCGAGGCCATGGAGGGATTTGAAAACAAGGATAAGAATTTTGAAATCGAGGCGTTGCTTAACCGGGAGCCAATGTAGGTCAGTGAGCTCAGGGGTGATGGGTGAATGGGACTTGGTGTGAGTTAGGACATGGGCAGCCGAGCTTTGGATGACCTCAAGTTTGCATAGGGTAGAATGTGGGAGGCCAGCCAGGAGTGTGTTGGAAGTCAAGTCTCGAGGTAACAAAGGCATGGATGAGGGTTTCAGCAGCGGATGAGCTGAGGCAATGGCAGTCAGGTGAGTTTGCGATGCTGGAAAGAGGCGGTGTTAGTTGTGGCACGGGTATTCCACTGACTATCTTGCTTACCTCTACAAGACCAGCTCTCAGTCACTTCCTCTGATGGTGAAGAACTCCGTAATTGCCAAGCATTTAACATCTTGTTGGAAATGCAGTGAAGGAAAATCACTTTTAATCCCACTGATTTCATGGTGCGCAATTCTTGTTCATCCCCTCGCACTGCTCCCAACTCCAGTGACAGTCTTGTACCAGTTCGCTCCTCACTGTTGTTTTATCCGGCTCCGAATGCTCTCTTCAGGCAGCCCAGCTTTGAAGGGATACTTTCTAGAATTGTCCCACAGGGAGGCTTTTTAAAGAGTGAAAGTTCCGCACTCCACTTTTACAGAAATCCTAGTGACAGCACTGATGTGGGTTTCTGTCCTTCCCTCCTAACTGTGAATGGTGGCCTGACTCGCTCACTCTCTGAGCTGCCATTCAGGGGCCTGATGACTTCTCTGTCCACTCCACAAACAATTACAAAATGAGTTCCACCCTTACTCGTGAAACACACGCAAGTTCAGCAATAGGATGCGCTGAAAAGTTCATCCCATATGTCAAACTGAAACCGATTTCATGGTTATTCAGACTAAACACCTTCAGCTCTTGCTGCCTCCTGTTAGATCCATGCTGGGAGCCGGGCCTGTCAGTGACGGTGCCTGTTCATGCCAGCCTGGAGCTCTTTCAACATCATCTTCCTGCTCATTGGTACGAGGCTCCCAGAGGATGTACCAGCTAAATGAAAGGTTGCGACCTTCTGCCCCGCACCACCCCCTCCCCGTCCAAAACTGGATGGGAGCGTCACGGACTAGCACCAGGACAGCCTGATAGCTGAAGGTGTGATATTTACTGTTGGTGAGAGTTCATTGAGAACTTTACTAACTAATGCCCCCACCCCACCACATCATGGGGCAAAAGGGACTTCTGCTTTTATAAGCAGAATTATCGCCGATCCTTCATCGTCGCTGGGTCAGAATCCTGGAACTCCCTCCCTAACAGCACTGTGGGAGCACCTTCACCACACGGACTGCAGCGGTTCAAGAAGGCGGGTCACCACCACCTTCTCAAGGGCAACTAGGGATGGGCAATAAATGCCGGCCTTGCCAGCGATGCCCACATCCCATAAACAAATAAAAAAATAAGCTGGGTCTATGTCTCAGCCGCCCTGGTGTGAAAGCAGGCGTGTTGGCCCCTCACCGTACGGGCGCTGATCTGAACAACTGCTGTGCACATTAGACCGGCGGATCTAAGAGAGAGAGTGAGGGGCAGGTGAGAGGCCTCGGCTTGGGTTCATTGCTCTGATTCTATCCTATTGCGGTTGTACAGACATCCCACGGGGTGTAGTGTCAGTCAGTCACTGACAGTGACGGTGAAATGTAATGAGTGCTCCTGTTCCCCATCAAAAGAAATTCTCGTTCCTTTCAACATTATTTTAAGTTTTTAATTTGGATTAGGATGTACAAGATAAGAACAATTTGGGTTGGAGAACCACTTAACACTTATAAAGAAAGAAAGACTTGCATTTATATAACACCTTTCACGACCTCAGGATGTCCCAAAGGCTTTACAGCCAACGAAGGACTTTGGACTGGACTCACTGTTGTAATGTAGAAACGTGGCAGCCAATTTGTGCACAGCAAGCTCCCACAAACAGCGATGAGATAATGACCAGTTAATCTGTTTCAGTGATATTTATTGAGGGATAAGTATTGGCCAGGACACCGGGGAGAACTCTCCTGCTCTACAATATAGTGTTATGGGATCTTTTACATCCACCCGAGAGAGTAGACTGGATCTCGGTTTAACGTCTCATCCGAAAGACGGATGACTCACTATGAAATGAAACGGCCCTTGGGAATCTGTGTAAAAATGCATGAGACAGCTTCAGGCTCTCACTTCGCACCTGGTTGGTATTTGCCCAGCTGTAGCATCGCTTCCTGTGCTCACAATCTCTGTAAAACCAACCCTGACCCTAATGCTGTAAGCACAGGGTTAATCAGACTGGCCCGAAGCCGACTGACGCTGTACTGCTGCTGAGCTCTCTTCATAGTGTGGCAATGTTAACCTTTCACCTTTGCTTGTTAAGTTAATTTAGATGCGGTGACCACTGAACTAAGGCTGATCTCGAAGCAGTGGTCAGTTTAATCACTTCAGTAAACCTAAAGACATCCCAGTGCAGACTGATCCAGATATTTCACAGAACTTTAATCAGTTGATAACAAGTGTGTGAAAAACAAAGGAAACCCTCTGGGGATACATCCTCCTTTTTAATTGGGGTTTCTGTAGAAGCAGAAGATTGGCTGGTATTGAATGGCACCGAATCAAAGACACACTTACAATCAAAGGTTTCACCTGGTAGAATAGCAGAAACTAGCGATAAGATAACAGAGTAAGGAGTCTCATTAACACAACAGAAAAATAACTCTAAGTAAACAAAACTAAAATTATCGATAAGGGGACAAGCTGATTAAAATTCACCTTATATAGGGCCGTAATTTAACTTTTGTACAATCTTAATGCAGAAACATGTGGGTAGTCACATCGAGCGGGGTAAGAAAAAGATATAAAAGGTGTGTGTTTGTACAGATACCACAAGGTCTGATCAACCTGTACACTGAGCTCGAAGCTGTGACACGTTTCAGTCCCCGACTAAAGCAGCCAGCCTCAGTTGTAAATGCTGTCTTTTTTAAGTGTATGTTTAAGGACTATTGCCTGTGCTGTAAGCTTAATAAATCTCTGGCCCCTGATTTTCAATGTTTAAGAACCCTGTTGATTTGAGGAATGAATTATAAATGAGATCCTCTCCTCCATCAATGCACTGAGCGTCTTTCTGTCATTTGCTGCTGGTGATCAGATTCGCACCTTTAAACAGTTCACATTGTTCTGAATGAACTCGTATAGATCTCTGGCTCTGCTTGTTCCAAAATCTGTTCTCGAGTACTTCTCCAAAATGTTGTAAAGTTGCCCTATGAGAAAAGCAGCAGAATGTTTGATGACATTACACTCAAACCAGCTCGCCAAGGTTTTTCACTTAATTTCTCGCCTCCTCTCCTGAAGGTACCGCCGCTTGCTGGGGTACAATCCCACGGGTGTTAGCCGTAGCCTCCCTCCCCCGGATCAGTGTGTTAATCTGTGCTTGGACAGTAAGTAGTGGCAGGCTATTCAGCCGCTTGGGGCTTCACATATGCACCTGATTCTACCTTTACCATGTCTGTCTGTCCACACAAGCGCACACACACACACCCACACCGCACCCCACACTCACACCCACACCAACCCACACACCCACACCGCACCCCACACTCACACCCACACCAACCCACACCCACACCGACGCCCACACACACTCTCACACCCACACTCACACCCACAGCCACACTCACACCCACACTCACACCCACATGAACACACCCATGAACACACCCATGAACACGAACACAAATGCACCCACGAACACGCACACACACGAACACACACACACCCATGAACATGCACGCACACACACACACACACCACACCCCACCCACACACCCACACACACACTTGACACCCACACCCACTCTCAAACCCACACTCACACCCACAGCCACACTCACACTCACACCCACACTCACTCACACCCACACGAACACACCCATGAACACGAACACACACGCACCCACGAACACGCACGCACACATGAACACACACACACCCCAAGAACACGAACACACACGCATGCACACACACCCACATGCACACACGAACCCACGCACACCCACACACCCACGAACACACACCCACCCACGAACACACACCCACCCACGAACACGCACACAACTACATACAAGCAAGATATACTAATCAAGACCAGGAGCTGGGCTGATTTTGGCCCATTCCCCCACACCCGATAAGAATGATGATGTGAATTATAGCAACTCACCAAGGCCCTGCTTTAACTCTGCTAACAAAGCACGAAGCAGGAATGGAACCTGGGATCCTCCTCTAAACCCCAGTCTCACGTTGGGAGGTTAATTTTCAACTGAGCCATTACAGCAGCTCGCCTTCACACAAGTGCTGAAGGTCTCGGTAAACTGGTGGTGTAGGTATTCCTCATCTTTCCCCGAGTGATGCCACTGGATGGCTTTATTGATGGGCCCTCTACTCCTGCTCTTTCATGTTCTCGACAGTTAGAACCGTCACAAAAGCATTGACAACTACACATTGACCTAACGTTTGAGCAGCTGTGGCTCCTGTTCCTGATCACTATCCAATGGCGTCGAGCAGAAAATACCAGAAACCGCTGCTGTCTCTGAGCTCACACCGTACACTATCCATCTTCTAGTTTGGTTGGTACTTACCCACTGTGACATCTTTCCTTTGCAAAAACTGATGCATTTCATATATGCTTCTCATCAAGGCCCTGTCCCCAAAAGTAAAGTACACCACGTCCCTCTGTGCCTGAGCAGCTGCCATTATCTGAAGGAGAGCTGTGGAAAGAAAGCATGATTTCAGAGTCATAATAATTACAGCACAGAAGGAGGCCGTGAGGCACCTCAGGTCTGCACTGGTGCCCGTTCTGCAACTGCAGCCTTCGACTCTAATCCTGCCCTTCCTCTATACCTTTACCGTCTTCCTTTTCAAATACTGAATCCAGTTCCCATTTAAATGATGTGTGGGGCTCTGCCACAGCAGCCACGCGTGGTAAAATGTTCAAGGTTCAAATAACCCTCTGCACGATCAAAAATTCTTCTGATCCTGGTGCTGACGCCCTCTTATTCCCTGTATCTGTGCCAGTGTGAGCAATCTTTGTCTGTGTAACTTGGGCCATTTTATGTTAAAGGCGCTATATAAATGGTTGTTTCTAGAATTGTTCCCATGGATGCAAGCACCTGGCTCTTTGTCTCTGGTGGATTTTTATTTTCCATTCAGGACACAGCAGAAGATTTGCAGCTTCTCTGGTCATTATCACAGTGCTGTTTGTGGGAGCTTGCTGTGCACAAATTGGCTGCTGCGTTTCCCACATTACAACAGTAACTGCACTCCAAAAAGTTCTTCATTGGCTGTGATGCGCTTTGGGATGTCTGGTGGTCGTGAAAGGCGCTATAGAAATGCAAGTCTCTCTTCTCTTCCTGGGCGCTAATGCCACCCACTTCCTTCAGGTGGCAGTGCTGAGACCAGCACCTTCCACTGAATCGATAGCTCCACCAGCAGCAGCGTGCTGGTACTGCAACTGCAGTATTTACCCAACTTGCAAAACTCACGGGGAGAAATTCGGTAGCTTAGCGCCTGGCAGGGCGCTAACGGGGCACTGAGGCAGTAGCACCGCGGTGAGGTGAATCCAGCAGCGCATGCCAAATTCGACCTCCCACCCCCGTAGCACCGCCGCTACGATTAGCGCCGGGGACTTCAGCAGCAGGCAAATCGTAACGTCAGTGAGTGTGCAAAGGTCACTGGGCGCCCAATCTGCCAAATTAAGCATCATCCCCTGCCTTAGCGACTCGCCCAACAGCGGTAATGGGAGGGGGCGTGAAGCAGGCATATGTCGGCTCCAGGGGCGCTATTTAAAGGGATCAGTCGCAGCTGTCAGGTTAGTGCTGTTTCAGTTTGCGATTGTACAAGAGTTTAATTCAGTCATTTAAAAGTTCTTTAGTATCAGGAGTGTTGTGGCCACTAAAAATTAGTTACATTTATTCTGACAAACTTTCAAAGTGCTACACATCGTTACATTAATGGGGGCTGTACTGGCAGTCAACCTCGCCCTCCAGGGTCTACAGCAGAGGGAGAGGAGGAAGCGAGAAAGATTGCAAGATGTGGCCTGAGGGAGGAGGAGGGCCATCAGGGCTCTCAACAGGAGGCCTTACCCTCCGAGGGTATTCCGAGAGCACTTCTCCTTCCTCCAATTAAGCGAGGAGCAGTGCATTAGAAGGCTCTGCTTCAGCAAGGATGTGGCCACCTCCTGCAACCAGACCTCGAGCCTCAGATCAGGTCAACCATGGCTCTCTCTGTGGCAGTCAAGGTCACCGTCGCCCTCAATTTCTTCGTCAGTGGTTCCTTCCAGTCTGCAACAGGAGATATAGCGAACATCTGCCAGTTCGCAGACCATCGCTGCATCCGGGAGGTCACAGAGGTACTCTACAGTAGGAGAAGGGACTACATTTCATTCCCCATCACCAGAGAGAAGCAGGACAAACGTGCATGTGGCTTTGCCAGGATAGCGGGCTTCCCCATGGTGCAGGGCGCCAATGACTGCACCCACATGGCTTTGCCTGAGGTCTCCGTAACTGCAAAGACTACCACTCACTTAATGTGCAGTTGGTGTGTGACCACAGACAGCAAATCCTCAATGTGAATGCCCGCTATCCTGGCAGCACCCACGATGCCTTCATCCTGCGCCAGACCGGTGTGCCAGCACTCTTCCAGCCATCACATCAAGCTCGCGGCTGGCTGGCTGGAGACCAGGGCTATCCGGTCTCCACCTGGCTCATGACTCCCCTCCACAACCCCAACACACCTGCTCAGCACTCATATACTGAGAGCCATGCTGCCACCAGGAACATCATCGAACAGACCATTGGAGTGCTCAAGCAACGGTTCCAGTGCCTTGACCGCTCGGGAGGAGCCCTTCAGTACTCGGCTGAGCTGGTGTCCCATTTCGTTGTGGTCTGCTGCATGCTCCACAACTTGGCCATCATGAGGGCCCAGCTGTTGCCACCAGGGACTGCGAAACAACCTCAGGAAGAGGAAGAGAGGGAGGAGGAGGAGGACGAGGGAAAGGAGGAAGAGAAAGAGGAGGAGGAGGAGGAGCAGGAGCGAGGGAGGAGGCAGCCACTCAATCTTTCTTCTGGAAGGGCGGTCCGTGACAGCCTCATCAGACTGCAGTTCCAATAAATTAAACCCCAGATCCCCATTGCTCACCACATCCCCATCATTCCATCCCTGTCGCAGGTCACATCACAGCACAACGCTGAAATGAGCGACATCACAAAATCATCCAAAGCCAATTAATAATAATCAGTGAACACATATTTGCAACAACACTATTAACTATTCACCCTGGTGCAATCCCTTAGTGCCTCTTGTTACTGTGCCTTTGCCTACCCTAGTGCTCCTACCAAATGTTGGCCCAACGGCTGCAGCACGGTGGGTGGAAGGCTGCTGAGTGTCCGTGCGGGAGACTTCAGATGGCCTTGTGGATCGCACTCGACCAGCTCTGGGCCTGGAAGGCCCGGCTGTAGACTGCACCACCTCAGCATTGGCGGCAGCAGTCTGGGCTGGCTGGATGACAGGCAGCGACAAGGGCAATGGCGGAGTGCCAGTGGTGGAAGCAGGAATGCTGTCATCCTGAGAGAGGACAGTAACTTCCTGCTCCACTGACACACTGCCACTCCCCCGAGGCAGCACCTCAGCATCACTGCCAATCTGCTGGAGCACAGATTGCTGGCCTGCTGTGACACCGTGACACTGAGTGCGGTTTTCAACAGAGTGCTGAGAGTTGGGTGAGTCAGGGAGTCTTAACTGGTTGCTGAAATCAAACTTTTGTTTGTTTCACATTTACTGTGTACTGTTTAAAATCTAAATTTCCCAGCTTTAAGCAGGGTTAAAAAGGGATAAACAAGTCCTACAACTCAGAGCAGCTGAAGGCAGTTAACAAGGGAAACTGGAGTAATCTGGTTAACCTGGTTCTCATGTAGCTGGGCTCAGCAAGTCTTTGTTTCAGGGCCCATAAAAACAGGCTTTGAAGTGCGATTTTGCACTGAGTGCGGTTTTCAACAGAGTGCTGAGAGTTGGGTGAGTCAGGGAGTGTTAACTGTTTGCTGAAATCAAACTTTTGTTTGTTTCACATTTACTGTGTATTGTTTACTGTTTAAAATCTAAATTTCCCAGCTTTAAGCAGGGTTAAAAAGGGATAAACAAGTCCTACAACTCAGAGCCGCTGAAGGCAGTTAACAAGGGAAACTGGAGTAATCTGGTTAACCTGGTTCTCATGTAGCTGGGCTCAGCAAGTCTTTGTTTCAGGGCCTATAAAAACAGGCTTTGAAGTGCGATTTTGCACTGAGTGCGGTTTTCAACAGAGTGCTGAGAGTTGGGTGAGTCAAGGTGAGGCAAGGCCTCAGAGCTTCGGCGGGTGCTTCAGCGGTAGAGCGGGCCTACAAAGGGCTCCAGAGACCAGGTAAGGCTTACTTTACTGGTGGTATTGAATTAATTTAATTTAAATTGATGAAAGGGGTAGGTCATGCCAGGAGGGCCCAGCCCCGTGATATGCTCCTCTTGCTCTATGTGGGAATTCAGGGACGCTGCCAGTGTCCCTGACCAACACGTGTGCCAGAAATGCATCCAGCTGCAGCTACTAATGGGCCGTCTTGGGGCGCTGGAGCTGTGGGCGGATGGGTTGTGGAGCATTCACGGTACTGAGAGGGTCGTGAATTACTCGTACAGTGAGTTGGTCACACCGCAGGGTAGGGCTGCACAGGCAGAAGGGAAATGGGTGACCACCAGGCGGAACAATAGAAGCAGGCAGGTAGTGCAGGGGACCCCTGTGGCCATCCCCCTTTCAACCAGGTATACCGCTTTGGATACTGTTGGGGGGATGATTTATCAGGGGAAGGCAGCAGCAGCCAACTTCCTGGCACTGGGGGTGCTCCTGCTGCCCAGGAAGGGAGGAAAAAGAGTGGGCGAGCAATAGTGGTAGGGGATTCTATAGTAAGGGGAACAGACAGGCGTTTCTGTGGCTGTAGACGTGAATCCAGGATGGTTTCTTGCCTCCCTGGTGCCAGGGTCAAGGATGTCACTGAGCGGCTGCAGGGCATTCTGGAGGGGGAGGGCGAACAGCCAGAGGTCGTGGTCCACATTGGTACCAACGACATAGGTAAAAAGAGGGATGAGGCCCTGCAGCAAGAATTTAAGGAGCTAGGTAGAAGATTAAAGAGCAGGACCTCAAAGGTTGTAATCTCTGGATTACTCCTGGTGCCACGTGCTAGTGAGTATAGGAATAGGAAGATAGAACAGATGAATGCGTGGCTAAAGGAATGGTGCAGGAGGGAGGGCTTTAGTTTCCTGGATCACTGGGTCTGCTTCTGGGAAAGGTGGGACTTGTACAAGTCGGACGGTTTACACCTGAACCAGAGGGGGACCAATATCCTTGCGGGGAGGTTTGCTAGCACTGTTGGGGGGGGTTTAAACTAACTTGGCAGGGGGATGGGATACAGAGTGGAGCTATAGTAGGGGGTGATTTATAGCCAAATACGGAGGAAAAAACAAGTCAGCTGGGAAGGCAGAGCAAATATGTGAAGGCAAAAGGGAATATGGCAAGGCTGGAAGGCATTTATTTTAATGCAAGGAGTCTTGCAAATAAGGTGGATGAACTGAAGTTGTTGTTGAACACATGAACACATTGTTGCTATCACGGAGACATGGTTGAGGGAGATAGAAATGGCCTCTATCTGCACTGTGGGGTTTCTGTGATTCTGTGACTGGCAGCTCAATATTCCGGGGTATAGAATCTTCAGGCGAGACAGAGGGGGGTGTAAAAGGGGAGGGGGTGTTGCAATATTAATTAAGGAGTCAATTACTGCTGTAAGGAGGGATGATATATTAGCGGGTTCCTCTAATGAGGCCATATGGGTAGAACTTAAAAACAAAAAGGGGGCAAGCACTTTGCTGGGAGTGTACTATAGGCCCCCAAACAGTCAGGGGGAGATAGAGGAACAGATATGTAGGCAAATCTCAGAGCAGTGCGAAAATAATAGGGTAATAATAGTGGGGGATTTCAACTTCCCCAATATTAATTGGGATAGTCAGAGTGTGAAAGGCTTAGAGGGTGCAGAATTCTTAAAGTGCATCCAGGAGAGCTTTTTGAGCCAACATGTAGAAAGTCCTACAAGAGAGGGGGCGGTACTGGACCTAATTCTAGGGAATGTAGCCGGGCAAGTGGTGGAAGTGTCAGTAGGAGAGCATTTTGGCGACAGTGACCATAATTCGGTGAGATTTAAGGTGGTCATGGAAAAAGACAAAGACAGCGCGGAAATAAGGGTTCTAAATTGGGGGAAGGCCGATTTTAATATGATAAGGCAGGATCTGGCCAAAGTGGACTGGGAGCAGCTACTTATAGGAAAATCCACAACAAAGCAGTGGGAGACTTTCAGAAGGGAAATAGAGAGAGTACAACGCCAACATGTTCCCGTAAAGGTCAAGGGTGGGACCAACGAGCAAAGGGAACCTTGGATGACAAGGGATATACAAAAATGCATTAGGAAAAAAAGGGGGGCTTTTGGCAGTTACAAAAGACTAAAGATGGAGGAAGCCCTAGAGGAGTATAAAAAGTGCAGGGGCATACTTAAAAAAGAAATTAGGAGAGCGAGGAGGGGCCATGAAATAACACTGGCGAGCAAAATAAAGGAAAATCCTAAGATGTGTTATAAGTATATTAAGGGCAAGAGGATAACCAGGGAAAGGGTAGGGCCCATTAGGGACCAAAGTGGCAATCTGTGTGTAGAGCCAGATGATGTAGGCGGGGTTTTAAATGAATATTTTGCATCTGTGTTCACTATGGAGAAAGGCGATGTAGACATAGAAATCGGGCAAGGGGACTGTGATATACTTGAACATATTAGCATCGAGAGGGAGGAGGTACTAGTGGTTTTAGCAGGCCAAAAAGTGGATAAATCCCTAGGCCCGGACGAGATGTATCCCAGGCTGCTGAGTGAGGCAAAGGAGGAGATTGCAGGGGCTCTGACACAAATTTTCAGAACCTCTCTGGCCACAGGGGATGTACCAGAGGACTGGAGAACAGCTAACGTAGTACCATTATTCAAGAAGGGTAGCAGGGATAAACCAGGGAATTACAGGCCAGTGAGCCTAACATCTGTGGTAGGGAAATTATTGGAAAAAATTCTGAGGGACAAAATTAGTCTCCACTTGGAGAGGCAAGGATTAATCGGGGATAGTCAGCATGGCTTTGTCAAGGGTAAATCATATCTGACCAATCTGATTGAATTTTTCGAGGGGGTGACTAGGTGTGTGGATGAGGGAAATGCTGTGGATGTGGTATACATGGACTTCAGTAAGGCTTTTGACAAAGTCCCACTGGTCAAGAAGGTAAGAGCCCATGGGATCCAGGGTGCCTTGGCACGTTGGATCCTAAAGTGGCTGAGTGGCAGGAGGCAGAGGGTGATGGTCGAAGGTTGCTTTTGTGACTGGAAGCCTGTGTCCAGTGGGGTACCTCAGGGATCGGTGCTGGGTCCCTTGCTGTTTGTGATCTACATAAATGATTTGGATGAGAATGTAAAAGGTATGATCAGTAAGTTCGCAGATGCCACGAAAATTGGTGGGGTGGTAAATTGCGAGGAGGAAAGCCTCAGGCTACAGGACGATATAAACGGGTTGGTCAGATGGGCGGAAAAGTGGCAAATGGAATTTAACCCTGAAAAGTGCGAGGTGATGCATTTTGGACGGACAAATAAGGCAAAGGAATACACAATGAGTGGTAGGACCCTAGGAAGTACAGAGGGTCAGAGGGACCTTGGTGTACATGTACATAGATCCCTGAAGGCAGCGGAACAGGTAGATAAGGTGGTTAAAAAGGCATATCGGATACTTGCCTTCATTAGCCGAGGCATAAAATATAAGAGCAAGGAGGTTATGATGGAGCTGTACAAAACGCTGGTAAGGCCACAGCTGGAGTACTGTGTGCAGTTCTGGTCGCCTCACTATCGGAAGGATGTAATTGCTTTGGAGAGGGTGCAGAGAAGATTCACCAGGATGTTACCTGAGATGGAGCGCCTCAGCTATGAAGAAAGACTAAACAGGCTGGGATTGTTTTCCTTGGAGCAAAGAAGGCTGAGGGGGGACCTGATTGAAGTGTGCAAAATGATGAGGGGCATAGATAGGGTAGATAAAGAGGAACTTTTCCCCTTAGTAGGGGGGTCAATAACAAGGGGGCATAGATTCAAGGTAAGGGGCAGGAGGTTTAGAGGGGATTTGAGGAGGAACTTTTCCACCCAGAGGGTGGTTGGAGTCTGGAACTCACTGCCTGAAAGGGTGGTAGAGGCAGGAACCCTCACAACATTCAAGAAGCATTTGGATGAGCACTTGAAATGCCATTGCATACAAGGCTATGGACCAAATGCTGGAAAATGGGATTAGTTTGGACAGGGCTTGATGAACAGCGCAGACACGATGGGCCGAAGGGCCTCCTTCTGTGCTGTAAAACTCTATGGCCTAGAAATTCACTTTGGGCCCGCCAGCTGGCGTGCGCCCAAAATTTAGCGCTGAGAGCGGAGGCAGTTGCGACCGTCAGATATTCAGTTTCTGCGCCCCAAGTCGGAACCGGGTGCTATTCCAGGGTGTGCCCGCCCCCGCTTGGGGCGCTGAAACTGAATTTCAGCGCTCTAGGTGCCGCTGCGCCACCCGCTGCGGAGCAGCAGGCTGCGGTACTGCAGGCCTCCTCCTTCTCTTAAGGGGGAGGTGCCTGCAACGGGGAGGTCGCCGCTGGATAGTGCCGGCAAATTAGCCCGGCACCACGGAGAAGTGCCGGGTTCGCGGAAAGCAGCCGGCAATGCCACGGGGGGGTGGTGGTGGAGGAGGCCGGGGAAGGAGGTGCGGGCAGGCGGCCGCCGAAAAAGCAGCCGGCCGCACCTCCACCTTAAAGCGCACCATTAAGGCTACAGTACGGCCCCGTTTTCTGATCGCTGTTTGCGGCCACTGTGGAAGAGGTGGCCGCAACTAAATATGGGGGTCGGGCCGGTGGCGGGGCGGTAGCGGGGCACTGCGCGCACCGATGACATCATCGGTGCCGGCGCAGCGCTAACAGCTACCGCCGCCATTACCGCAGCGCTGAATATCAGCGCAAACTCCTCTATTGGCGCAGAGGCCCTCTTTGGGCGGTAACTGGCTGCAAAGCTGGCAGCACCTTACTGAATTTCTAGGCCTATGACTCTAAACTCTATGACCGTGAAAACTCCGGTGGACGGTGGTCGACCCAGCCACGATGGCAGCAGCCAGAGCTTATGTGGCAGCAAGCTGAGACTGCGTGAAAGCAGTCTGAGAATCGATGGCACCAAGCATAGTCTGCATTACAGCACTAAGACGTTGCATGGCTTCAGTCTTTGCTGCAATGGAAGCTGCGACATTGCCCATCACACGCAGCAACAGGTCTGGGTCTCCACTGTTTCTCAGGGAGTTCACCGTCCTTTCCAGACTGGAAATGACAGGCTCCATGGTGTGCACAGAGCTCTGTGCAATGTTGGAGGCGGACTCCACCACGCTCCTTACCATTGCCGAGAGGCTCTCGGGCACCCTTGCCATTGCACCTATCATCTCCGTGTGCATGCCCATCACCCTTCTTCTAAAGAACTCCCCATCAACGTCCTCAACTGAGTCCTGTGCAGCAGAACTCGCCCTCCGGGGAGCTGACGCTCGCGCTACCCTTTCCCCCTGGCCTTGCTGCAGCCCACTTGTCCCCGGTGCATGACCCTGTGCAGATCCCGCTACTATACTAGCCTCTAAAGAACGCGTAGTGCCAGTATCTGAGCTGGTGCCTGTGGGTGAGACATGCAGTGACACAGTGTGTTCTTCGTCCTCCTCTTCTTCTGCCTCACTCTCTGTGGTACCCTCAGGGACAGGATGCTCAGCTGCTTGCTCATTATCTGAAAGCATAAAGGCACAAGAGTCGGGTTAACATAGAAACATAGAAGACAGGAGCAGGAATAGGCCATTCGTCCCTCGAGCCTGCTCCGCCCTCAATGCAATCATGGCTGATCATCCAAATTCAGTACCCTGTTCCTGCCTTCTCTCCATATCCCTTGATCCCTTTAGCCTTAAGAAATATATCTAAATCCTTCTTGAATATATTTAATGAAATGGCATCTGCTGCCTTCTGTGGTAGAGAATTCCACAGGTTCACCACTCTCTGGGTGAAGAAATTCCTCCTCATCTCAGTCCTAAATGGCTTACCCCTTATCCTTCGACTGTGACCCCCGGTTCTGGACTCCCCGGCCATCGGGAACATCCTTCCTGCATCCAGTCTATCTAGTCCTGTTAGTATTTTATAAGTTTCAATGAGATCCCCTCTCATTCTTCTAAACTCCAGCGAGTATAAGCCCAATCGACCGAATCTCTCCTCATACGTCATTCCTGCCATCCCAGGTATCAGCCTGGTAAATCTTTGCTGAACTCCCTCCATGGCAAGAACATCCTTCCTCAGATAAGGTGACCAAAACTGCACACAATACTCAAGGTGCGGTCTCACCAAGGCCCTGTACAACAGTAGCAAGACATCCTTGTTCCTGTACTCAAACCCTCTCGCTACAAAGGCCAACATACCATTTGCCTTCTTAACCGCCTGCTGCACCTGCATGCTTACCTTCAGCGACTGGTGCACAAGGACACCCAGGTCTCGTTGCACTTTCCCTTCTCCCAATCTATTGCCATTCAAATAATAATCTGCCTTCCTGTTTTTGACACCAAAGTGGATAAGCTCGCATTTATCCACATTATATTGCATCTGCCATGTGTCTGCCCAATCACCCAACCTGTCCAAATCATACTGGAGTTTCTCGGCATCCTCCTTACAGCACACACTCCCACCCAGCTTTGTGTCGTCTGCAAACTTGGAGATATTACATCCAATTCCCTCGCCTAGATTATTAGTATATTGTGAATAGCTGGGGTCCCACGTCCGATCCCTGTGGTGCCCCACTAGTCACTGCCTGCCACTTGGAAAAAGACCCGATTATTCCAACTCTTTGCTTTCTGTCTGCCAACCAGTTCTCGATCCAAGTCAATACCTTGCCCCCAATCCTATGTGCCTTAACTTTACACGCTAATCTCTTATGCGGGACCTTATCGAAAGCCTTCTGAAAGTGCAAATACACCACATCCACTGGTTCTCCCTTATCAATTTTACCATTTACATCCTCAAAAAATTCCAGTAGATTAGTCAAGCACGGTTTACCTTTTGTAAATCCATGTTGACTTTGTCCGATCCTGTCACTGTTTTCCAAGTGCTCTGCTATTACATTGTTACAATGGACTCTAGCATTTTCCCCACTACCAATGTCAGGCTTACCAATCTATAATTCCCCTTTTTCTCTCTACCACCTTTTTTGAATAGTGGGGTAACATTAGCTACCCTCCAATCCATGGGTACTGTTCCAGAGTCTACAGAATTTTGGAAGATGACCAGCAATGCATCTACTATTTCTAGGGCCACTTCCTTAAGTACCTAGGATGTAGATTATCAGGCCCTGGGGATTTATCGGCCTTCAATCCTGTCAATTTCCCTAACACCATTTCCCTACAAATATTGATTTCTTTCAGTTCCTCCCTCTCATTAGAACCTATGTTCCCCGACATCTCTGGGAGGTTATTTGTGTCCTCCTTTGTGAAGACAGAACCAAAGTATGTATTTAATTGTTCTTCCATTTCTTTGTTCCCCATTATAAATTCCCCTGATTCTGACTGCAAGGGACCTACGCTTGACTTCACCAATCTTTTTCGCTTCACATATCTATAAAAGCTTTTTCAGTCAGTTTTTATGTTCCCTGAAAGCTTACTCTCATACTCTATTTTCCCCCTCTTAATTAATCCCTTTTTCCTCCTTTGCTGAATCCTAAACTGCTTCCAATCCTCAGGTTTACTGCTTTTTCTGGCCAATTTATATGTCCTCTCCTTGGATCTTATGCTATCCCTAATTTCCCTTGTTAGCCACGTTTGAGTCAGCTTTTTTTTTAATGCCAAACTGGGATGAACAGATTCTGTAGTTCATTCATGCGATCTTTGAATGTTTGCCATTGCCTATCCACCGTCAACCCTTTGAGTGACATTCCCCAATCAATCGTACCCAACTCTCGCCTCATACCATCATAGTTTCCTTTATTTAAATTCAGGACCCTAGTCTCTGAGTCAACGACTTCACTCTCCATCTTAGTTAAGAATTCTATCATATTATGATCGCTCCGACCCAAGGGGCCTCGCCCAACAATATTGCTAGTTTATCCTTTCTCATTACATAATACCCAATATAAGATGGCCTGATATCTAGTTGGTTCCTCGACATATTGGTCCAGGAAACCATCCCGTATACACTCCAGGAATTCTTCCTCCACTGTATTGTTACAAATTTGGTTAGCCCAATCTATATGTAGATTAAAGTCACCCATGATAACTGCTGTGCCCTTATTGCATGCATCTCTAATTTCCCTTTTAATGCCATCCCCAACCACCACATTACTGTTTGGTGGTTTATATACCACTCCCACTAACGTTTTCTGCCCCATGGTATTTCTCAGTTCTACCCATACAGATTCCACATCTTCAGAGCCAATATCATTCCTACAATTGTGTTAATCCCTTTTTTACCAGCAATGCTACCCCACCTCCTTTTCCTTTTTGCCTATCTTTCCTTAAGGTGAGGGGAGGGGGCAGGAAGGGAGAAAGGCATGCATACAGCATGATTAGCTGGAAAGTGGGAAAGGCTTGTGTGGTGAGGGGGAAGTGGGATGTGAGGAGGAGGAGTAGGGATGAACATACCATTGTTGTCCCTAAGAGGGTCAACATTGCTGGTGGCCACAACGCCCACCACCTGGCACCCAATAATCTGCAGCACTCTCCTCCAGCTCAGACAGTGGTCGGGTGTCAGGTTTTCCCCCGCCTGTGCGCTCCTGCTCCCTCCTGTTGTGAGTGACCTTGGCCTGCAAGAGAAAGGAAAGTGTGTGAGTGAGTGTGGAGCAAGGTGTTTGGGAGATGTGCCTGCCACAGTTGAATAGCTGCCATTGTTTGCCAGGTGTGAGATGTGGGTGTGAGTGTTGGTAGGTAGAGATTGTTGGAGGATGAGTGCTGGGGGAGTGGTGCTTTGGGCAGTGTATGAAGATTGTGGCTCAGATGGTGGTATGCAGCATTTGTTGAAGCGTTGACTCACCCTGACCACACGAGTGAGGTTGTTAAATTTCTTCCTGCTCTGTGTGTGTGCCCTGGGGACCACAGTGCTGCCCGAGACCTGCTGGGTGACCTCCCTCCACATGGTGTGGAAGACTTGCGGTGAGGGCCTCCTGCCACTTGCTGGGTACAGCACGGCCCTCTGTCTCTCCACAGCGAAGACCAACTCCTCCAATGCTTGGTTGCAGAATCTGCGGGCTCTCTCCCTGGGCCGTTGATCTGCCATGAATACAGCTGCTTGAATCATCCGGCTCCTTGCGCTTGGCCTGCTCCTGCTTGCTGACACAGGTTAACAGGCAGCAAAGCTGAGAATGAGGTTCTGCAGCATCAATGAACCTCCCCTCTAAGAACTGGAAAGAGCCTGTGGCAATGATGACCTTCGATTAGACTGCACCTGACATTGGTTAGTGTTTTGAGTGTAACGCCACTGAGCTAAGCCGTTAGCACTTGATTTAGCGCTGCCATCCATTCTCTGAGCGACTACACTGAATTTTGTGTGCAGCGAGATTCATTCGCGCCTGGCGCTAAATCTCAAACTTTTCCAAAGTTAGCGCCCACTCCTGGGCTATAATGAATTTCTCACCCACAGTGGCCTCAGATGGTTGTACTCCACTTGAGGTGGTCTTTTACTAACGGCAGTTTAACAATCAACCAACCTTTAAGCTGTACATCCCCTTTGCATGCTTCACAGCCCCAGTTGCCGGTGGCGATGGCGGAATGCTGATTGGCTGGTATCACACAGTGTGAGAATCCACAGAAAGCCTTCAGAGGAGACACAGCATTAAAGGCACCAGACTCAAAGCCGTTAAATCTGACCAACAAACAAAATGCAGTCAGAGATGCCTTTTATTTCCAGCCTTCGCCTCTCTTCTCCTGAAGGTGCTGACACTGGCTTGGTCCAGTCTCGCCCCCCCCACCGTCCTGCCCATCCCGTCCCACCCCCACCCCATCCCGTCCCAACCCGTCCCGTTCCCCCACCGTCCCTCCGCCAACCATCCCTCCCCCACCATCCCCTCCCCCAGCATCATCTCCCCCACCATCCCCTCCCCCACCGTCCCTCCCCCACCGTCCCCTCCCCACCATCCCCTCCCCCAACATCCCCTCCCCCACCGTCCCCTCCGCCCACCGTCCCTCCCCCGCCGTCCCCTCCCCCCACCATCCCCTCCCCCCACCGTCCCCTCCCCCACCCACCGTCCCCTCCCCCACCGTCCCCTCCCCCACCGTCCCTCCCCCACCGTCACCTCCCCCACCGTCACCTCCCCCACCGTCACCTCCCCACCGTCCCCTCCCCCAACGTCACCTCCCCCACCGTCCCCTCCCCCACCGTCCCTCCCCCACTGTCATCTCCCCCACCGTCCCTCTCCCACCGTCCCCTCCCCCACCGTCCCCTCGGACCACCGTCCCTCCCCCACCGTCCCCTCCCCCACCGTCCCTCCCCCACCATCCCCACCGTCCCTCCCCCACCGTCCCCTCCCCCACCATCCCCTCCCCCATCGTCCCCTCCCCAACGTCCCCCTCCCCCACCGTCCCCTCGCCCACCATCCCCTCCCCCACCATCCCCTCCCCACCGTCCCTTCCCCCACCGTCCCCTCCCCCACCGTCCCCTCCCCCATCGTCCCCTCCCCCACCGTCCCCTCCCCCACCATCCCCCTCCGCCACCTTCCCCCTCCGCCACCTTCCCCCTCCGCCACCTTCCCCCTCCGCCACCTTCCCCCTCCGCCACCGTCCCCTCCCCCACCGTCCCCTCCCCCACCGTCCCCTCCCCCACCGTCCCCTCCCCCACCATCCCCTCCCCCACTGTCCCATCCCCCACTGTCCCCTCCCCCCACCGCAGCAGCCCCAACACTGGGCTGGCAAGGCCCAGCTAACTCCACACTGACCAGTGATCTAAGCAAGGATCGCTGTGGTTCAGTACCAGATGGGACAAGATCCTTTAGCAGTGAGTGGAACAGCAGTGACTGTGACAGCCCCAAGCCACACCAGCAGGTCGAGAGGAGAGGGGCAGAAACCCAAATCATTTCCACAATCTTATCTGTGACCAGTGACTAAAATGTATAATTCTACTTTTGCTGCTGATACCTTTAAGTATTTTAAATAATAAGTTATTCTCTCCCTTTTCCCAAATGGACGTCGTTGGCTATGAATGGGTGAACCTTCTCCCTGGCCTCTGCTGTGAAACTGGCTGTTGGGAGGCGAGAGCAGAAAGTTGAAGCAAAGTAGACCGCTTTGCTCACGCCAGTGGGGTGACTCTAGCCAAGCCCGGAGAGCAGCTCCAAGGGCCCACACCCTCCAGAATGAGGTGACCACTAATGGTGACCACTAATGAGAAACCCCCTTGACTCGTCCCAACAAAAATGTGTAAATTTAGATCATTTGTAAATTGGCATCAATGAAGCGATGTCCAGGGGTTCCCGCTAGTGGACACCAGGTGGCTGCACCCATGGTCAGCTCGGTGTGTGACCGAGATCAGGACCGAGCAGGCAGGCTCAGGCAAGGGTCCACTTTTCACATCGAGCTCGACAATCAGACAGCTGGTTAGATGCAGACTGGAGTTCAGGCCGGCTGCAAGATACAGTTTGTAAGTCTGCAGGGGCCGCTGATTGCGGTTTTAGATCTTCAAAAAATTGTACCTGTTTCAATCAACCTCGGACTTCAATGAATCCTGAAACTTAAAAACGCACGAGCTGAAGTAATGTAGTGCGCAGTAATCCTTGCCTGGCTGTCACCCTGAAGCCCTGTGATTAAGATCAGGAGCTAACCTGTGGGCCACTCTCACTATACGCTGGTACTGTGTGTGGGTTCCCAACAGGACCTGCTCGCCTTTAAGTTGGTTACTACACACTTTGCATCCGTTTCAAGCTGTGTGACCACGGATGTCGAAGGCGGCCAGTTTCCTTTGCTGGGTTGTGTTCTTCCTGTCTCAGGACTTACCTTTCTCAGCTCCCTCTCCAAAAACCGAGGTTGGTACTGGTCCATGGGGTTGCGAAAGTTAATAGCATCAATGGCCACTATCTCTGTACTTCGCCTCAGCCAGGAATCCCTGGAAAAATGGAAATGGGATGAATATTTCTGTTTGCAAAGACCCCGAATATTCACTCCCCCCTCCCCAAGGTATTAATGTGGCACGGTTGGTGATTTATTTAGATAGTGAAAATAAACTTAATTCCCAGAGCAACTGAAATATTGGCAATCCGCCAGAACAAATGAAACTACGGACAGCAAATGCCCCTTCAGACACTTTCTTTTCACAGACAATGTACAATCTGCCCTTTCACAGACGGTTTGTCTCTTCCCACTCTCCTGAAGGTGGTGCCTCCCTCACTGGAGCAGTGACCAACATCAGCGGCATTTTCTAACAAGGTAAAACCCTGAAATTTCTCACTGATGCCGAGTGTATTGCCAGGATATTAGTCTAACGCAATTTTCTACCTTATTCAGTTCTGTCCTACAGGGGGTTTATATATAGAATAACGGATACCCGGGAGTGAGTTACAGGCTGGAATCTAATCAAGGGGTTCGGGGGTTTATATACAGAATAACGGATACCCGGGAGTGAGTTACAGGCTGGAATCTAATCAAGGGGTTTGGGGGTTTATATATAGAATAATGGATACCCGGGAGTGAGTTACAGGCTGGAATCTAATCGAGGGGTTCGGGGGTTTATATGTAGAATAACAGATACCCGGGAGTGAGTTACAGGCTGGAATCTAATCAAGGGGTTCGGGGGTTTATATATAGAATAACAGATACCCAGGAGTGAGTTACAGGCTGGAATCTAATCGAGGGGCTCGGGGGTTTATATGTAGAATAACAGATACCTGGGAGTGAGTTACAGGCTGGAATCTAATTGAGGGGTTCGGGGGTTTATATATAGAATAACAGATACCCGGGAGTGAGTTACAGGCTGGATTCTAATTGAGGGGTTCGTGGGTTTATATATACAATAACGGATACCCGGTAGTGAGTTACTGGAGACATCAGCTCGCGTTTCTCTGACTTTAGTCTCTAACCTTCTGTAACAGAACTTCCTCAGGGCAGTGTCTGAGGCCCAACCATCTTCAGCTGTTTCATCAATGACCTTCCCTCCATCATAAGGTCAGAAATGGGGATGTTTGCTGATGACTGCACAGTGTTCAGTTCCATTCGCAACTCCTCAGATAATGAACCAGTCCATGCCCCCATGTAGCACGATCTGGACAACATTCAGGCTTGGGCTGATAAGTGGCAGGTAACATTCGTGCCACACAAGTGCCAGGCAATGACCATCTCCAACAAGCGAGAGTCTAACCACCGCCCCTCGGCATTCAATGGCATTACCATCGCCGAATCCCCCAGCATCAACATCCTGGGGGTCACCATTGACCAGAAACTTAACTGGACCAGACACATAAATACTGTGGCAGCAAGAGCAGGTCAGAGGCTGGGTATTCTGCAGCGAATGTCTCACCTCCTGACTCCCCAAAGCCTTTCCACCATCTACAAGGCACAAGTAAGGAGTGTGATGGAATACTCTCCACTTGCAGCTCCAATAACACTCAAGAAGCTCGACACCATCCAGGTCAAAGCAGCCCGCTTGATTGACACTCCATCCACCACGTTAAACTTTCACTCCCTCCACCACAGGCGTACCGTGGCTGCAGTGTGTACCATCTCCAAGATGCACTGCAGCAACTCGCCAAGGCTTCTTCGGCAGCACCTCCCAAACCCGTGACCTCTGCCACCTAGAAGGACAAGGGCAGCAGGCGCATGGGAACACCACCATCTCCAAGTTCCCCTCCAAGTCACACATCATCCTGACTTGGAAGTATATCGGCCGTTCCTTCATCGTTGCTGGGTCAAAATCCTGGAACTCCCTCACTAACAGCACTGTGGGAGTACCATCACCACACGGACTGCAGCGGTTCAAGAAGGCGGCTCACCACCACCTTCTCAAGGGCAACTAGAGATGGGCAATAAATGCTGTCCTTGCCAGCGACGCCCACATCCCATGAACGAATTAAAAAGAATTCTACCCCTCTCGATATAAAGGCTAACATTCCATTTGCCTTTTGATTATTTTTTGTACCTGACTACATTTTAGTGATCTGTGTACACGGAGCCCTAAATCTCTTGGGCCCTCCACTGTTCCCAGCTTTTCACCATTTAGAGAATACTCAGATCCATCCTTTCTTGGCCCAAAATGGATGACCTGGGTTGAAATCCATCTGCCAGGGTTTTGCCCACTCACTGAATCTCTCAATGGCTCTTTGTAATTTTATGCTCCTGTCTACACGACTTACTATACCACCAATCTGTGTCATCGGCAAACTTGGATGTACGGCTCTCTAATGTGTTAATAAATATAGTGAATAGTTGAGGCCCCAGCACAGATCCTTGTGGGACACCACTAGTCACTTCCTTCCAACTCGAGTACACGCCCATTATCCCTGCTCCCTGTCTTCCACCGCAGAACCAATCTCCTCACTAGGTCAGTAATTTGCCTTCAATTCCATGAGCTTTAATTTAGGTCTTGTGTCTTCTGCAATTATCTTGCATTCTTCACATAATTCAAACCTGCCTGACCTTGTCTCTCAATCAGCACTTCTCCCAATGCAAATAGCTCAAGTTTGGAGAGTCTTTTGATAACTTGCCCCCAAAATATTTTTTTTTTTAAGTTCTATAAAGTGGGCGCTCAGAGACCCACTTCCTTCACTCTTCCCCACTCACTTTCTTTCTCTTCTACAACCCAAATCAAAGCCGGAGATACATAATCCCATTCCAAAAGAAGAGGGTATCCAGATCTGCACTTTTTGTTCAGCTGGAGTCCCAACACCTTCAGGGGCCCAGGCGGTCAGGCGGAATCGCTCTGACGCAACACCTCATATCATCTCAGAAATGTCCCAGAGCACTTCACACTCAATGAAATACATTGAAGTCACTGTTATATGGGCAAACACAGCAGCTAATCCGTACAAAGCAAGATCACACAAACAGCAATCAGGTGAATAACCAGTTAATCCATTTTTGGGGGTGTTAGTTGAGGGAGGTGTGTTGGCCAGGATACTGGGAGAACTTCCCGCTGTTCTACAATGATGACACGGGATCTTTAACATCCACTTCAAAAGGCAGGTGGCACCTCGGGCAGCCTAGACTATGTGCCCTCGTCCTGCATCGAGGCCTGAGCCCACAGCCTTTGGAGTCCGAGACGAGAGTGCTTCCAAGTGAGCCGAGCTGGAACACGGGTGGTTTTTGTTCAAGGTCACCATCAACAGCGGGAGTACTAAAGGCGCTCAGATGGCCAATTCTGATAATCACTATTTCAGGCAAATTGTTGCTCTAAGCATCGACAGGACAGAGGGCTCCAGATCTCCACTTTGAGCAGCCATGGTTACGATAGCCCCCAACACCCAAGCACCATATTCTCTACCTGAATGGGATGTCGCTCACCTTGGCGTCTCATCATTGTAAAATCTGGCCCATCTGTACGAGTCACTGTATCAATTAGATTCACTGTAACGCTGAGCTCCTGGAAATCAGATGATTGGGATCAGTGGAATCTCTCAGCATTCGATCACTCTCATTGTCTGCTCTCTTCCTCCGCGCACTGGTTCTGTTTCTCCCCTCTTTGTGTTCCGAGTCTCAGATTGTCACCCGGCCTGCACCAGGGGATGAGACTGGAAATCTGCCCCTCCATGCTCGCTGACGGATGGGAGACTCCCGGGGATTAACTGGCCCATCCGTTTCCCCAGCCTTCCTTGTGAGTTAGAGCCACCTCCCCATCTCTCCTGAAGATGCTGCCTGTGGTGGGGACAGTTTTACAGGGGGGGCACTGGCCCTCCAATACCTCGTCCAATCGACCATTCTTTAGGTATGAGTACCATCAGTGAGTATCGGCACGCTATCTGAACTGATCCCAATCCAGTTCGAAGCCACTGTCCAGACACCCGCACACTTCCAGCAGGGGTGGCGCGGTGGTTATGACACTGGACTAGTTAATCCAGAGTAGAGCCAGTTCAAATCCCACCAGGGCAGTTTCATAATTTGAATTCAGTTAAAAAAATCTGGAAGTAAAAAGTTGGTCTCAGTAAAAGTGACCGTGAAGCTGTCGGATTGTCGTACAAACCCAGCTGGTTCACTAATGTCCTTTAGGGAAGGAAATCAGCTGTCCTTACCCGGTCTGGGCCTATATGTTACTCCAGTCCCACACCAACCTGGCTGACTCTTAACTGCCCTCCGAAGTGGCCCAGTGAGCCCCTCGGTTGTGCAGGGTGACTGGGGATGGACAGTAAATGGTGGACTTGCCAGCGACGCCCACATCCCAACAGGTTACGTGATTGGACAATAAGGTGACAGATGGAGTCTAATGTGGGGAAATGTGAGGTAATTCACTTTGGTAGGAAGAACAGAAAAACAATGGCCTAGAAATTCAGTGGGCTTTGCGCCCAGTTACCGCCCAAAGAGGGCTTCTGCGCCAGTCTGCAAACTTCGGGCGAACTTCATTGACGCGCTAATTGCGGCGGTAGCCGTTTGCGCTGCGCCGCCACCGATGACGTCATCGGTGTGCGCAGCGCCCCGGTTCCGCCCCGACACCGGCCCGATCCCCATCTTCAGTAGCGGCCGCCTCTTCCGTGGCGGCCGCTAATAACTTTCGGAGACCGGGTCCGTACAGCAGCCTTAGTGGGGCGCTTTAAGGTGGAGGTGCGGCCGGACGCTTTTTCGGCGGCCGCCTGCCCGCACCTCCTTCCCCGGCCTCCTCCACACCCCCCGCCCCCCCGCAGCATTGCCGGCTGGTTTCCGGGAGCCCGGCACTTCTCCGTTGTGCCGGGCTCTTTTGCCGGCACTCGCGATCGGGGCTCCGGCTGCTGCAGGCACCTCCTCCTTAAGAGAGGGAGGAAGGCCTGCAGTACCGCAGCCTGCCGCTCCGCTGCGGGTGGCGCTGCAGCCACTAGCACGCCGATATTCAGTTTCAGCGCCCCAAGCGGGGGCGGCCACACTCTTGAACAGCGGCCGTCCTCGACTTTGGGCGCTGAAACTGAATATCGGCTGGGCGCGAGTGGCTCCGCGCCCAGCGGTAAATTCTGGCCGCCAGCGAGCTGGCGGGGCTATAGCTAATTTCTAGGCCAATATTTTTTAAATTGTGAGAAACTATTAAATGTTGGTGTTCAGAGAGATTTAGGTGTCCTCGTACAGGAAACACAGAAAGCTAGCACGCAGGTATAGCAAGCAATAAGGAAGGCAAATGGCATGTTGGCCTTTATTGCAAGGGGTTGGAGTATAAGAGTAAGGAAGTCTTGCTACAATTGTACAGGGCCTTGGTGAGACCACACCTGGAGTACAGTTTTGGTCTCTTTATCTGAGGAAGGATATATTTGCCTTGGCGATGGTGCAGCGAAGATTCACTAGATTGATTCCTGGGATGTCCTATGAGGAGAGATTGTGTAGAATGGGCCGATACTCTCTGGAGTTTAGAAGAATGAGAGGTGATCTCATTGAAACATACACGATTCTGAGGGGGATTGACAGGGTAGATGCCGAGAGGTTGTTTCCCCTGGCTGGAGTGTCTAGAACTAGGGGCCATAGTCTCAGGATAAGGGGCCGGCCTTTTTAGACTGAGACGAGGAGGAATTTCTTCACATGGGAGTGTTGTGAATCTTTGGAATTCTCTGCCCCAGAGGGCAGTGGTTGTTGAGTCATTGAGAACATTCAAGGCTGAGACAAATAGATTTTTGGACTCTAGGGGAATCAAGGGCTATGGAGATCGGGCGGGAAAGTGGAGTTGAGGTCGATGATCAGCCATGACCTTATTGAATGGCGGAGCAGGCTCGAGGGGCCGAATGGCCGACTCCTGCTCTTATTTCTTATGTTCTTATGGGAATGAACATAAATAAACCCTGTAAATGGTACATTTTCTACAGCACCATTAATGCAGCAACCGTCACACGGCACTGGAGATGGTACAGGAAAACCATGGGCAAAACGGCAGGTTTGGAGGAGATTTTTTAAAGGCAGGGAGACAAGTAGCGAGGGGGAGGGAGGGAGAGTGCAGCTACTCATTGAGAAACTCCCAGCTTTTCTCTCACACGTTTGCTAGTGTTCCTTCAGGCAGCGAGCATTTGCTTAGCGCAGTTTCAGAGTTTGGGAGCTGCGACTCCCTGAACCATTATTTAAAAAAATCCATCTGAACCGGGCAGTAAATCCCAATAAATCCAAGCAGATCCCGAATTACACCCATGGAGAAAGAACTGGGAATGCTGAGAATGTTCCGAATGGGAGGTTCACCAGAAGCAGTGCAGACGATGGACCCTCGTCCAAGCATCAACCCGGCTTTCCTCCCTTCCAAATGCTGACTGTTTATTCCATCAGACCCTGAGCTCTCCCGAATCCGAACTATTTAAACAGGAGGCTCGCTGCCGCTTGCAGCGCAAAGTAACTGAGTTAACAGAGCTGAAACCTCACAGGTAATAACCAGACATTCGTTTTCCAGCAGCTTCTCGGTGAAGAGACGTGCCACGATCAGCTCCGGGTTAATGAGAAATCGGATTTCCTCCTGGACAAGTCCAGAGCCAAGAACTCCACCTCCCACCAACGCTGCAGCAAAATCCTCCTGGAATCAACAGGCACACTGGTCACACCGCGCACTGCTCCAGCCCGCACTGGTCACACCGTGCACCACTCCAGCCCACACTGGTCACACCGTGCACTGCTCCAGCCCACACTAGTCACACCGAGCACTGCTCCAGCCCAAATTGTCACACTGCGCACCGCTCCAGCCCGCACTGGTCACACCGCGCACCGCTCCAGCCCACACTGGTCACACCGTGCACCACTCCAGCCCAAACTGGTCACACCGCGCACCACTCCAGCCCACACTGGTCACACCGCGCACCGCTCCAGCCCAGACTGGTCACACCGCGTACCGCTCCAGCCCGCACTGGTCACACCGCGCACTGCTCCAGCCCACACTGGTCACACCGTGCACCACTCCAGCCCACACTGGTCACACCGCGCACTGATGCAGCCCACACTGGTCACACCGCTCCAGCCCACACTGGTCACACCGCGCACCGCTCCAGCCCACACTGGTCACACCACGCACCGCTCCAGCCCACACTGGTCACACCGCGCACCGATCCTGCCCACACTGGTCTCACCGTGCACTTCTCCAGCCCACACTGGTCACACCGCGCACTGCTCCAGCCCACACTGGTTACACCGCACACCGCTCCAGCCCACACTGGTCACACCGCGCACCGCTCCAGCCCACACTGGTCACACCGCGCACCGCTCCAGCCCACACTGGTCACACCGTGCACCGCTCCAGCCCACACTGGTCACACCGTGCACCGCTCCAGCCTGGAGAACGGCACTTCAATGTGGATCCTTTGTAAGATTGGAAAATACCATGTTTCAGCATCTGGTTCCTTTACTACATGGGAACTCAACAACAACTTGTACCTTTATAGGACCTTTAACATAGTAACAATGGCCCGCTGTGCTTCACAGGAGTGTAAAGCAGACAAAGATTGACCCCGAACCACATGAGGACGAAGTACGGCAGGTGACCAAAAGCTCGGTCAAAGAGGGAGGTTTTGAGGAACGTCTTAAAGGAGGAAAGGGAGGCGGAGAGGTGGAGAGGTTTAGGGAGGGAATTCCAGAGCTCAGGCCCTCAGCAGCTGAAGGCACGGCCACAAATTTTGGAGCGATTAATATCGAGGAGGCGCAAGAGGCCAGAATTCTGTCTGTCCCTCCCTCTAAAAATTTGCATGTATGACCTTTCATGTCTCTAACATGTCCCAAAGTGCCTCGCAGCCAATGAATGAGTCGTATAGTCAACCGAAGATTTCTGTTTTTACACAGCGGGTGATGAACAGTTCGGATGGGTTGGCAGGAAGGCTGCCTGAGACCAGGACACTGAACTCATTGAGAAGAACAGCTAGGTACTGCCATGGGGAAACAGTGGGATTTATATTCTCAGAGGGCGAGGTCAAAAGGTCAGAAGGGCCTTCTTCGATCAAACCATTATTTTATGCTTGTGTTTTGGTGCCACAGGCAATTCCCAGTTTGGCCATGCATTGGTCAGGTCCAATTGGTAATTCTGACATCCAGGGTCAGTGTAAGCATGGTGCAATTACACAAGCCAGGTGACGGGAATGAAATAACTTGCATGGGCTTTCAACCGCACGAGCAGGCTGTAAAACTACGCTACACCCCGCTGTATCTGCGAGATTTAGTATCCGCTTTAAATGCAGATTTTGATTCCAGTTTCCTTCCTTCACCCCTTCTCCTGAGCCTTTCACTAATGTACAGTAATGTTGCATAGGCCAGCGGTCGGGGCCCGTTTCTGGCAGTGACCATGAGCAGCGAGATGACCAGGGTTGTCCTGTCTGCCATTGGGTTTCCTGATTGGCTGCTGGTGTACTTCCACTTTGCTCCCCATACCAATATATGGCACTCACCCTTCCGCAACATGGGCCTGTGCTGTGGAGATGTTGAGCAGGCTCTTATTCATATACTTCCAGGAAGGGGGTCCAGACCAGATGGGCTCTTTCCAACTTGAGGCCAAAGCTGAATGTCACTCCGCACGACACTTTAACACGTCTTAAACATATGTCTCTCCAGTGAACTGAGCTGACAGCTGAAGCCGGTGTGGAACGATACACGGAGGGAGTTGTGGGACATCTCCTACAAGTGGTGGGACTGTGAGCGGTGTTAGACCTTTGCACCTGCCAGTCCTCTGTTACCTGCAGCATGTCATGTTCCTCTTCTATTCTGCCCTTACAGGTGATATGAAGCTTAGTCACCTTGTACATAGATCTGGAACCAAGAGAAACATTTATTGGAACAGATGGTGGAAAGCAGCCGTTGTTGTGCAGGCACTGGGCAAGAAACGAAATGACCAAGGATTATAAATGACCACATATTTACCCCCCGCCCCCCTCCAACCCCCGACCCCCCACAATTTCCCTTCTCTCTGTCTCTGGAAGTCACTGAATTCTCACTTGGTTTCCACAGGCAGTGCTCACCCAATGATACCCAGCCTCAGTGATCATTGTCCCTGTGCAGGTTCTGACCAAGTGTTGGCAGCCGATCTGTGGAGGACATCAGACCTATCGTGTCCACGCATCAATAACACACGGACTGCAGGAGAATGGTAATAACAGGTAATTACTGAACAGAGGGTATGCTGAAACTGAAAGTACAGAAGCCTGCTACGGCTTTATATACAGGTGTGGTCACTGCCGGTACTGCAGTATAAAAGCAGTTCTCTGTTAAAGGTACATACACAACAATTCCTCCCCTATTAGATAAACATTCATTTAACAATTGAATAATAACTAATTACAATTACAATTTTCTTTGTACTATATACATCAGCTGAAAGTAATCATTTATAAATTCAGTCTTTGAGGCGGCTTCCTGATCCTGTCTGGATAGCACCTTTCTCGAGTATCCTGTTCTTGCGGCGGAGTCGATTCTGGGTCATTGTCATTGGTTGTTTCATCCGCTTCCAATACCACTGATTCTGAGGTAGACGCAATCTGTACTTCGGGTTCATCACCAGGTGTGCCTGCTCGTGGTATGGGTTTGACTTGTTCCTGTGACTCTAGAATCTGGTCAGCATGGTGTCTCACGATGCTCTCTCCAACGTCCACTGTGTACATTAGTGGTCCCTGCCATGTGCATATCGTTCCTGGCTGCCATTTTTCCATTCGGTAATTGCGGGCCAAGACTGGTTACCCTATCTTGAAGTTCCTGGTTGGCTTTTCATTGATGTGCTGGAATTGCTTATTCTCAACCTCTCGTCTTATGTTTGGTTTGAGCAAGTCCAGGCGACATCTTAACCCGTGGTTAAAGAACATCATGGCTGGAGTTTGGTTGGTGACTGCATGTGTCGCATTTCGGTAAGCAAACAAGAAATTATCCACCTTGTGTTGCAGTGGTAGGTTGTCGTTATACATCGCCTTTATTGCTTTTTTAAAGGTTTGAACAAACCTCTCAGCCAATCCATTTGTGGCTGGATGATATGGGGCGGATGTGTAATGCTTTACCCCATTATAACTCAAAAACCTCCAGAAATCCTCGGACACAAGCTGTGGCCCATTATCGGAGCAAATCTGTTCTGGCAAGCCAGTCCTGGCGAAGATGGTCCTTGGACTGCAACAGTTTTCTCCATGGTTGTGGAGGACATTTTGATGACCTCTGGCCATTTCGAATATGCATCCACGGCGATTAAAAACATTGAGTCCATAAATGGACCAGCAAAATCAATGTGTACCCGTTGCCATGGAGATGAGGGCCACTCCCATGGGTGTAGCGGGGCCTGTGGTGGAGCGTTTTGGACCTTCTGGCATCCTGTGCATCTCTTGGTCATTTCTTCGATTTCTTTATCGATTCCCGGCCACCACACAAACGCCCTGGCTACGCTCTTCATTTTCACCCCTCCCAGATAACCCTCATGAAGTTCATTGAGCACTCTTTTTCTCAACTTAGGTGGAATTACCACTCGGGTCCACACATCAAGGTCCCCTGGCACACTGACAGCTGTTCTCTCCTTGGCGAGAATGCTGGCAACAGTGAGTCGCCATGTGCTGGCCAACCCTTCACCGTTAAATCATAGACCTGAGAGAGTGTCGGGTCATTTCTGGTTTCCTTTTCTATACTTGAGTTTGTAACAGGTAGACATTCGACTATGGTTGAATGGAATATCTCAACAGGGCCCACTGCAGGTGCTTCCTCCACCATAGGCAGTGGCAGGCGCGACAGTCCATCAACGTTTCCATGCTGTTTCGTGCCCTTGTACTCTATGTCGTATTGATGAGCCCCTAGAAAAATGGACCATCTTTGCAGCCGTTGCGTCGTCATCACCGGAACGCCCTTCTTTTGGTTAAACATGGAGACAAGAGGCTGGTGATCAGTCAGTAAGGTGAATTTCTGCCCATGCAGATAGTGATTGAACTTCTTCACCCCCCACACCAGGCTGAGGGCCTCCCTGTCAATCTGGGCATAGTTACGCTCGGCTGAAGTTAACGAGCGTGACGCAAAGGCTATTGGCCTCTCTGAACCGTCAAGGAATTTGTGCGACAGCACCGCTCCAATTCCGTAGGGAGACGCATCACATGCCAACCTAATCGGTAGTGATGGATTGTAGTGGGCCAATACATCTTTTGAGGTGATTAGGCATTTTCATTTCTGAAAGGCACGCTTACACTCATCACTCCATTTCCATGCTCCTCCAGTTTGCAGCAGGGCGTTCAGCGGGTGCAGAATTGGAGACAAGTTTGGCAAGAACTTATGGTAGTAGTTCACCAGCCCGAGGAACGACCTCAGTTGTGACACATTTTCCGGTGCTGGAGCCTTGACTACTGCCTCAATCTTATCTGGGGACTTATGTAACCCCTCTTCATCAATCACGTGACCACAATACGAGATTTGTTTCCTGAAAAACTCGCATTTGGGGTGGTTGGCTCGTAGCCCATATTCTTGCAATCTAGTGAGCACCTGCTTCAGGTTGGCAAGGTGTTCACTGTCATTTCCACCCGTAACCAGGATGTCGTCCAAATTACACTGGGTCCCCGGGATCCCTTGCAGGACTTGTTCCCTCACCCTCTGCCAAATAGCCAGAGCTGATGCGACTCCGAATACCAGTTGGTTGTACTGGTAAAGACCTTTGTGAGTGTTTATCGTGAGGTATTTCCTAGATGCTTCTTCTACCTCCATTTGTAGATACGCTTGGGCCAGATCAATCTTCGTAAAGCATTTCCCTCCAGATAGTGAGGCGAAAATATCTTCCATCCGTGGAAGTGGAAATTGTACTGTGTGAAGGACTGGGTTCACAGTTACCTTAAAGTCCCCACAGATGCGAACCTTCTTCAGTTCCCCAGGCCTGCTGCTCAATGACTTCTTCATTACAGGAACGATGGGTGTGGCCCACTCGCTCCAGTCCACCTTGGACAGCACACCCGAATGCTCCAGACTCTCCAGCTCTGCTTCAATAGCTGGGCGGATCGCATGCGGGCTTAAAAAATTTTGGGTTTGCTTTATCTTCCATTTTTATCGTTGCCGTTATGCCTTTTAGAGTCCCAAGTCCTTGCTGGAACACGTCTTTCACGTCAGTTAGAATTTTTGACAGTCGTCCAGGTGTGACGTCATCATCCTTTTTGTCAGCCACAGTTAGCGCCTGAATGGAATGCCAATCCAGTTGTATTTTTCGGATCCATTCACGTCCCAATAATGGTGGTCCTCCATCTTGTAGTATATACAGATACAGTTCCTGTGTTTCCTTGCCGTTGTATTTAACGGGCACCCTTATTTTTCCTCTGGGGTAGACTTTTTGCCCCGTATATGTCTTCAAGATAATGGAAGTATCCTTCAAGGGAATGTATGAGAATAGCCGCTCGTAGTCTCGTCGATTCATGACTGTTAGGGCTGATCCTGTGTCCAATTCCATCTTTACTTGGGACACTGCTATCATGTGGGTGACCCAAATGGTTCGGTGATCCTCCTTTGCGATCACGTTGTGTAACTTTAAACAATTAGTCTTCTGCTCCCGGAGTCATTATCACTCTTCTGATCTTCCGAACTACCGTCCGTCATCTTTTGTACTTTATTGTACTTTTCCTCAGTAGTTCTTTTAGTGTTGGTTTTCTTTCCTGACCTGCAGACTTGTGCTATGTGTCCCAATTTTCCACATTGCCTGCATACTTTGTCCTTAAACCAGCAATCCTTCTGGTCATGGGTTGTTCTGCCACAGCGATAGCACTTTTCTGCTCCATATGCCATTTCATTAGCGCTATACTCTTGTGGTTTATGTTGTATTTCCGCAGCTCCCCGTGCTGCTGCTTCGCTGAAAGCCTTTTCTAGCGTAAGGTCCTTTTCCGAAAGTAGTCGTTTCTGGGATCCTTCACTCTGGAGCCCGCAGACAAACTTATCCCTTAAGCTATCTGCCAGTCCTGCTCCGAACTGGCAGTGTTTTGATAACTTGTGTAGTTCCGTAAGATAGTCAGCATTACTCTCGTCTTTGTGCTGGTTTCATTTATGGAACTTGAATCTTTCT